>NW_027397115.1:5799601-6096190 GCF_003265705.2 Callorhinus ursinus
CTGCACACTTTTGCCCTAGGGTGTCCTTTGGCCACCTGTGTGCACTGGGACCCTTGCAGTGGGGGAATGAATGGCCAATTGCCACCTAACTACACACCCCATGGCCCCCAACTAGCAAGTGTTGCTTTGCAAATATCCCAGCTCCCTCCTCCGTGGGTGGAGTAACTCCGGCCTCTGGTCTCCACTGGCTCCCAGAATTCTCTGCGGGACTAGGTGCCAATGGCCCACGTGACAACGTTTAGGATAAGGTGCCCTGTGCCGGCTGCCCTCCCTTCCCTTCCCCACCTCCTCACTGTCCCACTAGTGTTTCCCGGATCAGGAATTCTTTTCCCAGCGGTGGCTTCTGGGTGAACCCCACCTAAAAAACCCAAGCCTAGCTGGGGCAGGGGTGGGGGGAGGAAGGGGGATGTCCTGGCCAACCTCGGGAGACAGAGAGCCCTGGTACCAGGCCCCCACCCGGGGAGCTGAGACAGAGGGGGCTGACGTGTGAGGCCCGCCCAGAGCAGAGGGTTTCTAACTGCTCACATGGTGTTGCAGGACGAAGCTGCTTGCTTGGACCAACCTGACCTCTGAGAATCTATCCAGGGAGGGCTGGGGAGTGTTTGTTGGGGGGCTATGCAGGAGTGAGCTGTGGAGGGTGCCGAGGCACGTTCGGTGGGGTTGTCCCTCAGCCAGGGAACCCTGACACTTGGGAGCAGAGTGGAGAGTTGCAGTTTTCTATCTGGGGGAAGGAGACAGCTGCCTGGAGCAGGGAACTCCAGGAGAGAGGACCCGGAGGAGAGGGAACTGTCCAAAGGACCCAGGAAAACCCAGGAGCTGTGGACTGAATGTTTGTGACTCCCCCCAAATTCTTCTGTTGAAATCCCAACCCCCGATGTGATGGTGTTAGGAGGTGGGCCTTTGGGAGCCCTTTTGATTGGGACTAGTGTCCTTATAAAAGAGACTCCAGAAAGCTCCCTGCCCTCTCCACCAGGTGTGGACCCAGCAAGAAGACGGCCGTCCGTGAGCAGAATTGAACTCTCTGTAGAACCCAACCGTGTTGGCACCTGATCTCGGGCTTCCAGCCTCCCGAATTGTGGGAAGTCAATTTTTGTTATTTATCATGCACTATGCTGCTCTGTTATAGCCACCTGAACGGACCAAGACACCCAGAGAGAAAGAGTTAGGTTCTTCCCAGGCCTAGATGGAGGTAACAGTTGTAGGACAAGGTCAATGCACTTGATGCCGCAGAACTAGACACTTGGAACTGGCTAAACTGGGAAATTTTGGGTTACATATATTTTACTCCAATAAAAAATACATAAAAGGATCAACTATAAATTGGCTTGGAGCACAGACTGGGAGTCACCCAGACAAGGAACCCCCTTCTTGGTTCGTCCTTTTCTCAACTTCCCACCGCACTACCCCCTGACATGGGCTCCTGGAGACACTGAAGCTGCTATCAGCAGCGGGGAGGAGCCTGGAGGACATGCAGAGAGGACCCCAGCCCCTCTCCTACGGGGGCTCCGATTCACAGCAGGAAAAATGAACTTGCAAAAGGAGAGAAGGGATGTGCTCACTCCAGAATCGTAACCCTGAGTTGAGTCTTCAAGTGACCATGGGCCTGTCTTCCCCAGGAATGAGTAGAAAAGTCTCTGGTTTTATCCAAGGGAGGGGGATGTTTATTTCCTCTGAATATTTTTAAATGGAGAAAGAAGTAAAATGATGCTTTGATCCCTCTTCGGGCGATATGCCTGTTCAACAAAGGGTTACATGTTTTAACATTTCTTCATGCTTATTATGTGTGGGCTCTTTGTTAAACAAACGCTCTTGTTCAAATTGGTTCAGTTAATCCCTCTATGAGGTAAGTGAGGTAAGTACTATGATTAGTCACATTTAAGGTAAGGAGAAGTTATGTAAGTCTCCCAGTGGCCCATGCAGGAGCAGGCACTGGAGGCCAGGCCCGTCAGATTCTAAAGCCCTGCTATTACCCGCTGATCCCGATCGCCACCTGACGGTTGAGATGCAGCGTTCTCTTGGGACCAAGGCTCCTGAAGCTGCCTGTAGGTTTTAGGGAAGTGCATGACTTCCTCTGCTTATCAGTTGGTGTCGAGTCTGGGCTGACTTGAGTTTGGAGCCCTGCTGGGACTCGGCATCAGACTTGGAGGGTCCAGGGGGTGCCGAGGCCAAGGTCCTGGCTATGGAAGAACTTCAGGTCAGATGACACGTCCACTTACTCATTTGTAAAATGGGGGCAGTATTTCTTATCTTGTAGGAGAAAGTGCCCCCAGAGTGATAAACACTGTCCCTGGCATAATGAAAGCGTTCCATAAATGACAGTGACAATAATATTTGACTCAGAGCACTGGGAGCCAGGAAACATTGAGTTACGCTCTTATTAACATGCTTTCAAAACTGTACGAATGATCAACAGCATACATTGTAAATTTTCACAAATATTGCAAAGATGATAGTGCTACTATAAAGGGTTAACAGTAGAGAATGCTCACGGCTTCTTCTTAGGGTGTCCCAGACACTAGGCTCAGAGAGCGATGCATTGTATAAGTTGATTCCAGTGATTGCAATGATGTACCTTCTCCTCCAGCAATTTCATTATCCTGTTGAAGCCTTGCTCAAGATCCTAGATCTGAGTTGGCGTCATGTAGAGATGGCTCAGTTTGTTCGGCTTTCTCTTGCATCAGAGGGTTATCAGTTGGAGCCTGCTCCAGGATGTGTCTGGAGCAGGGGAGTGTGGGGAACACATGCTAGTGGTTTCCGGGCAGACTGAAAGTGGGAAGAGTCGGTGGCCTGCCTGGAGTGAGCGGGGTCAGCAAGGGAGGCTTTGCACTTCCTGGATTTATCTGTGATGCACCGTTTGCTGGAAGTAATTGTAGAATCCACAAATGAAGATGTGAATTCTTCAGGCCCTGTTCAAATGGGCAACTCAAGGCCCTGCCTCCACCTTGGCAAGACCCCAGGGCTGCGTGACATTTACTGAGCCATCAAAGGTTCTGTTTGCCTAGTAGATAAAGGGCTTGCAATCTCAACTCTGAAAGCAAAGGTTCCATCCCCTCTCCACGAAAGAATTCCTAAGAATTCTTAAGTAGCAGGCTGTCATATATCAATATTCCTTTTATCAAATAACATACTGAAAACAAGACCTCCATTAATTTTTAAAAAATATTTAAGCTGATTAGAAAGTTTGTTCTGTATTTGATTAAGTTCTGCAGAAATTGGGCTTGTGATGAATCATTGAACAAAGACACTTTTTTTTTTTTGGTACAGCAATAAAGCTTCAAATGATTAATTAAGGGCACAATGCCAAAACGAGTGTCTTTGTTTAAAACGCAGTGGACAAGACAGCCTTGGGAAAGTTGATGTCTTAAGTAGACGCCACAACATGTTTTTAATTATGTTCAGGAAGACGAACAAGAATAGGAATCGCCAACTGTTTAGAAAGATAATTTTTTTCGAAGAAAGATTAGAATTAAAAAAACAAACAGAGCATTATTGATTTAACACAAATGCCATTTGTCGGGCCTTTTGTAATTTCCTTATTTGTGTCATCATTCTAGAGTTCACACCCCCCCTCGTGTGATAGCGTTTGGCATCCGTTCAGCTCTCAGCAATATGATACAGTAAACATGCAGTGACTGCTCATATTAAAATGTTTTATTTGTTGTAACTGTACCGATAATCAAGCCGCACAAGTCCTAAATTATCCCAATCATTGCCCAGGCTAATCGGAAGAGAGGGAATCAGGGACCGTCTCTGTGAGATGAGCAGGCAGGCCTAGGGTGCAGGGCGAAGCTGTCATTTGGAGAAGAAACAACAGCAGAAAAGTTTACGCAACATCAGCTCTCCGTTGCGCCATCCCGAGAACAGCCCACCGCTCCGTTGAAACAGACATCAGCGGCCTGGATGAAGCACAGAGTGAAAGATGCGTTTGGAAGCGGCTTAACTTTGGGTTGTATCGGGCAGTCAGATTCCATTTGGATCAAAGTGTCCTATCTCAATATTCATGATAATGACAGGTTGAGCTTTAAACAAGGCCAGCTCTTAATTGTAAAATGCTGGAGCCAGAAGAGAAGCCTCACAGTTTGGCCTTTTTCCCCTAAACTGTCAGGAAATGGCCTCCACTCATTTGGAAATCAATGGAAATACTGCAGAGCAGGGGCTGCGGGCTCTGGATTTCGAGAAGTCATTTAGAGGTGTCACTCACAGGTACTCGAGGCTCCCAGTCTTCCTTGTTGTCCATCGCACTAGGTTTTGAGAAATGGTTAATTATTCATTTTGCTAGTAAGTAATGGTTTTATCTTATCATATGCATCAACACGACTAGAGAATGGGTTGAGAACTGCACAAGTGTTGCTCTGTGTTTTGAACGGTCGGTCCTTGGTTTCTTCTCTCTGCTAATGTGGTTTGCGTCCCTGCTCGGCGCTGGGCTCTGTGCTGAGTGCTGGAGACATCGGGGTGAATGAGCAGGCGCTCCCCTTAGAGAGCTCAGACTCCAGACTTGGCTAACTGAAAGGAACCACATTTCTGGGGGAGGACCAGCATTCTGGGCCCTGGTGATCTGGAGGCACAGGGAGGGCCTGGGCATAACTGGACACCGGCTCTGTGTTCTCCCCAGGAGGACGCCGAGACCTTGCCACGCTGAGATTGACTCAGGAAGCCGGAGAACCTGATGTTTGCCAGCGACCCCTTCAATCAGGGTGACAAACTAGGGCCTGCAGGCCATATTCATCCTGCCGCCTGCTTTTGTAAGGCCTGCGAGGGAGAATGGCTTTCACATTTGTAAATGGTGGGGAAAAAAAAGCTCCAAAAGAATAATAATGTTGGTGTTATCTCAGCATCCGGAAGTAAAGATGTTCTGGAACATGGTTGCAGCCATCCGTCTCGAACACGGCCTCCTTCGGGCTGTGTCATGATTCAGCTCTGCGCCGCAGCACGAAAGCAGCCACGGACGATCTGCAACCAGATGGGTGGGGCTGTTTTCCAGCACAACATTTCCACTGGCTTTTCCACAGTTTGCCAACGCCTGACTTAACCCAAAATCCTTAAAGTCATGGCAGGAATTCAGCTACTTCCTCCTCTGGGCCTGGCTTGACGTGAGGCGAGAGAGAAAACATGGAAGACCATGGACAGGAAGGAGCTGTGCAAAGGTGGTTTCTGTTCCTGCTCATTTTCCAGAAGATTCTACGGCCTGGGCTTAACGAGAAGGGAGCTTGTAGGGGTGGTGCCAATCCACAACCCAACTGCAGGGGGACAATTGGGTTCAGCTGTCATCCTCCCTGGAGAACGCGCTGAGTGTTTGGGTTGCGGGGGTGGGGGAATGCTTTCTCGAGCCCTGTGGGATGGGAGCAGGGGGATGAACCCTCCTGAGGGCCAAATGGTCGCTCGGCGCCTTTTCAGTAGAGGTCTTTGTTTTACTGAACGGGTCGGGGTGTTTGTGGGAGGAACCGGGGGTGAGTGGAGTCACCTGCTTAGTGGGGGGGAGCAAGACCGGACATCGATGGGCCCAGAAGGGATCAAGAAGAAAGCTGAACTTGGGCCACAGGCAGAGGAGGAGAAAGGACTCTCTGGGATTGTTTAGCGAAATAGTGAGAGGCTTTATCGGGTATTGCCCGGCAGCAACGTGATGTCACCCCACTTCTGCATTTCCCCTGTGAAGATTTGCCCGTGTCTCTGTTATTCGTTGGCGCTTGGGTGGGAGAGGATTCTCTTGAGGAAAACTGAAGTGGTGCCAAGTTCTGCTTGGGGCTGGCATCAAGTGAAAAAAAGGGGGCGATATGGTGGGACGAGGAAGACGCAGGAAGAGCGGACACTCTTGAGGCCACCTCACCCAGGTCCCAGCCACTGCACGCCCTCCCTCCATGAGCATGTGGCCATCACTGGGCTTGTCATCTAAAGTAGCCCACCCCTCCCTCATTCTTCAGCCTTCCACCCTCATGCCCGGCTTTAGTTTTCTTCAGGATGCCTACGATCACTTGACATACTATATAATTATTTGGTTTTGCGCTGGTTGTTTTTCTTCCTTATTTAAGGTCTGTGAGAGCAAGGGATATTGTCTGTTTTGTTCACTTCTGCAACCCCATGCCTTAGAACAATGCCTGGCATATAGTAAATAGGCTACATTTGTTCAACGAATGCTCCAGAGGATGCAGGGTTTCCTCCGAGCTGCCACGAGACCGCGGAGGAGCACCTGCTTGCCCACCTGCCAAACTAAACCGTGTGTTCTACCTATACGCCGGCACCTCCTTAACTCAAGCCACCCAAAAGGCACCAATAGTCTCCTAAATGTCTGCTTGCTTCTACTCCTGTCCCCTCCAAATCCAGGCTCCACACCACAGACTATCCTTTCCGATATGTAACTCGAATTACGTCACTTCCTGGCTTAAAACCCTTCATTGCTTCTTGTCACTCTTAGGAAAAAAAAAATCTATACCACTTGTCATGGCCCACAGAGCTTCCTAAGTGGGTCCATCTTTCTACTGCTGTCTTTGTGTTCTTGCTCACTCTGTTCTAGCAACACCCACCTCCTCTTCGTTTTTCCAAAACACCACACTCACTTCCTATTAGGACCTTGATACTTGGCGCTTCTGTTCTCTCTGAGCTTCCCTCGGCTGCTTCCTTCATGTCCACTCAGGCCCAGCCCAAAGATCAGGCACCTCAGACATGCCTCTGCTGACCATCTGGTCTGGAACAACCCACCGCAGCCCATCACTTTTTATCACATCACCTAGCTCCGTTATCTTTTCCTTCTGGCTCTTCATCACCAGCTACAATTCTCTTATTTGTTCTGTTGTTTATACTTTCTAGTCTCTCCTACTTTCCCAGGATGGGATGGATGTTGGCACCTTGACAGCCATGACCTTGATCATCTTATTTATCACCAAGGCCTAGAATAGTACCTAGCATACTGTAGGTGTTCAATAAGTATTTGCTGAATGAATGAGCGGATTGATCTATGTACACAGAATTTCCTGACAACAAAGGAGTCGCTTTCCTGCCCATCTTCTAGTGCCTAGTTCCACGAATAATATATATTGGTCCCTTGTAGTTCCAGCCACATAATTCTAACAGGTCATCATAGAAGATCGCATGCCTGGAAATTACTTGCATTTTCTTAACTATTAACCTTGAAGTTACAAGGAGATTCAAAAATTAAGTGTGCTGTAGCTTTAAGTCTTAAAGCCAGTGTTTGGGAAGGTCTGGAAGTCCAGACAGCGGCCAGAAAATAACCGCTGGGTCCATAGTCTTTACAGAATTGTCCTAGTTAAGTCTTGTATTTTATTATTATTTGTTAAAAAATATTTTTATTTATTTATTTTAGAGAGAGCAGAGGGAGGGAGAGGGAGAGTCTCTCAAGCGAACTCTGTGCTGAGTGCGGGGCTCCATCCCACCACCCCAAGGTCACGACCTGAGCTGAAACCAAGAGTCCGATGCTTAACCCACAGAGCCACCCAGGCATCCCCCATACTTAAGTATTTTTTAAACAAAGGTGGATCCCTTTTTTGGTCCTGCTATCAGCCCTGCCTTCCCCAAATGTCAAAATCAATAGCTGTTTTGCAGCTGGAGTGATTGCAGACTCCAGACCGTGGTTGAGTTAACACATAAAGGGAGCGTCTGGACTTGGGGGTAATTATAGGTATTTCTTCAATAAACCTTATCTGATCCCTTTCCATTAATAATTGTATGCGATTATATTTACGTGTGAGAACGTTCCATATTCATGAAAAGTAGGGCCCTGAGGATTTAAAGAACTTAAGAAGCATTTGATTGGATACCACCAATCATTACGTGTTATTCAAAGTATAACAGGAGAAAGGAATTTGTCAAAAAGGAAACTGGATAGTAGGAGAAACCCAACACTTGCATCAATTGATAATATTTTTATTAGGTTGTTACTTTCGAGTGTCTTTTAGTACTTGCACTTGAATTTAAATGTCTGAAACGGAATGGGTATTCAGGAAAAGAAAAGTAATTACACCCTGTAATTCTGATTTAATTACAAGGAAATAGATGTAACATGATGTGATAAAAGTTATGATGAGCTCTTTAAATGATATATGTCATTAACATGTTAATTGGCATGAAATCTGAACTCGGAGCCAGAGAAATCTTAGGTGAATATGAGGTCAACTCTATTACAGGCAGTCTTACAATGAAAATTCCACAAAAGCGTTCTGAGTTTTATTCTGCAATGTACTTTTTCCCGTTTATATTCAATATGATGAAATTCCAATCCTGCTCTTTAAAGAAAGGAAGATAAAAAAGGCCATCCCTAAGATGTTGGGGTGGTTAGCTTGAACTTGTAATTGAGTAGACATGAGGTCTGGACTACATGAAATGTGTTTTTTTTCTGAGCTTAAAGACCAGGTCATGTTCTAAAAATCCGGTTCTCTCAGCATCTTAGCATAATGAAGAGATGAAATGCATAAAGATTTTGATTATGAAAAAGACTGCCATTTCCTCAAATACTCATCCCGTGCCCTGTTTATTTTATTTAATGATAATTTTGGGGGCTCACGGCTATGGTTAGTAATTAAACGTGTAAAGAATGCATCTGTTCAGCAGAAGGAAATAGCCAAAGTAGACCAAGGTTACTGCTTTCGGAGGGTGGGGTGCCCCGTGGAACCTCAGAGCCTCAGACCTTCAGCTGGAAATACGCAAGACTCATGCCTGGCTCTGAGGCTAGAGTGGCTGTTACTGATACGCTTTGGTATTGAAAATCCCGACGTGTCATCTCACCCCATAGCCCTCAGCGATGGAAGCAATTCTGTTGGAGTAGCCACACTGATACTCCTCCAACATGATATTCTTAGCACATACATACCCAGGAATGTACCGTGCACAGGTGCTTCTCAGAGAGTCCCTCTCTGTTCCTCACTTTTTGGTGGACATTTATCCGACTTTAATTCAAATTATTTAAAAAGAGAATTGGTTCCAGAGCATCTCTATTTGGTAATTATCTAAGCCTTATGAAAAAGAGACTCAGAGAACCGGCAGAGGGGAGGACCCTTAGGTAAAGCCAATGTTAGGACTGGAGCTGATACTTTGCAGACTTGCACGCAAAGGACAGGGTAGTGGGTAGGAGAACAGGAATTGGATTCTAACTTCAGTCTGACATGCTCGTGCATGATTCAGTCTTTCCACTCACTCAACTGGGGCAGAAGGGTCTTTTAGATGTTTCCCTAATATCCCCAACTCATTCCTACCCCAGGGCCTTTGCATATGATCTCCCTGCCCCACCGAATGTGTTTTTCCCACTTCTCTCACTTTGTTCACGTCTCAGTTCCAATATCACCCTCTCCAGCATCCTTCTTTGCTCTAAACCAGCACCCCCTCCCACATCTTTTACTCTCTAGTCCCTTCTTCTGCTTTGATTTTTTTCATGGAAATGATCTCTAGACTGTCTCAGATGTGTATTTATTCAGAGCCTGTCTATTGCCCCTAGAATGCAGGCTCCGTGGGGCCAGGCACCTGTTCTGTCTTGTTCATTGCCATTTTCCCAAGCTGAGAACAGCGTCAGGCACCCAGAGGTAGACATGCACATATCACATGAACGATGCAGGAATGGGTCCCGGTGCCTCATTCCCTGGCTGCGTGTCCTTGGGCTGGTTACTTCATTCATAGGGGCCTCAGTAGCTGCCTTGTTGGCAAAATGGGAATAAGAGTTTGAAGAGGTAAACGATTGAACGCATGAAACTTTCTTAGCATAGAGTCTGATACGTGTCAAGCGCTCAGTATATGTTGGTTTACAAATGAGAGGTTTTCTTTAGAAAATCAAGACAAAATAGGCTGGGAACTGAATTTTTTTGAGTCTGTGTGAGGTGGATGTTGAGGTCAGGTGAGCCTCCTGCTCTGTGCTGGAGTTCCCTGGCACTAAAGTTTTATAATACATCTGTAAATTGGGGAGGGATTGGGATAAACTCCTTAGTGTGTGTGGACTTCCTCCCTTCACGGAGCCTAGCCGAGAGTTTAGTTAAGGTCAGGAAAGCTGTCGAGGAAGAGGCTTTATAGGCCATGATTAAGAAGGTGGACCCAGGAATCAAACAGGTGTCTGCTTCGAAGTCCCAGATCCCACTGCCTACTGGCTTTGTGATTTGGAGTGGGTAACTTCACCTTAGGCGCCTCTGTTTTTTCATCTGTGAAACAGGGCTAAAACAGCCCTCACAGGGCTGCAGTGAATAAATGCAGTTAAATTTAGTGCATTAAATGCAGTCACGTAAGGGGCATCCTGAGCGAGGGGCTTGGCACAGGGAAAGTTTCAACACGCGCCATCCAAGGTGACTGCAGTTTCCGCTGTGTCTCCGTGTTGAGACAGCAGAAGGAGTTCAACGAACACTTGGTCTCAGAGGCTTAGTTACAATTAATTGAGCCTGAAAGGCCGCAGACAAGAAGAAACCCTAAATCGATGATAAAGGGGAAAGGAAAATAAATGGCATCTGCATACAATGAGCGCTCTGCACTGTGTGGCCGGCTTGTGCTCAGGACCATATGGATGGGGTCTTCTTGGCCACGACCACCCAGAGAAGTAGACAGCTCCCACGGTTTGAATTGGGCTTTTTCAAAATCAGTGATTTAAGAAACTCAGCAGCTCCACGCTTTTCGGCTGCCAACCAAAGCACAAACTCACTCTCTGGGACCTTCTGACTGTCAGGCCAAGTTGACCAGACCCCAGACGCCTTTGGACGTTGGGAGCTGCCTGCTCAGCAGGCGTTTGGCGGTGTCCAGTATTTGCCAGGTCTGGGATGGAGCTGAAGCCCTTTTGTGCATCAGCAGAATGTGACGAGGCGCAGCGCCCTGCTAATACACCAGTGTCTCCTACTAGGACCCACCAGCTTCTTTTGGTCTTGGAGAGTCTGTAACTCTAGCTTTCCAAGATGCATGCTTTCTGTGAGGCTCCAGTCCACCAAACCCTCCTGTAAGTTTCTGATTCAGAAGGCACCTTGGAGGAGAACTGTGCTCGTCTCTCTCCATCCCCCCTGTGCCTCGGGATGAGCACCCCCACTCCTCACCTGCTATCACAAAGACAAGAAGGGCCATTCATAATTTAAGCTGGCCCTTTCTTTCCTACACGCCACCAACAAGAGCCGGATGCTGGAGGAAAAATTGAACTCTTTCTCCCAGGATACACTGAAGATCAAGCAGAATCTCATTAAGGCTCACTTCAAAGATTCGTCCTTTATTTCCATACAAACAAGTTTAAATTATTGTGCGTGAATCTGCTGTTAGCAGGGACTCTGTTCCATTATGCATGATTCCTTACTGCTTGTATCATGAATAATGGGCAGCGCTCCATTAGCGATTTCCAGCAATATGCTAAACTTAGGGAGTGGTCACGTTATTGGGTTAAAGTTCTGTCGTTTGCATATTTATTTTATTTCTTACTCAAGCTATAAGGCTCTGGTTCATCGAAATAGGTGTTGCAATCTTGTTGTAATTAAGCACAGCATAGCACATGTTGTAACTATGATTTCTTTATTATTATTTAAAATTTATTGAGCATTTACTATGTGCAAAGGATAGTGCAAAGGATATTATCCTTGCATGCATAATATTATTTAATCTTCACCAGAGCCTCTCAAGATAGGTGTGATTATTATTCTCATTTTATCAGGGAAAAAACTGATAATTAGGGGAGGATCTAAATTGCCCATGGATAAAACTCATAATAATTGGTAGTGCTGATTCAAACCAAATTGTCTGACTTCAGATACTCCTAATTATAAAATATTTCTTAGCATGCTATTACTTTCTGATGAGCTTTCCCAGACACACTACCATTTGGGAGATTTTTGATGCCCATTGTACAGATGATAAAACTGATGCCCAAGAGTTTGAGTGATACCTGGGAGCAAGAGACCCTTGTTTTGCCTACTTTCGGTCATGGGCAACTAGTCTTCCTGGAAATAATGATGTGGTTGCACTACGGGTTCTGTAATGTTCAGGGTTGGCGGCAGGGCTTTCCCAGCGTTCTCCCTTTCACAGTCTCTGGAGGTTCCTCAGGAAGACCCATACTGACTCTTTTGTTTCCTGATGGTGTGAATTGGGGCAAATTGCTTAATTTCTCCACTTCAGTGTGTTCATCTATATGACGGGGATACATACCTGCCTCTTTTAGGGTCACTGGCAGGAAGAGACCAGGTAGAACAGACTGGGCACACAGGAAGCATTGTATACAGGTGAGCTAATATTTTTGTATTATTCCCTTAAAATTCTTTGTACCTCTCAACTTGGGTTTCCCTGATTCACCCTAAGTCATCTGGCACGTTATTGGAACATTTCCTTTCTTAAAGCCCCCTCGACTCTTTAACATCTCATGGCCCAACCAATGAAGTCATAATTCATTTCAGTGTTCCTTCCTGTCCCTTCAGCCCAGGACAGAGATTAACCAATGGCACAGCCACTTGGCCGTGGTCGTGAATTTATGAATCATGTTGAGATGGTTTGAAGAAATTGGTTACAAGTGCTGTCTCACAGCCCAATCTGAGATTATTGAAAAACAGTTGGAAGGGAAGTTTGAATTGGCCACAGCTTTTATTTTTAACTTTTTGAGTTAGCTGATGTCAAATCCAGCCTCATTGTCAAGACAGGAAATGCTGAGGTCCTCTGGAAAATGTCTTCATAATTTCTGCATTATTTATTCAAGATATTTGGCTAGCTCAACTGGGAATGATTTTTCCATTTGGAGATGTGTCACAGAGTGCCCCAGACGGGAAATAAGCTTAAGGAGCTTGACTTGGGAGACCGATCTGGGCTCTTTGAACACACCCAACCCTTTCCTGTACAGAATCTTTTCTGTTGGTGCTGCCATCTGGACACGCTCTCCCTTTGCTCACTCATTCCTGTTAATTCCATAGGTCCATATCCTGTCAATTCTTCAAGGTTCATCTAAAAGCCACATTTTTTTTTTTATTGCAGAAACTGCTTCTTCAGTACAATATGTTTATATTTTGCTTTACACTTTTTTGAAGTGCCTTTGCAGATATTATTGAATTAATCTGGTTGAATGTTATCTGTCCATATTCTTGGTAGCGTTTCTCCATCTATCTCGTGTGGCTGAGCTCTCCCTCCCCATGGTGGTGTTTGAAGCTTCTCTGCTTTCCCTGTATGCTAGAGAGAACTTTCTCTACCGGCATGGCTCTTAGGCCTTGCTGTTTCTCTTAGGAAATGAGGGAGAAGAGTATTCAAATGAGCCAGAGGGTCTTTAAAAAAAAAAAGAATCTAATTTAATTTTATTTAAATTCGATTAATTAACATATAGCATATTATTAGTTTCAGAGGTAGAGTTTAGTGATTCATCAGTTGCATAAAACATCCAGTGCTCGTCATATCACATGTCCTCCTTAATGCCCATCACCCAGTTACCTCATCCCCCCACACATCTCCCCTCCAGCAACCCTCAGTTTGTTCCCTAAAGTTAAGAGTCTCTTATGGTTTGTCTCCCTCTCTGATTTTGTCTTATTTTATTTTTCCCTCCCTTCCCCATGATCCTCTGTTTTGCTTCTTAAATTCCACATAGGAGTAAAGGAAACAGATGACAAAACCAAAAGACAACCGACAGAATGGGAGAAGATTTTTGCAAATGCCGTATCAGATAAAGGTCTAGAATCCAAAATCTATAAAGAACTCATCAAACTCAACACCCAAAAAAACAAACAATCCAGTCAAGAAATGGGCAGAAGACATGAACAGACATTTCTCCAAAGACGACATCCAAA
The DNA here is from genome assembly GCF_003265705.2 of Callorhinus ursinus. Taxonomy (NCBI): domain Eukaryota; kingdom Metazoa; phylum Chordata; class Mammalia; order Carnivora; family Otariidae; genus Callorhinus; species Callorhinus ursinus. The sequence goes on from NW_027397115.1 coordinate 5,813,311, forward strand.
TGGCCAACAGACACATAAAAAAATGCTCAACATCACTTGGCATCAAGGAAATCCAAATCAAAACCACAATGAGATCCCACCTCACCCCGGTCAGGATGGCTACAATGAACAAGCCAGCAAATGACAGATATTGGCGAGGATGCGAAGAAAGGGGAACCCTCCTACACTGTTGGTGAAGCCACTGCTGTCTTAATTCATTTACAATCCCAGAGCAGGTAAGTCACACGTGGAAAGACAGCGGGAGGTGGGTGGGAAGGGGCAAGCAGCAACAGGGCTGGGTGTGGCTGGTTTGGAGGGGACTTGGGAAGATTTTGGAGAGAGCTGTTAGGGACAGCTGGTATTTCAGGAGGAATGGAGCTTTGGGGGAAGTGGGTGGGTGAAAAGAATTGAAAAGCAATTTTTAATGAACAGGCGCCCCACCCCTTTGGCATTTTGGGAGAAGCTGCAGTAAAGATTTATATTTTTGTACGAATATCTTTTATGATAGATGGGCACTTCTCCTGAGTATAACACACATGTCAGAACTGGCCTGACCTTAATGAGCTGAGGTTTATACTGGAATTTACGTATGTATCTCTTTATTCCTTCAACATGCACACACTCCAGGAAGCTTCCCGAATGCAAGGCTTTGGGTGTCAATTCTATTCCTGTTACCCATGAGATCTTGCTCCACACTGGTTTCTTCAGCAAAAAAACAAAACAAAACAAAAACCCTTATTTGTCCATGTTTTGGTGACAAATGCTTCCCAATAAGTCCAGGCTCCCAGTAGCCTTGTGGATGGTCTTTCTGATTGGCATGCTCGGGCTAGACATTTGGGGAGACCCAGAGCATAGAGCAGACAGGGCACAATGGGCTCAGAGGCTGTGTGTTTGCATTTCAGCTGTGTCTCCATCAGCTATGCACCCTGGGCAAGCTATTTAATCTCTTTGTGCCTCCATTTCACATCAAAAAATTTTGCTTCCCCTAGATTATTAAAAGCAAGCAAGCAGTATGGTTCACTCTTCCTAGACTGAAGGAGTCATGGAATGTAAGGGTCAGAAATGATGGCAGGAAATGAGCTGGTCCCGAGATGAAAAATAATCTGTTTGCTGTAGACTCTCCTCGCTGGTAGCATCCACTCAGAGAGGTCGTCTTCAGTTGGAGTTATAGTCCCCTCCCACTCGGGGACATTTGGCAATGCCTGGAGACATTTTTTGGCTGTCCATCAGGGAGGGGGCAGGGTGTGCTGCTGGCATTGAGAAGGTGTAGGCCACAGGTGCCTTTAGACATCTTATCATGCACAGTGCAGCCTTCCACAGCAGAGATTTACCCACCTGCAATGCCAACAGAGACAATTTGTTCTGAACGATGCAAAGTCTGTGTCTTTCTTGAAACTCGGTGGGAAAGAATGCCAGGAATGATTAGTGATGTCTGCCTCAGAAACAAGAGGTAAGAGTTAGGGAGGATGTGTGTTTGTCATTACCGTACAAAACCAAAAACTCATTTTATAGAGGAGGAGATCAAAGTCCAGGTGGCTTTTTAAGGCACGTGGCAAGCAAGGGGGAAAGCTCAGGCTATAATCAATTCCTTTTTTTTTTTTAAGATTTTATTTTTAAGTAATCTCTATACCCAACGTGGGGCTCAAACTTACAACCCTGAGATCAAGACTGACATGCTCTACTGACTGAGCCAGTCAGGCACCCCAACAATCGATTGCTTTTTGACCAAAACTACATTTTTCAAGAGCAGAAACTGGATCAGTCTAGCTCACTAGCATGTCTCCAGCATCAAGAACAGTGCTTGCCCGTGGTAGACAGTCAACAGACATTTGTTGAATTCATGTATCGAGTTTTTGGCAAGCACAGCTGTAACTTTACTAACTCCAAGCCTGTTTTCTTAATTTATATAAAACCTATTTTCAGTTTTAATAGTGATGGAAAAATAATGAAACTAATACCAATGTGAAAACACTTGAACAGTTACCATTTTCTTTGAAAGGGTTGCTTGCTCCCTGCCTCTTCTTATACCCAACATCACCTGGGAATACCTTTTCATGGAATTCTAGGTTCTGTTCCGAGACCCTTACCCAGAGAATACCTTCTATACACATCTACCTAAACGATGGGACATATTCCTTGTTGAAAGAACATTAACCCGGTAAAACACAGGACAACTTCTGGGGCAGGACCAGCTACTGGGAAGAGTCCAGGATATTCAGTGACTTGATTTTGTTTTTTTTTCCTGCTGTTTTTCTGATTCACCTGGACAAGAACAGTCACTCAGCATCTCAGTGTTACCTTTTGCAAATGAGACTAAACAACCCCTCGTTACAGTTCCCTATTTCACTTTGATGGGTGAGATGCAAATTATGGAAGCAACTGGAATCTTCTAAAAGATTTAATGTATTTTTTTTTTAAAGATTTTTTTTATTTATTTATTTGAGAGAAAGAATGAGAGAGAGAGAGAGAGGAGAGCACATGAGAGGGGAGAGGGTCAGAGGGAGAAGCAGACTCCCTGCCGAGCAGGGAGCCCGATGCGGGACTCGATCCTGGGACTCCAGGATCACGACCTGAGCCGAAGGCAGTGGCTTAACCAACTGAGCCACCCAGGCGCCCCAAGATTTAATGTATTTTTAAAAAAGATTTTGGATATAAAATATTTATAGCCTCACAGTAAGTTGCAAAAGCAGTAAAGTTTCAGGTACCCTTCCCCCAGAGTCCCCCAGGGGTGACATCGATCTAATACAGCTATGGTACAATATCAAAGCCAGGATACTGACACTGGTATTATACTGTTAACTAGGCTATAGACCTTGTTTTGATAGTGTGTGTGTGTGTGTGTGTGTGTGTGTGTGTGTAGCTCTGTGTAATTGGATCCGTTGTAGATTCATGTAACCATCACTACAATCAAGGTGGAAAACTGCTTAGAACGAAGAATGATGATATTATCAGCTACCATTTGTTGGGTACTTACTATGTCACAAACACTCTGCTGGGCACTTTACATATATCGCATTAGTTAATCTTCACAATGATCTGGCAAGTGAGATGCTATACGCATTTTACAAAGAAGTAAACTGAGGCTCCGAGTGCTTAAGTAACCTTGCAAAGGTGACCTGCCCAGCCAGTGAAATAGCAAAGCTAAATAAGTTGGATGCCAGCATTTGTCCTTTTTATTTTTTAATATTTTTATTTTATTTTATTTTATTTTAAAGATTTTATTTATTTGACAGAGAAAGACACAGCGAGAGAGGGAACACAAGCAGGGGGAGTGGGAGAGGGAGAAGCAGACTCTCCGCTGAGCAGGGAGCCCGATGCGGGGCTCGATCCCAGGACCCTGGGACCATGACCTGGGCGGAAGGCGGACACTTAACGACTGAGCCACCCAGGAGCCCCGCATTTGCCCTTTTTAAATAACTCCATGCTGTGATTAATTTTAAGAAAAATCACCCCATAATCTCACCATTCAGAGGTAAACCATACTTAAAAATTGACTATATTTCCTTTGAGTCATTTTCTGTGAATATGCAGATGTAAGCTTAATTGGGATCAAACTGTACGCACAACTTCTTACTTTTTCTTGATTCAACATCACATTTTATATATCATTAAAACACTTTGGAATGATCGCTTTGAAGTCTGCCCAATATTCCATTGTTCCATGATGGAATAAGGTTTCTCTTATGCCCTGTTTTTGGCCAATAAAATTACCATATTTTCATTATTATAAGTATTGCCATAGTGACCGTCTTTGTACAAAAACTTGTATGTGAAGAGCCAGAGATATTCTTAGGACTAGATTCAGAGATGTGAAATTATTGAGTCAAAACATAAAAATAGTTTTATGATTCTTAATAGCATTGCTTAAATATTCAGAAGGCAATGTCTTTAAAATATGGTACTAGCTACTCTCAGTCAGGGGTTGGTGAATTATAGCCTCCAGGGTAAATCTGGCTCTGCTGCCTTATTTGTAAATAAAGTTTTATTAGAACACAGCGTAGTCACTGGAAACAAGTATGTTCATTTGTTTGCATATTGTCTGTAGCTGCTTCTGTTACTATGTCCGAGCTGAGTAATTGCAAAAGAAAGCCTATGGCTGGCAAACTGAAAGTATTTACAACATAACCCTTTATGGAAGAAGTTTGCTGACCTCTGCTCTAGATGAAAGCTATGGGAGATAGTAATGAGAGATAGTAATGGCAGATATTTGGTCAGAGCGATTACACCCAGCATAGCCTCATGGTGTGGGCACCAGTCAGAGAAGAGGCTGTTATGATGTATGCTGGAACCTGTGAGTACAAGCTATCAGATTTCTTGCGGTCTTATGCTAGGGGAGAGGCACACAGTTGATGTTTAATAAGTGCCTATCATTTGCTGTTGTAGTAGTTGTGGCTGCTAAGCATCGGGTTGACAACAAATATGGTCACATTCTGTCCTCCCTTCTCCTGGCCGCGTGGCTCTTGGAATTGTCCTGGGTCGATGACTTCCTTTTCACACCACTGGTGCATATAGGAAAGCAGCTCTATTATTTAAATTCTCCAAGATCAAGGATGTAAAATGAAGGCTGCCCCTGGCCCCACAAGACATCCAAATAAATCTCACGGCTTCCAAATGTGACTGTGTCACCCTGGGATTAATACCAAGTAATCCAGTGCCAACATCAAGACAGTGAAAATAAGCATTTACTCTCCCGGAAAATCATTTTATACTGATTACAAGTTGTAGCCTGTCACTAGGATGTGAATTGAAAATGTGCACATTTGCAAGGTTAATATTTCTCTCTAAAGTCACTCTCTCCCCTGCCTCCCACCCCCACCCCTCACCCCGGCCTAGCTCACAGGGAAACGGGAATTCCAAATAGATATTTGTCCTGAGACATCCTTATTCCAAGATACAAAGTTTAAACCGGCTTTCCATTTACCTCCGAGACAGCAGAACAACATGAACACAAGCAGCAATGGTCTAGGAGCAGATGCGTCTGGGGCAGGCTTTTTCAACCTCAGCTCTAGGACATTTCAGGCCACATAATTCTTTGTCCTGGGGGCCCGTCCTGTGCAGCGTTGGATATTAGTAGCGTTCCTGATCTCTTCCCAACTCACCCCCATTTGAAAAGCACAGGTTTAGAGATCTTGAAACAAAAGGCAACCTAATAATGTCCAAATTGCAGAGTATGGCCATCTGCCTCCCTTCCTAGCTTCATCTCTATCATTTCTTTTCCCTCCAGCCTTTGAACCCAGAGCATGCATGTTCTGTCACCTCCTGACATTTGCTTGTCCTGGCCACTCTGCCTGGAGTTTTCTCTCCTCATTTCTCTGTTATGGAAAGTCACCTCCTCCATGAAGCCTTCCATGACTACCTCTCCTCCAGGCCTAATGTGGAGGGAGATACAATTTCCTCTGGGTTCTCACGGCCCTCTGGACAGGTAGTAGAGACACTATCATATAAGATTTGGGCTCTAAGTCAGTGCTTAAAGCAACAACCGCACAGAACAAAATCACCCTTGGAAAATCCCTTAAATCCCCCTTCAATACAGTATGAATGGTTTTATAGAGTCAACTCTCCATTTTAGTCATCTTTATGCCTGCTCATGTTTAAGAAGTTTTGAGTTACGCTAAAGGAACGAATCTGAGGGAATTCTATGCAGATGTCTGGGCCTTCAAACATTTACACCTTTAGAAAATGTCTGATAACAAATGGGGAAAAGGTCAAGCATTCTAGTCTGTTCTTGCTGGCCTGCAGGGTTCACGTCATTTTGTTTTAGTATTGAACCTCTTTCATCTTAGTATCGGTGAATACCTTGCCATTGGAAGAATTAAATCAGATAACATATGTCAAAGTACCAAGTATAGTAGCCGGCGTTGAGTAGGTGCAGGGAGAAGCTTTTTGAATTTAAAAGGAAATCTACAGTGTTCTTTGAAAGTGACAGACAAGAGCTTGGCCACAGGCTTCCCGTATTTCTCAACTGGCATTTTCTCATGTGAACACAACCATCCGGCTCTTGACTGTTGGCCTCAGGACCCACTGAGTGCCTGGGCCATCACAGAGGGCTTGTTTATTATTTGTTTGTGTGTTTGGGTGTGTGTTTCTATGAGTTACTTGAGGACAGGGGCCCCAACTCATTTATTTTTGTATCCTGAAAGCCAGCCACGGAGCCAATGTTCAGTAATTTCCATGTCAAATGAAGGCATAAAAAAATGTGAGTTTGAATTAATGACATCTTCAGCATCTCTTACTCCCAATTCAAAAACCCTTCCCCTATGGAATAGAAACATTGTAAACGCTGTATCTTATGGGATCTGTGTATTCTATTACAAGCATATAACATACTTTCCCACCCATAGGAGGTGCTGAACAGATATTTGGTGTGTTGTTATTGAGCTTTAAAATGTTTAAAAAATACAACAGAACTGCTCTATGGATTGGTATGAAGAGAGTTTTCTCAGTAAATCTGACCATACTCTTCATGATCTTTTAGCGTATCCTTAGCTTTTCACCACCGCGTTTGCCAAATCTACCAGCATGAAGGCGAGGAGCCGTGATGAAGTTTTCGATTCAAAAGCGGAGGCCGAGAGTCAGGTTGGTTTCTTTGCAAATGGAGAACTGTGAATGTGGGAGGTCTGGACATCCCCCAACCCTGACCTGATTTACCCCCGCTGGCTTTTGCCTACCCAGGCATTTTCCATGATTGCTGTCTTGTCCTGTCTAAACGGGTACCCGGATCTGTCCTTGAATGGTGTCCAAGGAAGGAAGTCCAAAGGTAGAAACCCTCTCTGAAGAATATCTCCACACAGAATCAAGGGAAAAGAAAACCCATCTTAACATGCTCCTCGAGCCAGGACCCGGAGGGCTGAGGGAGACCTCAGGCAGGAGCCAACTCCCTCCCTGTGTCACTTTCTCTAGGAGGACAGGCACTGTTCTTCAGACAACTGTTGTCCGCGTTTCGTGTGGTGGATGCATGGGTTGTAACAGAAAGTGAGATCCCGTGAAGCCAGATATGGTCGCAATTTGCATTGGGACCTTAATGAAAATTCAAGCAAAAGTGATCCGTCCCCACTTCTAAAGCTCTGGGCAAGTGTGTGAAGTCAGAAGCCAAGGAGAAGGAAGTGACAGCCATCTTTCCAGACCTCTGAAATCCGGATGACATTGGAGAGGGTTATTTAATTCTGAGGTACACCAACGGGCTATTCACACAGAGGGAGGAAGAAAAGAATTTATATCCCTTTCATATATAAAAGGAAACAGATGTGATTTTCTTTACAAAAGAGCATTTCATTAAAAAAAAAAAAAAAAAGGCGAGGCGAGGCAGAGTTAACATAACCATTATTCTCCATCTCAGGAAAAGCAAATCCTGTTTGCCTGTCATTATAGAAGGTAGCAAAATCCTTTCATCCAGTGATTAGTTGTAAACATTCTGCAGCCTTCTGGGAGCAGGCCTCTGTTTCCCATCTTACACTGAAGCCATTTTCTTAGACTAATGTTTTATACACACAGCTCAGATACAATGCAAACTCCCGGTACCCCAAAGGCAACGGGGCATTCGTTTATACTAAATCAGAAGTGTCACCCTTGGCAACCTGCAGCAGTGAAACATTTATTCAGTCTTGCATTCCTGGCACTTAGAATTATTTCTTTCATGCCTGATAGCCAAATTACAATATGGCAGGCTTCCCTGGAGCCATAAGATCATTAGTGCTGGCTCACAACATACTTTCAACTGATATGGCATTTCATGTACAGCTGCCAATCAGAACAGGGGATATGCAAATGAGGATGGGAGCCTTGGTGTACAATTCCTGTACCATGAGCTCCTCACAGATTTCCTTAATGACTAGCAGTCATTCTGCTGAGTGGAAGAAGTGGAAAGAACACAGAGGAAAATTCCCCCAGGAAGCTGGTTGCAAGAGCCAGAAGTTTTTACATTTGATTTCCATATTTATTCTCTCTCTTCCCCCCCTCTGTGTGTTTCTAAACAGCGGGCCTAAAAATACTCGGGCAAGACTTGTTATATAAATACAGAGCCCTGTCACTGCAGTTGGGATGCTCAGGCCACCCTAAGAGCCCGGCAGTGGGCTCCATCAAATTGCGTGACTGTGGATGCAGGCTGGTGTATAGGGGCTGCTGGGGGGAAGGAGGTGAGCCGGTGTGAAGCCGAGGTGAAGGCGAGGCCGACTGTGTACCCCGGTACTCACTGGGAGTGGGGTGGGATGGGGGTGTTACAATGGTGTCTGGGGTGAGCGGGCCCCCTGGTCTGTCCCCGCTGGTCCAGCCCCCTCTCTGGCTCTGCTCACTAGATTCTCGCCTCCAGAGCCTTCTTTTTGGAACCTCCGAAGTTCTAAGCTCCTTCCTACCTCCAACAGGCACTGGGCTTTGCTCCTCCTTGGCTATCACCCCTTGCACCCCACCCCGTGCCCGGGGAGCAGGTAAATCAAACTGATCGGAATGAATGAGCAGAGCTCCCTGCAGACCAGTTACTGCCTAACTGAGTAGAACTCCATCTGGGGACTCTGGATTAAAACTCAACGTCCACCAGCGACCTTAAAAACATCTCCGTGGTGGCAGGCGGGTAAAAAAAAATACTTGGGACAAATTGTGAGAAAGCCTTCTCATGCTCCACGAATGGAGAATGGTGTCCCCATCTCCCCCCGCCGAGCCCCGAGCTCGTCCTTCACCGTTTATGGCTGTAATCTGCTTTTCCACACTGAAGAGGACAGGAATGGTCCTTAGCAGTATATCACTATCATCCGCTGGCCTTTTTCTTCTTGTGGGGGTGAAGATAGCTCCTTCACTGGTGTGTGTGAGATACTTTTAGTCTTACTATCCATGGGATACTTTTCCTGTGCAACTGGATCTAGACTGACGCCTTGATTCCTTTATATGAGAAAATATAATGTCATTGAACTGCAGTTTTAGATGTGTCCTCTGTTTATGCCTAAAAAAGCTAATTTGAGAATGTTAAGAAACGCAGGTACCCCATGGCCCATCACCGCTTTATCTTTTCCGGTCAAGGAGTATTTATTTGCACTTAGAACTGGGTCAAACAGCCATGGCCATCATTTTATAAAATGGAACACAAGTCCAGAGAGGTCAAGCTCCTTGCTGAAGTCACACACCTGGGAAGGGGTAAGGTGGGGACTGGTTGTCAGGACCGCAGTAGGCAAATCCAGCACGTACTTTACAGATGCTGTAGGGCAGAATTTCTGGAATGTCACAAAAGTGAGGCCAGAAAACAAGACGATAATGCCAAATAATAAAATAGTAAAAAACACTGTATTCTAATCTTAATTTGATTTAAATAAATATGTCTGTGCATGGCTAGAAGCGAAGGGCTTTATTTATGAAGCAGTTTTGGGGACAGCACTTTTGCCTGCCTTCTTTCTAGGGTTTCCAGCCCCAGTCAAATCTCCCGCCTGCTGTAATGAATGTCTTCCTTCCTCCCCCTTCTGTTCCTTCCTGCTATTTGTCTCTAAGCAAGACCAGCTCACAGCTCCTGACTGTGTGCTCCCCACATAAATTTCCCTGTATTTCTGGAAAAAATCCCTCCATCTCATAGCTCCTCGGGGAATCTGGTTGGCTCTCACACCTCCCCTTGGCCAAGGTCATGGGGGCCTTCCCAGGGGCACCATTCTCACTGGTTTATAGGTTTTCCAAAATAGCAAGAGGGTGAAATGCAGATTCTCAGGTGGAATTTCCAAATCATCCTGAAGCGTGTTCTGGGAACACTCCAGATTGCAAAAATCAGCTCTGGCTTCTTTAGGAAGCTAAGCTTTTTGGTACCTCCTGAAATTACATTAAGGGAACAGCTGATCATTTATCATGGTAAACTTCCAGAATCGAAATAACTAGTAAGCTTAAATAAACGGGGTATTTTAGGAGGAAATGGAAATAGTGCATGTTTTTTGTAGCGGTCAAATCGTTGTAAAATAAAAGTCATAGATTTATCTACCCCTTAAGATTCCTGGGGTACACCCCAGGATTAGGGACTGTATTGAAGCTGGTTGCAGACTACAAATGAAAATGATATACAGGCTTTTTGGTATACAAGGCGTTTTCATAGATAATCTCTCAAAAGCCCTATAAAGTAGGGGCTAGTATCCCATTTTACAGATAAAGAAACTGAGGCCAAGAGAGGAGTAGCAACTTGCCCAAGGTCATAGAATTAGGAAAGGGAGAAGTCCTGTCTTGAATGCAAGCTGTAGGACTTGTCCTTCCTTTCATGGCAGGTTGTCTCTCTGGTCTCCAGAGTCTCGGGTTGGGTGGTCACATGTGTCATTACTATTCATCTTGTGCGACTGTATGGTCCCCGTCTCTGTAGGCTTTGAGTGATAGAAGCCAGACAGGAAATTGCAGGCTCCAGGGACCCACGGGGTGCCTGAGAAAGGCCACCGGGGCTCAAAAGGAGCAATTTGAATATCATTATCCTGAACCTTCTATTTCTTGTCTCATCTGACTTCCCCTTACAGCTGTTCTGTGCCCCGGTGGCCCCCTGCTCCCACCCACACCTCAGCGCCCCGTGCTGCATTGGCTCATGTGGTGGGAAAATATTGGGATGATTTGTTGATTTCTTTTTCTTTGACTGTCGTCCATTCACATGGGGGATAGTCACAAAGGAGCCCAAGGATCTGGCATAAACAATAGAATTGATAAAATGCTTAACAAGCCAGGCATTACCCGCATCCTGGCACCAGAGGTGGTAAGAAATGTCAGGATTTGGTGAGGGGAAGGAGTCTCGGGAAAGAGGAGACAAAGACGCTGGGGCAGATCTCTGAGGAAGGCTTCTGGAGTTGGGGTTAAGTCTAGGTGGGGAATGAAAAAATTTGCCTAGGTAAACTTGAAGGTCAAAAGGAGACTCACCCCCTGCAGCACTGGGAATGCCCTCAGAGCTCCATCCTCCACCATGGTGGGAACAAGCCCTGCCTTGATTTTCATGGCCTCAGAGAAGGTTTTGGAAACAAGCAACATCTCCCTTGTCCCCAAGAAAAGTCAACATTTCCCTTATTCCCAAGAAGGGCACAGAGTTCAGCTGAGAAGAAATTGCTGGCTGACCCATGTCACTCTTAAGTTACCAAAGCATTGTTCCTTTGTGAGAATGGCTGCCCAATGGAAGCAGATGGCTAAGTGAGCAATGGGGATAACAAGAGAGTTGGAAGGTCTAGAAAATGATAGTTCTAAGCTGGGAAGTCCAAGATTGACGGAGAGGATGTTGTGTGGTACTGGAATCCTTAAAGATTTGTAATCTATCTTTCAGATAATCAAGGGTCTACTATGGACGAATTCTCTCTGAAGAAAAATCAGGAGACATTAGCATGCACTGTGGACCTACTTCATGCTTGGTATTTTATAACAATTGTCGACATTCCCTGATTTAATCATTATTCCGAGTGGGAACCATTCTCTTCATGTTATGGGCGATACAACCAAGACTTAGTGGACACGTGAGTCACACAGAACCACATAGCTACTGAGCCCTGGATCCTGGATTAGAGCCACTAACTCAAGACTCCACATAGGGTGGGCTTGAATGATAACCTGAGTTCTCAGTTCTAGTTATATAATAATTATATAATAAAATAATAACGGTCATTATTATTAGAAAGTAGAGATGTACACAACTGTCATTCTCTTGAACCATCACATAAATGATCCCCCTGAAATATAAGACTTTGCCTACTTGTTCACTTAAATGTTGGCAATGAAGGTTAGTTTTCATCAATCTCATAATCAAACCGATGGATTTGATAATCCACCTGGATAATCTAAGCTTGGAAAGTAAATTTTGCAGCCTCGGTCTGTACTTGCCCTTCCCCCCCATTACTGTTTCTGTCTTCATTAGGTTCTATTACATGAAGGATGCGGATTCCCTCTTTTGCACTGTGTGTTGGAAATGGCCCCAGCTCTGCTGTACAACAGTGCTCACAACTTTTGGTCATTTGGGAAACAACCTTTATGAGTCTACCATGTCTGAGTGCTATCCCCATGTTCTATCATTTCCCAAATAGACTTCGCAGAAAAATCAACACATTTTTTAAAGAAATTGCACCTCATTCTAAGCAACAACTCATAATATCTTAGATGCATTTATTTGTTTAGTTACAATTATTAAGGCCCCCCCAGCAATATTAGCTAAAATTGCCTCTTTTGCAGATGGTAAGATATAGGATGAGACCCACATTTTTGGAAACACTGGACAAATGGACCATAGTTTTCAATAAATCTTTCATCACACACACACACACACACACACACACACACACACACACACACACACACACTTTATCAGCCTTCACATTGGGCTTCCCTTGAAGCCAGTGACATTGATGTTGAAATGACCCGAATTACTTTCACTGGGTAAACAGACACAGATTATGCTTCTTATTCTGGGAACTGGTTTCTCAAAACTAGTTTCGGCAGGTCAAAACTCTGGGCGACACTGTCCCTCTCCAATTCCCTTTTCAGTGCTCTGCTACCTTTATGGCACCTCAGTGATTTTTCTGCTTTAGCTTGTGATCTTGCATGAGGCAAGATCTGTGGCAAGGTCTGTGGCAAGATCATAAAGCCTCTGGATGGAAGAAGATTTTAATCACAGATGCCTCTGATAATTATTAACCAGCAAGCTCCTTGGAAGAAAGCCATTTTTTTTTTCCCATAGACTCTTGGGGTTGTTTTGACTTTTCCCCCATAGTGTCAAAGGTATCCCTCAGAAACTTTCCCATTTGATTTAATTGCTATTTAATTCCTAAAACACTGCTTCAATTAGACATCCTGATTTATGGCACCATTGGGCTTCTCTTGGCAAAGACATCCCAAGGGACTGTCCACCTCTAATTGACTGATTTTAAACAAGCTCATCCCTTCCGCTCTGCGAACTTCTGACTGTGCTCAGGAGCATCTGAAATACTATATCCTTGAGTTCGTGTCAGATTACTTTCCACGACTCAAAATTAACCTAATAATTTGAATGACAACTTAATTAATTTACTCACTCATTCTATGTTTACCGAGGGCCTTTTATGTAGCAAGCATTGTGCCAACAGGTGAGAGATTAAAAAAACAAAACAAATAAACAGAAAATCACACGGTGACTGTCTTCACCGAGGAGTCATTCCAGTGTTGGGATAGCCAGAGTGGGAGGGGACACACTGATTCAGAATCATTTGTTTTCTCTGTTCACAATCCCCACCCCCCCACCCCCCCGCCCCCATTCTTGGTCATCTCTAATATTATTTTTCTTTAGTACTTTTATTTAACCAGCTCACGTTTTAAAAATGTAAATACGTTCTTAGCTTATCCTTAGCAGCCTCTGTGAAGTAATAGGTTCCATGTGGCAGCTCTCTTTTTGAAATATATATTAAAATAAATTTTATAATCAACAAATGGACAGTTCAAATAAAAGTATTAATGAATCATACTACCTTAAGTCTTCTCACTTATTACCAGGGGTGTACCTTTTACATTTTGGAAAACACTGATTTACTTTTCAAATGTGCTAATTGAACCCCGATCTGGAAAGAAGGACTCTCCAGGGGTTTAACTCGGTTATGAATGTTCAATCTATACTGAAACAGGGAAAAGTCTGTTGGGACTTAAAGTTGCAAATTCCATATGAATTTGAAGAGACTCTTCCTGGCCTCTAGCTCGGGGTGTGGGAGGTTCTGGGTGAAATTTTCCTTGGCTACTATTTCATTTTTGTTCTTTGCATTAGGTCCTATTGTTGTTGTTGTTTTTTTTTTAAGATTTATTTATTTATTTTAGAGAGAGAGCACGTGTGCAAGAGTGGGGGGAGGGGCAGATGGAGAGAGAGAATCTCGGGCAGATTCCCCTCTGAGCACAGAACCCAATGCAGGGCTCGATCTCATGACCCTGAGATCATGACCTGAGCCGAAATCCAGAGTCGGATGCTTAACCCACTGAGCCATCCAGGTCCCATTATTTTTATCTTTTAAACAGAATCACGTAGTGGAAGCTGGAGTTCCTCTCATTTTAGGATATTTTTGTCCTCAGAGTTCCTCCACTAGGCATGGAGAATATTTATAATTGAGGCAGTCATGTAATCCAGGAGTGGGCAATGGCCCATGGCCAGGAGCTTGTTTTTACAAATAAAGTTTTATTGGAATGCAAACACTCCACTCATTTATGTATTGTCTTTGGCTGTAACGACAGAGTTGAGTAATTGGGACAGAGCCTATAAGGCCTGCAGAGCCTAAAACATGTATCCATCTAGCCCTTTACAGAACCAGTTTGCTGGCCTCTGATAATCGCTGGATTCTGGACAAGCAAGGAAGAGCCAAGGAATGGTCTTGCTCCCAAGTTACTGAGAAAGCTCTGATTTACTTTTAGAGAGTCACAGGAGGAGGTAGGACTTCCCAATATGCTAAGAGTCCACAAGAAGAAAATAAAATTACTTACGAGGTACTTACTAATTAATTATGAGGCACTCAAGGCAAATACATAGCTTTGAACTGAGGGGAAGGTTCCCTTCACAGATTTGCTCCTTCTCTACCTCATCACATGGGATGTTTTGCTGATGCGAAGAGAATAAGAGTAATGCTCTCGAAAGGGACTATAAAATGTTACCCTCCGAGAAGGCCTTGACTCACAGAAGCCTTGATCGAATGTACACTTTTGAGCTAGAGTTGCAATGCCTTCTCCTCAGTTTCCATGAAGCCAAGCATATCCTATCACCAAGAGAGGCCACCGTGATTCTGGGAAGCATACTGACTCAGAGCATCTCTGGAAGAATGAAGATCGTCACAAGTTCTCTGCTGTCCCTTCCATTGGAAGGAGACTCCTTCCAATCTTTCTGAATCTGTCCTAGGTCTGTGACAAACTGTGACCATTAGAATTTGACAGAAGTGACTTCCAAGCTCAGTCATAAGAAACTTTGCAACTTCTGTGGGTCTCTTAGAATTCTGGCTCTGGAAAAGTCAGTGCTGTGTGGGAAGTCAGACCACCCCGACACACTTCCATGTTGTGAGCAAGCTAAGCTGCCATACGGGGAGACTGTGCAGAGAGAAAGGGAGGGAGAGAGAGAGAAAGAGAGAGAGAGAGAGAGAGAGAGAACCGGCAAGCACCCAGCTACTCCAACCATCCCAGCTCAGCTGCCAGATGTGAGTGGAGAAATCTCTCTTGGATATTCAACCCAGTAAAGCCTTCAGGTCACTGTAGCTCCTGTTGTTATCTTTCTCTATTTTTCAAGACTTGGTGATGCAGGTGATGTAGACTCTTGTTAATCTAGACTTTTACAACACTTTGAGCTTCTTAAGGACACCAAACCCAATTGCGCATTATTTACGTATTAATTGGACGAACATCTTCTCCCCCGCTAGATGGTGGGATTCAAGCCTATGAGGACTGTGTTTGCTCTGTTGCTGTTATCCTGTCAGTATTTGTCATAGGTGGTACTCGGTAAATAGAAGAATAAATAAACACATGAGGGCAAGCTGGTGAAGCTATATGGTACCCAGAATCACAGCTTTTGTCTCAGATTGAGGGAGAAGGTGTAAATGTTCCGAACTTTTCAAATCCTGCTGCTTATAAGGAGATGAGTTGATCCTGGTCCCATGGCTGGGGCAGAAAACATGATTTCTGGGAAGCCCAAGAGCATTTCCCAAAAGTTCCAACATGGGCAAACGGTGATCTACATGGGCTTGTATCCGATCTGATGGTCTTGATGCCATTGGAAGGGAAAACGTGCAGGTCTCCCGAGATGGGGAAACCAGCAGATTTTCTGCTCCATTGTGTGGTTCTAGTCATTGCTTGCCCATGTGCTACATCTTACTTCCCTTCCTTAGTAGGTTAAAAAGAGACAGAAATGCTATGATGACTAATGGGAGGTCATGGAAAGATTTATTGGACAATTATCAATGTTTTTCCTCACTCAACTTTCCTTTAGTAAGTCATTATTTCATTTGGGGAATAAGTACCATTCACATCACCCCTCAGATTCTGTCATTTTATCTCCTTGCTTTATGCTAGTTTGTCGCCTTGATTTGTGGAAGTATATAGCGTGTGGCTCGGAAGAACCTCCCACTAACTGAATTTGAGTTTTATCCTCTTGTCACTTTCAGGCATGCAGCTAAAACTTGATTTAATTCTGTGTTTTCAAACTGCACTCGTATGTGGGCCACCTTCATAATTTTTGCCAGGTTCTAGAATCTAATTATGATTCTCCTAATACTTAAAAAAATGGACTAGTTTATTTTTTTAAGTGAGTCTCACCCGTAAGTCATGATCCATGTGATTCTGGGTTTGATGGGCTGGTGTGTGTGTGCGTGTGCGTGTGCAGAAGTGCATGCATATGCACACATGTATACATAATTCTCAGTGAAATTAATGCTTGAAAATTATAATTTAAAAATATGCCCATCAAAGCCATCATTTCATGAATTATGACTTGGGATGAAGCCATGTTACAAAGTAGGGTTTTTTCAACTTAAAATAATCCTGCTAGTATAGGTAGTGCATCTATCACACTTTGGGAACCAGTAATATAATCCAAGTGATCTGTTCCTTTTACTAGGAAGCCAACTTGGAATTGCAACTATAAAGGTAACCTGTGGCCCAGGAAGAATCCTGCCAACATTCCACCTGAACCCCATTCAGATCCTAGTTCCAATAGCCTGGTCGCTCTGACTTTATCGAAACCTCACACAGAGAATCCCAGAGATTTCCTTGATCTGTTGCTTTCTGTAAGATTACACTGTCGGCCCAGCCATCAACAAATCCTGTTGGCTCAAACTTAAAATATATCCTGAATCCCCCCCAATTCTCATGACTTCCACCCTACTTTCACTCAGCATTATCTCTTTGAGTTGACCACCTGACTGGTTTCCCCATTTCCGCTGGACTGAAAACACAAAAAGAAGAAAGTCATTTTTAGTCAGTTATTATGTACTGGATGCAAATACACTCTCATTAGGGAAATAAGAAGAAATGTAATTTAAATATTCAAAACACTTGGAACACGAATGATGGACTAAAAAAGACCAAAATGATTGGCTGGCCTCATAATAACATCGCAGGTCAAAACCAAAGAGCTTCTTTTAAAATTCCACTGAACATATTTTCTTCATAATTTGTCATCCCTCTTGGACATAGCATCCAGGGTGATTTTAAATTGATATGATATAAGAATAAATACCAAACCAGTCACAGAAGTCAGCAAATGTTCAAAATTATAGAAAACCATAGAAATGGGCTCTAATTGCATCATTATCTAATCTCCTTACCTTTGAATACCATTGCTAAGAATGGACTCACTCATCTTATGTCATTTTCTTTTCTTGTGAACTTTTCCATTTTCTCACAAGAACAAGACATCCATATTTTAGGGTTTGCTGTATTTTGTCGTGCAAAGCAGTAAAAAGACTCATCAGAAATATGACGGAAAAGAAACTCGTAAAGAACTGTAGTTAGAAGAGGCCATAAAGGAATATGACTAGAAAAGGCATGGAGCACTTTTCTTAAAGCTTTCTATTCACTGGGACAAAGAGACTGAAAACAGAGTTTGGTTTTCCTCCCCTGAATGCGCGATATCATGGTTCTTGGAGGTGGTTTTTCAGAGGGGTCTACTGGAGTTTCAAGTCTAAAAGTGAGGAGGTATCAAGTTAAAAAATTTCAGAGGAAATAAAGCCTTCCCCCACACTGAAATAGTTTGCCACTAATGATGTTTTCAAGTTGGCGCTGGACTTGAAATTGGTGTGGGTGTTGGGAAGTGGTTGTGTGCTTTGTAAGGAAGTAGCTGGGTGGAAAGGTCAGCAATGATTCTCAAGGAAAAGTTCATCACAGAGTCAGGCAGATGGGAGGGATCTTACTGGTAACAGAATCGGTATTGGGTTGAATAAACTTCCGCCTAAATTCATGACCATGAGATTAGGGTGGGCGCTCATTATGTCTTAAATCCCACTATTTCTCATGACTTCATCCCTGCTTTACATCATCATCATCTCTCTTTGGGTTGACCACGTTGTCCTCTTAACTGGTTTCCCCATTTCCCCTAAACTGAGAGCCAAGAAGAAGCAAGCCAGTGGCTGGTGACCTTATAAGAGGAGAGGACATCGAGACACATAAAACAGAATTGAGTGATCTAGCTATAAGCCCAGGAACACTGAGGATTGTCAGAAGGCACCAGAAAGTTAGGGAGAGGTGAGGAAGTATCCTTCCCTAGAGCTAGGTTGCTTTGTTCCTGCTGACACCTTGATCTCGGACTTCTAGCCTCCAGGACTGGGAGAGAAAAAATTCTGTTATCTTATACCACCCCCTGCATGGTACTTCATATGGCAACCTCAGGAAATGGTCCAACGCTGCTCTGAAGAAAGAGTGTGCCTGACTTGACCCAGGTCTGAGGGCCAGGACAAGCCATTTGGAAACTGTACCAACTCTCCTTTCCGTTTATCATTTGCTTTCTAGTGAGATGGATGTCCTAAACTATACTGAGCAGGTTTTAACCATTTCATGGCTCCCAGATTTCTAGGGCAGAATCTTCATCCTAAAGAATTCATAATAGAGGGACACCTGGGTGGCTCAGTCAGTTAAGCAACTGCTTTCGGCTCAGGTCATGATCCGAGGGTACTGGGATCGAGTCCCACATCAGGCTCCTTGCTCAGTGGGGAGCCTGCTTCTCCCTCTGCCTGCTCTGCCTGCCACTCCCCCTGCTTGTGCTCTCCCTCTCTTTGACAAATAAATAAATAAAATCTTAAAAAAAAAAATTTGTAATAGAGGTCATTCAGCTGTAGTGGGTTGAATCCAATCCCCTAAAAGACATGATCGAGTCCTAACTGGTGGCACCTGTGAATGCAATCTTATTTGGAGATAGGGTCTTGGCAGATGTCATCAATTTCCGATGAGGTCACACTAGATTAGGATGGGCCCTAAATCCCACGACAGGTCTTTATGAGAAGAGGAGAAGACACAGACATATAGAGAATAAGAGCAGGCAAAGAAGAGGCAGAGGTTAGAGTGACGTAGCTGTAAACCAAGGAACACCAAGGAAGGCTGGAAACTGGAAAAGGCAAAGAAGCATCCTCCTCTAGAGCCTTCAGAGGGAGCATGAGCCTGTCAACCCCTTGATTTCAAACGTCTGGCCTCCAAAACTTGGGAGGGAATTAGTTTCTGCTGTTTTAAGCCACCCAGTTTGTGGTAACTCATTATGGCAGCCCTAGGGAACGAATCTGCCATCTTGTAGCTGAACCCAGCTCACCCGTGTGTTCTGTGGGCTGCACAGTGTTCTTGTTGTTTTCACTGAAATCGTTGCTAATGTTTACAAACAGGGAGATTGCACATGAAAGTCACGATTTCTGTTTTGTTTTGTTTTGTTTTGTTTTAATCCAAGGAGGGGACAGTCACCTTGGGATATCTTTCCTGGGTGGTAGCCATGGTGCTGAGCGGAGCTGCGCCTTTATGAGGAAGCCACAGGGGTCCCGTCCCTCCTCAAGGCCAGGTCAGCTTGATTTTATCCTCCTTGCGTGCTCTCTTTGTCCTGTGTGGCTGCATGGGCTCGAGCTTCCTTTAAACAGCTCTCCTCATTTTAGAGCCTCGAAGAGTGAAACCCAGAAATAGAATTTCCCTGAGTGGTGTCACCCCGGGTGTCTGCGACAGAGGAGGGCCGTGGTGCCCACACTTCCTACCACACCTTGCCTCCGCCACCTACAGAATGCCACAAGATGTTTCCGAGCGCAGACCTCCCAGACTCCTAGACTTCACAGACCAGCTTCAACAAATTTCAAGGAATTGACAAAGAGTTTCCAACACTTTATTTTGCCAAGAATGTTTAAAAAAAAGAAAAAAAGAACACTGCCATTACCATCTTTTCATTAAAAAAAGGTGATTCTATCACCAATGAAGCGGGAAACACACAAGCTCAGAGTAAAAATAAAAGTTGTGTTGGCTCAGACAGGCTTTCATGATGTTCTCTCCAACCTCGCCTCCTTCCTTCGCTCCCCCCCACGCTCCCCTGCCTTGTGCCCTGGCCTCCTTGCCCCTCTTTGAACACACGAGGCCATTCCTGCCCCAGGGACTTTGCATGCCCTGCATTCTTTCCCAGATAACTCCATGGCTTGCTTCCTCAGTTGACTCAAATGGCTACTAAAATGCCACCTTCTTAGCCCGGAGTCTCCTCACTCATTTCGATGCCCCTACACGTGCTTTTCTGTGGCACTTGTCACTACCTGCATAGTCCGAATTAATCGATTGATTATTTCTCCATGTTATAAAAAGAACAAAGAGCAAAGATTCCATGTTCCTCAGTGCTGGGAATAGTGCCTGGCACATAGAAGATACCTAGTAAATTTTGTTGAATTGGATCAAATGATAAAGTACAGTGCACTATATGGGGTAAATTTCAATTATTAAAAAACCCCAACATCATTTTTATGCCCTCTCATTTTGCTCATGAGAGGAGGAAATGTTATCCTATATTGTTATCAGTTTGTGGATTGACTCTTCGATAGCACCATGGTGATGAAAAGTATCATGGGGTCCAAACCCCCGTCGGTAGTTTGGTTTGCTTTAGCAGTCATCATTGTGTGTAAAGGTCTCGGAGCTTCTGACAACTCAGCCTCCTCTACAAGAATCCCCACCTCCAACTAAAAACACACACATTAAAAAAAAAAAATCATAGCCAAACATTTTACTGGATGGCAATCTTCTTGGGACCTCTGCCAAGCGATTGTAAAGTCCCATCATTCCAGGGCAGGGGGATGTCAAGTGCATGAGTCCGGATTGTGAAACCGAAGCCATGCCACGTATAAACAAGTGTGCGGAAATTACTGTATAGTATCAGTGCTCACTGGTCTCTAATAGCTCAAGTTCATGAAACTATAAAAATAAATTTGTCTTTAGTTTTCACTTCTAGTCATTTGTTAGTCAGGAAGAGGAAGAAGAGGAAGACGAAGATGAAGATGAAGATGAAGAAGGAAGGGGAGGGGGAGGAAGCGAAATATTGTTCTGCAACTTTACTCGAAGCAAGGCTGACCATCTTAGGATCGTCACGTAAAGTGAGTGTACAGTAAAGCCAGTCCAATTTGGACTAAGTAGAAGGAAGTTCCTGCAGAATTCTGAATTGTTTGGTATTTGGAAAGCGAGGCACTGTGGAGTACTAGTGAAGGACTATGGAGTCAGATCCAGGTTGGATCCTGGTGTCTACCCTTAGAGCTATACATCCTGATCAAGACATGGCGGCCCAGGCCCTCCCTTCATCTGCATAGGCTGGGCTGATGGTAGTGGCACCTCATGGGCTTGTTGCCAGGATTGAATGAGACGATACATGCAAATTGCCTGGCTCAGCCTAAGGAGTGGATATGGATACCCATGGTTATTATTATTTGAAAGGACATGTGGTTCTGCTCCTTTTCAGGAATGTACAATAACATAAGCTATTGACCAAAGGGGAAAAGTAGGGACCACAGTATGGTCTACCTGCCTCCCTCTAGTAATAACCCCAATAACCACATCTTGTATGAAATGGGTCCTTCTTCCTTGCGGCGCCCTTGACGTAGCTTCTCTCATTTAACCCCTACAACTGTCTATGAAGGAAAGCCTGTTGTGCCACCTGCACTTGGGAGGAGAAAATGGACTGGCAGAGGCTGAATCACTTTCCACAAAAGGTGGAATGAGGCAGAACTAGCATTAGATCCCAGGCAGTTGGACTTCAGCATCAAAATATTTATTACCACGTTTGGAATCAACCTATGTGTTTGCATGCAAAAAAAAGCAAAAAAATATTTTCAAGGATTGAGTTTTTAAATAGGCTAAAGATCCTTCCCACTACCTATTTTCATGGCAGATAGGCAGACACATGGACAGAAAGACAGCAACTACCTCAGCTCTACAGAAAGACTCTCCGTGAAGCTGTGGGCAGCGTGTGCCTGGCTGGCCAGACTCCTGGCTCTCATAAAGGAGTCTGAGAGACCCTGCCTGTGTTGGGCACAGCCAACCTATCACCCCTTGTGACTGACACCACAACCACACCCCAGGACAGTGGGCTGAGGAACTCTCCTCCGGGCGAGGTGGGGCACAGGTGTGCAGATTCTTCTAATGCAGAGATGGCACTGCTATTTCTTCTTCTGTCTCGGTGCTACATCATGTATAAGTGCTGAGCCCCCTCTTTTGCCGGTGGGGAACTAAGTTGTGGCTGATTCTGGCTTTGGGCCTAAAGAATCGAGATCTGGAATTGGGAAAGAATGAAAGAACAAAAAGAAAGAAAAGCTTTTGTGTGTGTGGGTGTCTCTCTCTGTGTGTGTGTTTGTGTGTGTGATGGAGACCACAGGGAACTCTGTTTCGGTTAAAAAAAAAAAGTTTTTGAGTTGATGAAGAAGGAAGTGAGTTCCTTCAGGGGGAGTTCCCAGACATCTGAGCTGGAGGGGGGCTTTTCTAGAAGAGAGGCCAGTCCGTGCATGGGGGACGTTAGGCAGGTGGCTTTGACTAAGGACAGCTGTGGAGCACATTGGCCGAGACTCCAGAAGCCATGTGGTGGTGGAGACCCCGCATATTCACACCATGGACCATTGCTTGTCACCTGTGGTGGGCCATCACGCCTTCCCTTTGTCCGAATCCAGCATCGATCTGGTCACCCCCTGGCCGACGCAGCACACACACGTGCCCTAAGACGCAGCTCAGTTCCCTCTTGACTCGCTTTAGGTAGAAATCCCCACTTGCAAAGCCCCAGACAATGTGACCCCCCAAGAGGGGGTGGAGCGGAGACCCAGGGAGGTGGTAGTGTGGAGACCTGGTGTGTGTGTGTTTTAGGGGTGTGAACCAGCTAGAGAACCCCCATCCTGGGAGAGCCATCAACCACAGCCCTGCATGTGGGCCCGCCACGTGCCAGGAACCTATGGTCAAGAGCCAAGTGGGCACTTAGGAGAACATTTTTAGAACCAGAAAACAGGCCAATCGATTTTGCTCAGCCATCACTCTTCAGGACAAAAGCTCCCTTGATTCTCAGGACTTGGCTTCTTCAGGAGCCAGAGAAATACATAAACACTCAAGGACAAAGATTCTCTTGATGAGCGAAGAGTTAGGGCATCTTCAGTAATGGGCAAACTAATTATCCCGCCTTTTTCAAGGATGGTTTCTGCACACTTGCATTGTTGCTCTTGGCCGTTCTGCCTCTTGGCATGTGGGGCCAGCATCCCAGAGAGCGGCCGTTAGCACCTCCATGCTTTACAAGGAGCATCTCTTTCGGAAAACCTGAGCCGTTCCAGCCCACGGCAGGATGACAGAGGACTTGGCCATTGTTGGCAAAGAGGAGTCATTAGAAGTAATCAGGCCTCTGCCCAAATAGCGGCTTGGATGAAAGCGGGCCGTAAAACTCCCGCTGGAAGTTCCGCTAGAGTTGGCAGTCCCATCCTCTAAATGTCGGCCCCACTCTGCCAAGGCGGGAGCTCCTGGGAGCCAACATGGCTTTCCTCTTTGGGGCTTTCCCATTGGGATCTCCAGCAACATGCCATTCCAAAGTGCTGGAAGAAGAAAAGGCTCACATCCTTCCTAATTACTGACTTTGCAAGGAGATGCCTCCAGCGCTCTGGGTATGTTGAGAAGAAAAGAAAGCAAGTGGGGCCGGATAATGCTCACTTATGATTCGATTTCCCCTCTGCAGCCCGTTCCCCCTTTCCATCCTTCAGGCCAGGAGCAATGGCCATGGGGAGAACGGGATGGATGTAAAAGGCCCCCAGTCTAACTGCCTGGCTTTTGGTTGAAACATACTCTGAAGAAAGGAAAGTCTGAACACCCTAAAGATGCCAAGAACTTAGTGCTGCCTGCTGGCAGCCCCCTAGGGAGATGACAAAGCTCTAGGTTTCCCTGGAAAAATCAGAAGATCTGACAGCTCTGGGCTTTGGCATCTGACATAGCAACGTTCGCTACCGCTGAGTGCAAGCACCTTCTGCGGGGGGCGGGGAGGGGGACCCGCTCTGTGGTGCCCACCACGCCTTCTGCAAGGAGCCAAACCCTGTTATGGCTGAGTGTCTGCTGCCATTTATCGCTCTTGAGCAAGGTCTTCACTGACCCTAACCTCTAGCCCTCCTTTTTCTTCCCTGCATTATTTTTTCTTATAGGATGATTATCATTTCACATAGTCCATATGTTACATATTTGTTTCCAGGCAGCCTCTCCCAATGTGACAAGGGAAATGATTTTGTCTGCTTTGTTCACTGCCGTATGCCCAGTGCCTGGCATATTATAGATGCTCAATAAATATTCGCTCACCAGAAGGATAGCTGTTCTCTGAACCCACGTTTCTACGAAAAGTGGGAAACAGAAGATGTTTTTATCTGCATGACTTCTCTTGCACCTGGACAGTTTTGCTCATTCGTGTTACCTGCTCTATTTCTATGGGATGGACACCGCAACCTCTAGACGCCAGAGGCTGGGTTATGGTGCTGGATTCTTCAACACTGGAGAAGTATCTGTGCCTCAGGATTGGCCCAGAACTAGGGGAGAGTCTCCGTCATGGAAGAGCCACAAGCAGAGGGAGAGTCAGCGTCCCACTGATACACTCCTTGGCATTGCACACTACTCCAAACTTCGACACAGCTGGGAGCAGGGGCTCCCAGTGTTATCACACTCATTGTCCCCTTTCCAAAGAAGCACTTTGGAACAGCCTATCTTTGGTTGGGTGCTCCAGAAGTTTATTCTGAGACAAAGACATGAGATGAAGTAGTGTATATAGGAGGTGATTCCAGAAGCGCTGTTAGGGGAATGGTGTCATGAAACAGGGAAGGACGAGAAGCCAATTCAGGACGCGTGATGGAGCAAGTTACACTATGGCAGCTGTGGCTCACCCAACTGGGGGCCTGTGGGAGAGGTGCAGAACACACCTCAGAGTTATCTCACCCGAGGATCGCATTACCCACCACCTTGCCATGTGCCATTGGTCAAGGGCCACTTCAAGGTCAAGGGAAATGCCCTGGGGCCGAGGCTGGCAGGCGATGGCAGAGGACATCTTTCTATGTGTGGGAATGAGTGCTCTGGGATTGGGTGGGACACTGACAGTGTGTACTAAACACTCCCTCTACAAACCTAAAATTCTTCATCTGCAATCATAATTTTTTAAAGGACAAATATGAGGGAAATATTTATAATAAAATACGTATGTCAACATTTAAATACTGGAGCTTGACACATCAAAACACATGAGAAGGCGTTCAGATGCTTGGCCTTATACACAGAAACACTGAACTCGACAGCCACAAATATAGGTCGAGACCTGTGTGTTGTATCAAAGACTTGAATGCCATTCATGGTATTGACTTTACAACATGATTTGCTGATAGGCAGAACAAGTCTTGGTATGGTCAGAACAAAGTACAGCCCTCCCTCAATTTATATGGCATGCACATTCTTATAAAATTCAGGGTGTGTTAAAACCGTGTAAGGATACTTTGAGTGCATTTGTCCTATGGACTTAGGGTCCAGGCTCAGAGAGTTATATGCTGGTGCTTTAGCTATATGGATGTCTAGCGGACATTCAGAAGTTGAGATCCTGGACAATTCTTCACGGTGCGGGACTGTCTCATGCTCTGCAGAACATTTGTCATCTCTGGATTCTGACCACTAAATACCAGTGTCACCTCCCAATCTTGGTGACAACCAACTCTCCAGAAGAATTTTCTGGAAAGCTTGCTAGGGACAGTATCATTCCCATTAATGAACTACTGCAGGAGTGGATGGGAACCTCCCAGAATGACTGACACATAATTTCCTATTAATCCATTAATCCTAATGGACGGGGATTTGAAATAAAAACTAAGCTAAGTTAAAGGAAAGAGAGTTAGTTATGCAGGTATCTCTGACTTTTGTGGCCAGATTCACACTCACTGTGAAAGCAGGGAGGAATGCTGGAGAAGCCTCAGCTTATGATCCACAGTGTTGTAATTTTTTTTTTTTTCTGGAGGAACTATCATTTATCACCAGGGCAATACCTGCCTATTATATTGCAGGCCTTGGGAAGATGCTAAAAAATATCATTTCTCTCGAAGAACAGCATCTTGCAAAAGTGTCATTCTTTCTTCACCCAGCATCTAAATTCAAAGATCCTGGGCAAATGATAGAGGAGTTTGCTCATCATCGGGGTGTGTGCACCAGTGCAGAAGAATCTGACAGGCTTTTGGGTGTGTTCTCTATTTACTAACCCTTCAGCAGTGACAGTGTGGGAAGGGCCGGTGAACACAGCCATGCTGAGCAAATCCTGGGGGGTGGTCGGGTTGGGGGGTGCAGTGCCAATATGGGGAATCCAGTGCATGTGGATTCTCTATGCTTCATTGGTTCAAAAGCAAAGCCTGAACTAGTCCTCTAGGGTAAGACGAAGAGGCTTGCGGGAGCCTCCATGTGCAAAAGACTGTATTAGCTAAAGTGAAAGGGAGATTGACCACACACACTGGTCTGGACATACAAGTTTTTAATATAAATTTTATCACAGTAGGAGGGCTGGCTTTGGAGTCAGACTTGCTGGGGTTTGATACCCCAGGTCCATTGTTTACAAGCACTGGGTCTTGAATAAGATACTTAATCTCTAGCACCTCAGTTTCCCCATCTGAAAAATGGGGTAATGCTAAATAGTGGACTTTGTAGGGATTAAGTAAGGTCATCTACATCAAAGCTGAACATAGAGCCTAGCACATTGTAAGAGTTGGCAAAATGTTGGTATTATTATTAAAATCAGGACAAAAAAATCACAACTTTTTGGGACAATGAAATATCACTTGTTTGGCATGCTAGAAAGAAAACAGATTGTACTTACTACAAGTTTGGTGAATTCAGGATGGTATCTTTCTATTTCTAGGACTCTAGGAGCCAGCACTGTGCTTGATGCAGAGTAAAAGCTCAAGAAATGTTTCTGGACTTCAGTTGACAGAAGTAGAAAATTCAGGGCAGAAAACACACAGTAGGCTGACCAGATAACTATATTCCACCAATTCTAACCTATGTAAATTGAATCTTAGGACATAAGAGAAGGTGATATGTGTTACAAGCAGTGTACAAGATTAGGGATAAAATGAGGTACAGTCTTAGACTAAATAATTTGGTTATTATTATATTGTGTTTATAACATATTATATATATTTGTATTATATTTATGAATCCCAGGACCCTGGGATCATGACCTGAGCCGAAGGCAGACACTTAACCAACTGAGCCACCCAGGCGCCCGACTGGCCGCCATATTTATGAATCTTTTCCTTAGTCTCAGAGCCTGAGACTCTTTATAATGATGTCTTAAAGATAAATTTTCTCCCATGATGTGTGTTGAGAGACTTGCCAATGAATTGATAGAGCTGACCCAGGCTTGAGTCCTGGCTTTGCCTCCCACCCGAAGTGGGACCGTGGGCTGACCACTTACCATTATCAGCCTGGCACCGTGTTCAGGTGACGTGCCTTCTGTCTCCCTTTCTGTCTTATCCCTGGTGCCTCCCCCACCTTCTCTCAGTTCTGTCCCCAGGGTTTTTCTTTCTCTCTCTCAAATATATCAGGCATATCGCTCAGAATTGTTGTTTGTTGGCTTCCCCTCCTCAGACCTTCACCTCGCAGGGCAAAGAAAGATTATAATAATCTCATGCTGGCACCATTCTGTCTTTTTTTTTTTTTTTTGCTAAATTGGTGTTGGTGTGAAGCCACTGTTCTTGGATGGTGCTTTATGAAAGTTCTTTAATTTTCAGAGATTTTGGACTTCCGAATTATGGCCAAAGAATTGTGGTCCTGTATTATTTTCCCCATTCTACAGATAGGAAAATGGGGCACAAAGAGGTTAAATGACTTGACTAATCACACAGTGAGAAGGAGACAGGTGTGAACCCCATTTACCTGACTCCAGCCACTGCGGGGTCCCTCTGTATGAATGAAGGTCTCTGAAGCTGAGCTTCTTCACCTACCAAGCAGGATTGTAACTCCTACTTCCTGGAATAGTTGGGAGGATCAAATGAAAGAATACACACAGAACACCTGGCACCATTGGCCCTCCATGAGTAGTACCTCTGGGTATGGGCTAAGAGAGCAACCAGGGGGAAAATATTAGAGAGGGAGTATTTTTAGCCAGAAAAAAAGCATGCCATGGTGGAAAGATGAGTTAGTGTGGCTCTTAGCTAGACATATGTTCGCAATAGATATTTGGTTTTTGGCTTTTAAAATAAAACACAACATTCAAAGCAGTCATCTCCTAAGGAAAGGAAGGAGGATTTTCTTGCTTGGATTATCTGCCAGCTGAGAGAAGTTTTATTTTTGCTTCATCAAGTGGTAAAGGACCATTAAAAATAATGGATGAATGGTTTCTATAGTTTATTTCTCCAAGTAAGTCTAATTTACCATTTTATTTTATGCACAAATTGGTGGATTTTCCCATGAAAGGGTTAGGAACGAAAAAAAAAAAGAATAGAACTTTTTCCTACTGGATTTCAGTTGCTAGGGTTTTCTTCCAGTTTACTTGGGTTCAGTGGCTGCGTGGAAACAGTCCATGCTGGGTTTGCCTTCTCTCTCTCTCTTCTTTTCTTCCTTCTTTCCTTCCTTCCTCTCTCTCTTTCTCTTTCTTTCTTTCATAAAGAGAAGAAAACTGTCCAGTAAATTAAAAGGATATTAAGTGGCGAACGATATTGCTTTTGTCTCAAGATATAGTCTGTGCGCCTTGGGTACATTCCTGCCCTTAGAAGAGATGTGAGTTTGTGTTGGTAAATGTGAAAATGAAACCAAACCAACTCCCTCTGATTCTTTCTAGGAATGGTTTTCAACTTTGGAAAATCCATCCTGGGTTTAGAGTAGCATTAATATTTTGTTTTCAGAGAAATATCTTCTCTCTTGTCTCTGTATTCTGTGCTGGCGGCCTATGTCCTAGTATCTTCCATTTGTATGCAGTTGCTCACTCTAAGAATAAACAGAGTCGGGAGGTCCCCACGTGGGGTCGCCCTGGGAGAGCCCCAGGAGATGCAAAGAGCACGTGTCTGATGGCTCAGAGAGCTGGGGACCTCATGCTTTGCACGTCTAGGCATGCAGAGACATCAGTGCCTCGACAGGGAAGAACAAGAAACCATTTCACTATAAATCCAGGGGCCTATTTTCACTCTTATTATTCTTAAAGTGGATAATTCTCTTTTCATGGGTATATAATTGTTTTCTGAGCACAAACAACTTCCAGGAAATTTTGCACCAGGAGATAAAAATTTTATCATTTGCTTTCAGCAGCTTGGAAATTAATTGGGGGTTATTTTAAATGGAATTGAGGACCTACCTTTGAAATCATTTTTCTTCTAGTTATAAATAAGCCCAGGCTCTAAGATGATAGTAATAACTAATTATTGAATAAATTAATTAGAATATTAAAACTAGCAATTAACATTATTTATTATGGAATACACATATTCATATTTATTATTATGAATATATTCTGGGTACAGAATATTTTCCGACATAATAATGATTCTTGAAAAGTACCCATATAATCCAAGCTGGTCTCTGGAACAGAGAAATTGAATTCAGACAACCTGGTGAAAAACGTTAAACTGAATTCAGTAGTATAAATGCAGAAGTGCTGCTTTTGCTTTTGTTTTCGTTTTTGTTTTTTTGGGGGGATTTAAAAAATTCTGTTGGTAGAGATAAAGACAGAATTTTAGGTGCCCTTCGGAAGAAAAACACACCGAAGAAAATCTTCAGCTTATAATTTTCCTTTTCCACTTATTTTCATTCATTAATAATAATAATAGTAATACTACTTAATAATAATAATAATTATTATTATTTCTGTTTTCTGGAAAGAATGTTGCTATGCTAAGATTGTTGATAAATACAAGATAACAGGAAGCTAAATAAGAACAAAGTTCACTCCATCATCTAACTGTTTCCCATAATCAGAAAGAGAGGTCACTGGAAAATCGGTAAGTTGTATTCCTTTTGGATTCATGGATCCCTTTGAGTATCTGATGGAAGCTGGGAGCTTCTCTCTCCCAAAATGGACATGCATGAGAAATTTCATGTATAACTTTAAGGGTTTGGCCTTCCTCCCTGGCCAGCCCATCCATGAGCTTCAGTGGGTTAATGACTCCTTCTATAGTAAAAATTCCAGAGTGTAGAAATGCTGGCTACATAATTTGTGGGGTCCTGTGCAAACTGAAAACCAGAGACCTCTTGTTCAAAAATCATTAAGCATTTCTTTCTTTCTATTTTTTTTAAGGTTGATGAGTTTGTTTTTTTTTTTTAAGATTTTATTTATTTGTCAGAGAGAGAGAGAGAGAGAGAGAGAGAGAGCACGAGCGGGAGGAAGGGCAGAGGGAGAAGCAGGCTTCCCGCTGAGCAGGTAGCCTAATTTGGGGCTCAATCCCTGGACCCTGGGATCACGACCTGAGCCGAAGGCAGACGCCCAACAACTGAGCCACCCAGGCGCCCTCATTAAGCATTTCAAGATTGGTGATGGCAGAGCACTAAACCAAGTGCAGGATCCTTCCAAGCAGGGGCCATGTGAAACTGCACAGGATGTACGTCCATCCATACTTTCAAGTGTAGGGTACTGGTTAAGATTTCAGGCTCTGGTGTGGGACGTACAGCTCTCCTTGAGAATTCTTGAGAAAGTTACTTTGGATACCGACCTCAGGGTTATTGTGAAGGATAAATAAATTAGTAATGTAAAATTTCTAGAATAGTAAGGACACAGTATTTGTTGTTATTACTCTTTTTGAAGAAAAATGTTGCCAACTATAAATTGCAGTATGTCACTCCCTTGGTTCAAATCTCTCAACTGCCCATAGCATGTGGAACACCCTCCATATCAGGCTTGAGCATCCTGCATAAGCTTATTGCTGACTGTCTCCCCAGTCTCTTCTCCCAAAACTTCTGCTTTTGCTCAACATACTCAAGCCATCCTTGCCTTCCACCAGTTCATTACACACGCCAAGTCCTCTTTCATCTCAGGGTCTTTGTACAGACTCTCCCTGCCTGCAATGTTCTCCCCTACTCCAGCCAATCTCTCTCTTTGCATACACCCCCATCTCAGCTTCATCACCTCCTCAGAAAGGCCTCTCTTCTTTGTGTCCACCTTTTCTTCTTTTTGTTTCATTAACAACTTTATTGAGATATGACTTACATACCATAAATATTTCATACCATAAAATTCATGCATAGCTGGGAGACGGGGCCTCATCCCTATTTAATCTCCATCAGCAACTTATTTATACTCCCAGGTACCACAGGATACTTGCTATGCAACACAGCTTTGGGGCAAATCTTCGAGGCTCTCTTCCACCCTGATTCACCCACCAACCATAGCCCCTCCGTTACTGACATTCCCCCATCATCATCTTCTATGGATAGCAAGATGATAGATGATTTCTAGTTTTTTCTATTTTGATTTTCTTTGTTTCTATTTCTTCCTAAAGAAACATATATTGCTTTGATGTTTTTCTAAGTAATACAAATGATTTACTGAGAAGAAGGAACTTTTGGAAATCTTTATTGTGTCAAGTAGAGAAATTAGGCAACCATATGAGCAGAGGGGGTGACAACAGGAAAAGATGCCATTTACTGGACCTGGTATAGATTATCGCCCACATGGGACAATTTCCAGTAACACCAAAAGGATTTGTAGTCCCCCCAATTATCCTTCTATTAGCTTTGAAGCTGATGCCCGAATTCCCTACCTTATTTCATCAAGTGAAGGCATCAAGAGTCTCTAATGGAATGCATGTGGGAAGCTAAGGGATCATTGGTCATTATCAACTTGGTGTTGATACAAATTAATTTGTAAGACAATTTCCACTTACTTTGTGGGGTCCTGGAAGAACAGGACCCAGGCTGGCTAGTTTTTGCTGAGAAAGGCATGGTGATAAAGGTTTGGACTTCTGGAAACACACAGGGTCAGTCAGCTACACAGTAAATCCAGGGGGTAAATATTGAGCTTAGTTGAGGAGCCAAAAGGAAATGTAGAGAGGGGTGAAGAGCTGGCCCCGGCCATACTCCCAACATAATACAAAGCTTCATACTTAGATTATGCTTTTCTGTGTTGTTTCATGTGGGTGGACTCATATTGTTTTAGAATCAGAACCCAGATTGCAAAAGAGTCAGTGAATGATACCCTTACAAGGGAACATTAAAAAAAAAAAATTATCATTACCTTTTGTTGTGCACCTAGTATGTGTCATAATATGTTTTCTATATATTATCTCTCTTAATGCCTCATGATACATTTATGAGGTTGCTAGTAGTATAAATTAGGAAATTAAGGCATAAGATGATTAGGAAAGTTTCCTAAAGTCATAAGACCAACAGCAGAGAACTTGAACTCAAATCTGTCTGACCCCAATTTTCTTCCTGTTTCCTTCCCTGAGGCCAGTAGGGATGCATCTCTCTGATGTCTCCTTTTGCTTCCAGCTAGAGAAAATGCTTTGCTTTTAAAAGGGCCACCTGATTGGATCAGGCCCACCTGAGACAGATAATCGCTATAGTTTAAGGTCAACTCAGTTGAGATATTAATTACATCTGCAAAATCCCTTAACCGCAGTACCTAGATTAGTGTTTGATTGAACAAACATGAGATGGGGATTGTGGGAGACCATCTTTAGAATTTTACCTACCACATATAGTCTTTCAAATTGTTGGATTGATGATAATTGAATTAATTTTTGTGTGACCTAAAATTATACTTCTTTTGACAGAGAATCAATTGATACTTATAAACACTAAAACTAAAACACTGGTGTTAAGTATCACTAGGATCCTATTTGCAAAAAACCCCCTTCATTTCCTTCATTTTATTTCTCCATCGTAGACTCTTTGGGTTATAATGCTATGTTGTTTCGTCACACATTTTTTGAAGTTTGCAATTTGTTTGGAGTTCAAAGGAAATGTCACTTTCCACCTCCCAATTTTTAATAATGCAAAATATTCTCTAACTGATTCTGGATAAAAACACAGTTGACAGGAAAAAAAATCTTTTCACTCAATAAGGGAAAACAGTGAATTAATGAGTATTTAGTTTAATTTTTTTAAAAAAACTGAGTATTGGCAGATCAGAAGTTGACAAAAATTATTCTGGTCCAATTTGTGGATCAAATGCAAATAGCCCCTTCTTTGCTTCTTTCTAATGGATTGCAATTGAAATGTTACATTTTCATTTTAGACTGACAGAAAAAAAAAAACGACACCCAGCAATATTCTGAGGCCAAAAATTATGGCTGAAACCTCTAAGTAAGTCATTTGATAACAGCTTTGTTCCCTGGATGCTGGCTTATCAAAAATGCCCAGGATCTTATTGAAGTGAACTATTCTAATGAAAGAGATTTGATGAGCAGACATTGCTCTAAGCAACAGGGGTTTCCCAGTCTCTCTTCTGGTTTCACGTGGGAAAAGCCTGAAGCCTCAAGGTGACCACAGAGTATGATACTATTCAGAGAAATCCAGGATTTTCCAGGTGGAATATGGGCAGAATAGACAACGTATTTCATCTTTGTGAAAAACAGTTATAGTTGCCAAGCACTATAAAAGCCCTCAGTATCAATCACTCCCTCATTTAGACGATAAGTATCTTTATTTGTTGCTGATAACGGGCCAGGCACTGTCCTAGGCACTGCACAAACAGCAGAGAATGGAACGAAATAAAAGTTCCTGACTTGTTGGAGGCTAGGTAAGAAAGGTGTTGACCAAGGGCGCTAGGGGATACTCTGTGTTAAAAGTATCAAGTAGGATGTACTGTCATGATCAAACTTGCAGCCAGATGGATATGCTTCAGAGCGACGTGCATTCGGGGTTCGAATCCTTGAATGGTTTCAAGCCTGACATTGACGGCCAAACATCCCAGCATCCTCGTAAAGCCAACGGA
This sequence comes from Callorhinus ursinus, assembly GCF_003265705.2. Classification (NCBI taxonomy): domain Eukaryota; kingdom Metazoa; phylum Chordata; class Mammalia; order Carnivora; family Otariidae; genus Callorhinus; species Callorhinus ursinus. The sequence goes on from NW_027397115.1 coordinate 5,847,071, forward strand.
GGCAGAGCATTTCAAGGGACCGCACCATCCTGGAGATCCTGTCCTATCTTGGATTTCGGTTGCTTCCTCCAAATCGATTTTCTTCCCTCAAAATGCTACCGCGGAATTGCACTGAGAGGTGGGAAGGCATTGATCTCCTCTGCTGAGGACCACTTCCTGCCTAAAGTGAAACCCATTATGGTAGGCTGACAAAATGGCCCCGAAAATGCCCGCGTCTTAATCCCCAGAACCTGTGAAGATCTTCCTGTACGTGGTAAAAGGGACTCTGCAGATGCGAGTAAATCAAGGATCCTGAGATTAGAAAGATTAGTTTGGATTATCCAGGTGGGTCCAGTGAAATCACAAGGGTTCTTAAAAGAGGGGGGCCAAGAGGGCCAGAGCCCTTAAGAGGAGAGAGGAGGACAGCGGAGGTTAGAGTAACTCGAGGACGGGGCTGTGAGCCGGGAAATGTAGGGCAGCCCCCGGAAGCTGAAAAGACAAGGAAACAGATTCTCCCCTGGAGCCTCCAGAAGGAAGCAGCCTTGCTGACGCCTTGATTTTATCCCAGAGAGACTGATTGGGACTTTCGGGCCTCCAGAACTGTGAGATGATCCGTCTGTATTGTTTTGAGCCACTCAGTTTGTGGTAATTTGCTACAACAGCAGTAGAAATGGACACATCATTGAAGTTGCCTCAGAACTGTGTGTCTGGTTACTTAATAATAATAATCGCAGAGAAGAGCAAGTCTAGCCGCTTCCAGACTTCAGCTGGGAAAGTCACGCTAGTATAAGGAAGGCTTAGGCACGTCTCCTATAAGAAGAGTGGCTCATACCTAAAAGATGAGCCATTCTATGTGTCAGGCACTGTTCTTTCTGCCTGGCAGATACATTATTAACTAATTTAGTCCTCAAAAGAACTCTTTAAGGTAGGACTATAATTATGCCATTTTGCCCATGAGAAAACCGTCCAGTTTCCCAGGTCGTGGCGGGGTGGTGGGGGAGGGGGTGCTCATAATGAAGGAGCTGTACCTGCTGCCTTGAGAGCACATCTAGCCACACTGTCCAGCTGGGCTTGGCAGAGGGATTGAATCTTTGTGCAAAGCCACAAGTCACTTAGAATAAAGGATAGTGAAGCTGGCCGGGTCATTTTGCTGAGTTAAACTGCTTTTGATCTATGATGAAGTGTAATTATAATGATTATAATCTCGTTATCTTGCTATCCTTGTGGGGCTCATCAGGCAGCTCCTGGAGAAATTTTGCAAAAATCTTTGCAGTCACAGCAACCATGTTGGAATAAATGTTTCATCCTCCTTGGGGACTACTCTGAAGAAAACATCTATTTACTATGGACACCTTACGTACACCCTCTTCAAAGAGAAGAAACATTTGGGAAGAGGGGGTAGAGTCTACACGAAACAAAACCCCCAAACCGAGGAGTTTTTTGTTTTGTTTTGTTTTGTTTTGTTTTTTACAGTTTTGAGGATTCTGTCTTGGCAGTTTGCTCGTGGGCTCCCCTCTGTGATTCACCTGTTTCCCACAAGCTGGGGGACTATCTGCTTGTATCCTAAGCACATACTTCCCCATAGATCTGGAGTTGGACAAAGAGGTAGTCATATTGATCGCCTTTAATACTGTGTATCGAAGGGCAGGTGCGCCGGGGGAAAAGTCCCAGGTGCGCCGGGGGGAAAAGTCCACAAACGCTCCCACAAGATCAAGGTGTACCTCTCCCGAAAGTCTGAAATCCCCATGCGGTGACCCGGATAGTTGCAAGGTTCCTTCGTTTTAACCGAAGATGGACCTTCTCCTGCCTCCCTGTGCCTCCTGGCGGAAGCGGAGTGACCAAATTCCACTCAAGAACCCAGGCAGGAAGTGGCCATCAGCCCGTGGACGAGCCTGGCCGGCTTGGCTCTTTGTCACCAGGAGGAGCCTAAGCTTCCTTCCACTAGCCCTAGAGGAGTTTTCCATGCAAAGCTTCACAAGCACAATAAGATATTTACTGTCTTTATCGGAGAGATCAAACCCACACACAGATGTCACATTTCTCAAATTCCATCAGTAGATCAGACAAGCCGTCTCTGGAAAGAGGACATTCCAGCCGGCAAGTTCAGAACTCGCTGGCTTCCAGGGCCGCTCCCTTCCTATTTTCTGTCGTGCACCCTGAGCCTTTGTTGTCTCTGCAATGCTGATAAATCAATCCATCAAAAAATTTCCTCAGTGAAACTCAATCAAGAAAGGTCATGTCAGCGGGAGAGGAACAGATTAAATTAGCATCAAATTAGACATGGAAAGTGAGTTCTGTCAAAATCATCGCAGCGCTCAGCACAATTAGAATATGTTAATTATGCATTTCATTAAGGTGGATGTGAGATGAAATGTCACTGGGGTAGGCATCCGAAAAAGGGAAGATTGCCAGGCACAACTTTCTCTAGACAATGTGTGACACCTTCATTAACATCAAGAATCACAAGTCTGCCTTGACTTTTTCTGTAAAGGATTAAACCATTAACTGTTTGCTGGCTCCTCTCATTTGTGCGGGGGGTCCCTGTCCTCTGAGGGGGACGGTCCCTCCCGAGTGACTGCCTTGCTTTGCCGCCGCCATGGCCCCAGGGGCTGCTGGGAGTGCCCGGTGGGTAATGGGGAGGGTGGCGGCTTTTAATGAACTCCCCTGGAACCTTTGCGGGGATCACACCAGTGCCTTAGGGGTGGCAGGATGCTGAGAAATGAGGGGTGAGGATTTCAGAGGGAGGGGAGGAGGGGCGGCGGGGAGGCTCCTGGCTTCATTCTTGGGGATGAAAGATATAATCAACGTAATGGGGGGCGGGCAGGGGGATCAGATTTACAAACTTAACACCCGGCAAACTCTAATTTGGTGAATTATTTTGCAGATCACTCTCTGAGTCATGGTAACCAGGAGGCATTCTCCTGGAGTGAAGTCGCTCCTTGCAAGGCAGCTTCATAAAATACTTGTTAGATGCTTACAGTGTGGGAGTTTTCATCTGTGCTGCCTCCTTCTGTGATTTCTTCGACCCTTCTTAAGTTTTCCTCCACCGGGGGAGCGACAGGACCTGTCCTCTGTGGGGGTTATTGCCCTGATGTATGCCCACTCAGCCCCCTTTTCCAGGTGTCTGGAGGCAATGCTCACCTGCGGGGGTTTCCAATCACCTCCTTGTGGAATGTTCTCTTACCCCTCACCTGTGCTGCCCCTGTCTGGGCAGTCCCACCGTCCACCTGCCCGCCCTGCTCCTGACACCTTAACACCCACAGAAAACGTTCATCCACCCTCGGATGCACCGATCCTCTGCTACTTCCTCAAGTCTCCAGTGGAACATGGCTTCTTCCAATGTTGTTCCTGACTCCTGGCCTCAGATCTCCATTAGATGCCCTTTTTGTTCTCCTGGGCCCCTGAGTTGGCTTGAATTCACCAGGATCAATTTCTGTCGCTTGCACGACAATAACAGTAACACACACGCTCAAACTGCCCTACTTCTTCCCGGACACAGCAAACCCTAGCGGGATTGTCCATCTACCCACTAGGTGGTGAGTTCTTTTCTCTGTCTCTCTATATTTTAAATCTCTCTTTCTTGATACATAGAATGTATTCATCAAATATATCTTTAGAAAAATGAAGGCTTGGTTTACAGAATTTTACCGTGACCTCAGTTCTATTTTTTATAGGGAGGAGAGAAAGGGAAAGTTACAAACTTTATTTCTAGCCTTTCCCAATAGGGTTGCTTTTTGTCGTATTAAATTAATACATAAGCATCAGTATATACCCATTTCTAACATAGTCAGTTGGAATTCATTTTCTCTAATGCTTAGGGTTAAATACAGTGTATGACACACATCACTGCTTCATTTTTTCTCACTCATACACCAAGGACATTATCCTGTGGATTGACCTGATTTTCTTTTTTCGCCCTCTCTTCCACCCCGCCCCGTCCCTCCTTTTCTTTCCTTTCTTTCTCCTTCTCTCACTCTCTGTAACAGTATCAGTGATCAGCTCCTGGTTTCTGACCAAACTTATAAGGCAATGACTTTTAAATCCAAATTCTTTGGGGGATTTGCACAGTGAAAATAACCTTACTCCCAACTATAACGGCCAAACAGGCAGGATGATCTACTAAGTGGTAGGATGGCGTTGGGTGAGGCTGTTTTTTTCCTCTAGGTAATGTGAGAATAACCTTCTTCATGGCATGCATTAATTGGGAGAATACAGGCAAAATGCAAAGACTGGTGTCTAGCACATGAGTAGGAAGATGAGGAAGATAAGCATCGTGAGCTGGTATCTGTGCAGCATCCAGAAGCTCAGGAGCCAGCCCAGAGTCCTATTCTGAAAACACTGCATCAGCATAAATATCTCCATTTACAGGGAGAAAAGACAGCATTGGTTACCATTGCCCATTTTATAAACTTTGCATCAGAACAAGGAAACACGCGGGGATTGGGACCCTCCGGCAGAAACCCTGCAGAGCTGTGGGGTTCTGGAGTTAAATTTTGCCAAGTGCCAAAGGCCCAGAGGAATTCCAAGGAAACTGACAAGGGAAGTACACAGTCTTGCTGGAGCCGGGGATGGGCTATTGATGCCCGGCTCCCCAAGCTGTCTGGTTTTCTGAGCTTCGTTTGATTTTTAGGATCACCTGGGGCCCAGCCTGTTAGAAAGGGGTGGACAGTGGAAATTACTCATGAGCTGGCTCTGATTTGATGAAGCCAACTGCCTCACCTCGTGGCAAGAGCGAGTGTAAGGGGAGGAGGGAGAGGGCTCGCCCGCCTGGGTAAAAAGCTTCCTCCCAGCCTGCCGTGCCTTCTAGCTCCCTTGTCAGCACCGCCATTGATATTAAAATCGAGGGGTTGGCATAAAGCTCGTGGTAGGGCTGGCAGAATTCCAGGCTGGCTCTAATGAGCCTCACCTGGGCTAATTACATTTTTTACAAACCCCCGCCGGAGAGGTTGGGGTTGCCAATTGGTCGTCCAGAATGATAGCGACGGGGATTTCTCAGCTCTATTTCTTTCTATCTGCTGGCAGTCGGAGCTCCAGAGGTGACCTGAGGAACTCTGGCTACTACCCTGGGTGGTCACATGGCAGTTACCTTATTTGTTACAGAAAGAAAAGTAAGCTGTAAAGTGGGAGGAGGTGGTCCTCAGTCTGGCTACTTCCAAGGATGGGTTCGCCTTCCATCTTGTTATACATACGGGCCCTCAGGCCTCACCCCAGATCTATGGAATGAGAATCTGTGCTTCTAACAAGATCCTCAGGTGATGGATGTATACAGTCATCCCTGTTAAAAACCCCAATATAGACTTTCCACAGGGGGAGAGAATGTTTCTCAAAACTGTGCAATCCCCAACAGGGTGAAAGTATTTCCTACAAGGACAGGGCATAAAGGACGTCCAGAGGCCTGGGCGGGGAAGAGGGATCCTCACTCTACCATTTGTCAGTTGTGTGATTTGGGCCAGGGATTTAACTTCTTTGGGTCTCAGTTTCCTTGTCTGTAAAATGGGCATAATTTTAGTCTCCATGACATAGATGATCGGGAGGATTAAATGCTTATAATATTTATGGGCTTTGTAGCGGGGTCGTTGGGACACAGCAAGCACTAAAGATATTACTTGTCATCGTTGTTGGTGTTATTAAGGAATCACTGCCCCCCGCCGCCCCTCTCCCTCCCCGGGGAAACTCAAATTCTCATTCAGTCCTTTACTGGCCATCACATTGGGCCTTAGCTTCAGCAGCTCCACCTGTACAATGGAACCATAGTATCTATCGCTTATGATTTGTGTAAGCATGAAAAAAAGATGCTACAGTATATTTGGCTGGTACTCCTTGAAACTGTCAAGGTCATTAAATAGAGAAAAAGTCCGAGAAGCTGTCATAGCCAAGAGGAACCAGAGGACACATGATGAACTAAATGGGATGTGATGTCCTGGATGGGCAGGAGGACAGGGAGAAAAATAAAGGAAATGTGAATAAAGTATGGATTTTAGTTAATGATGACGTATCAGTATTGGTTCATTAATTGTAACGAAGGTATCATACTCACTTAAGATGTTAAGAAGAAAAGGAACTGGATGTAGGACATACAGGAACTCACTATATTAGTTTCTCTGTATTTTTTCTGTAAATCTAAAACTCTTCTAAAAAGTAAAGTGTAAATATACATATATATATTTAAAGATTTATTGATTTATTTTAGAGAGAGAGCATGGGGGGGAAGGGGCAGAGAGAGAGAATCCTCAAGCAGACTCTGTGCTGAGCGGGGAGTCCAATGCAGGGCCCGACCTCACGACCCTGAGATCATGACCTGAGCCGAAACCAAGAGTTGGACGCTTAACAGACTGAGTCACCCAGGCGCCCCAGAGAGTAAAGTGTATTTAAAATGAATAAGAGATAATATATGAAAAGCCTCAGCCAAGTGACCAACTTGTCCCCATTCACCAGGGACGATCCTAGCTCTGGGGCTGAGAGTCCCAGGAGGCCCCTGGGTTCAGGCAGACTGGGACAGCTGGTCACCCTTCCCTAAGCACAGAGCCCAGCCTAGCACGGGAGCCCAGTCAGCATTACTCACACGTCTGCTCCCTGGTGTTAGCTCAGCCAGTGCTCCGGAAGGTGGGTGACTGGAGGTGAGTGGAGGCGAGCTGAGAAGCAGCAATTACAAGAATTAAAACACCAGCAAGTACAGCAACAAACAAGCCTGCGGTGTATTTTCTCTGATCAGGAAATGAAGGTTCAGAGGGGTCAGACAGCTTGCCCAAGCTGACACAGAGTCAAGACCTACCCTGCACCTGTCCATCTCCTAAGTGCTGTGGTTTTCCAGCTACCCCAAGCCACCTCCCATAGGTCTGCAGGACAGAGGAGAGAGATCAGAGGAGGTACAGCTGTTGTACCATGCGGGCTTGAGAAGGAGTAGTTATCACAGCCTGGGAGAAATCAGAGAGGACTTCCTGGAAGAGATGGAATCTAAGTAAGGACCTACAGGCTACATGGGGATCCTTCCGAGGAGCCCGCCAACACAATTTCTCTCATACTTTTCCTGCTATGCTTTTTCATCTTCAAAAACACTTGTGCAGGCATCTTTGGGGAGGATGATGATGTGTGGCCCATTGCATGTGGTGGGATAATGCTTTTGAACAATCACCTTGATTTTTCCTAGCATTCCTACATTGGCTGCTCTTCCCTCAACCAGCCATCACTTACTTGTGATCCCACCAAAAAAATAAGGAAAGGAAATTGACTCTAACCAAGGTGGGTTTCACCAATCCATGATTCCCGAGGCAATTCAGGGACAAGGCAAGACATGATTATAGAGCAAGTCTCCCTGCTGGACATGACAGGATAAACTTGCAGAAGGGGGTGGGCAGAGGAGAACGGGGGGTAAACTAAGCAGTCAAATGCTGCCAGGTGTCCCTGAGGGAAAGCCTAAGAGTTTCGAGGGGACTCAGGAGTAGTGACAACCTGGACCCCTTCCCCAGCAGCAGCTAGGAAAGCTGTGAGTCCCTTGAGATACCCTGGGCTCCAGTGCCCTGGGGAAGAAAGGCAGCAGAATGGCTGAGGAGGGTGGGTGAACAGGCAGGTGGGCCTGGGGGTGGGGTGGGGTCCCTCAGGGCCCAGGGTCAAGGGCATTTGACCTGGGCTCTCTGTGTTTGGTTGAATGCTCTGTTGTTGCCAGCTGGAAATTCCTAATACTTTCTGAACCCGGGGACCCACATTTTCATTTTGCACTAGGCCGTGCAGGGGTGTAGGTGGTCGTGGCCACCTGACAGAGTGCCCGTGTGCCCCAGGGGGAGACTGTCACAGCCACCTCACAAGTCTGAGGGGGAATGAACTCGATGAGGCCTCACAGACTTCATGGTGGCTCAGCAATAGCCGAGAGATGGCCCTGGGCTTAGAGGACCAGAAGACCTGTGAGAGCTTGAGGCCACCACATGCCAGCTCTGTGAAGGACCCACCTTCCCCGGCCTGCTCGTGCCCACCACCTGTATCAGTTGCGTCCCTTGGGAAAGGGGAGGAGTCCTGAACTGACTGGGAATACGTTTCCGCCCCTTGGAATACAGACTTGAAATCGACCTGGAGTTCAGGTGGAGAACATTCGAGAAAGTTGCATTTCTTCCACACTTGAGCTTGTGGACTGATAGTGAGATTTTTACCTGTTGCTGGTATAGCTTGACTCTTTTGGTGACTAAGCTGAGCTTAGTTCTTATTTCTGTCTTCTGTTCTTCCTGCCAGTGATTCAGAGGGGAAGAATCTGGAATCCATGCCTGTAAGCCCATGTGCAGGCCAGCATGTTCCCATTTTGCTACAGCAGCTTCTTCGGTGGTTCTGATGACTGGCAGGGCTGGCCTGGCCCCTGCTCACAGGTTGCAGGCGCTGACGCAGCCCTGACCTCATGTGGCCCTCCTTTGAGTCAAGGCCCGCAGAGGACCGGGGCGGGAGGGGGCTCTCACCCTCAGCGCTGCTGACACATGGAGCTGGGTGACTCTTTGTTGGGGGTGCTGTTCTGTTCGCTGTACGACCTTAGGCGGCAGCCCCCGCCTCTGTTCACTGGCTGGTAGTAGCCCCCCCTCCATCATGACCACCAAAAATGCCTCCAGCCATTGCCAGCTCTTCCCTCGGGAGCAAAATCACCCCCGGGGATTTCAAATCCACCATATGGCCAATCACTGCGGAGTGACCCGGATAAATTATTTAACCATAAAGGGCCCACATCACTCCTTTTGGAAAAGGAGGTGGTAATTGCTTTTACTGTTCCTTCTTGGGGTTTGGATCCAAGGAGGTCTCCTAGGAGGGCCTCCCTGTGGTGGCAAAGGGGTCTCCCAGATGTTTTTCTGCTCTGGTCCAGCCCCGCCTGTGTTCTAGATGAAGGACGTTAAGGCTTGGTGGGGTTAAGAGACTTCCTCCAACCTAGGCTTATTGCTCTTTTTATAATAAAATCCTTCAATCTGTTGTGAGAAGAACTCCGCTGGGAAAATGATGAGTGCAGTAAGAACGTTTCCCTGGTTGAAGAAGGCCCACTGCAGGCTAGGCACCGCGTGAAGAGCTTCGCGGGATCCCATTTGCCTTCATGACCATGACGCGATGCAGATAGACAGTGTCCCCTGCTTTCCAGGTGAGGATGTAGAGGATCAGAGAAAGAGGTTTACCACCGTTCCCGGGATCACACTTGAAGCTCCATGAGCGGTGGGGCTGTGGACTTGTGATTTCACCAAATCAAGCCTGGAGGGGCGGTACTCTACCAGCGGAGTCATGTGCGACCTCCCCGTGTGTGCTCCAGCATACCACTCGTCCTATTATTTAGTTAGTATTTTTCTTTAAGTGGATTTACTTTTTGGCTTAAATATTTTAAAGGGCGTCTTATGGCACTCCTCTAAATTGAACAGCCGTTTCGGCAGTGACTCGCGGAAAGAGAATGAGTAGTTGGTGTTAGGAGTCAATGTTATTTATCTTTGGTAAATGATGAACAAGAATCGAATCTGGGCGGCACGTGGTTGTTTGGCCTCTTCTACTCATTAGATGTCCAATAAATAGGTTGTGCAACATCCTGTGGCTTGGCTCATCCAAATCCACTCACAGTCAATTTCCTTATATATGCCCCCTGATAGAGGCTGAAAAATGGAATTCTTCACCTCCTGCCTCCTTTGCAGTTGGGGGTGATCATGTGCCGGTGAGGTGTATGGTGCGTGGAGTCCTTCCTTGATTAAAAAGGCAAAACCGGGGCGCCTGGGTGGCTCAGTTGTTAAGCGTCTGCCTTCGGCTCAGGTCATGATCCTAGGGTTCTGGGATCTAGCCCCGCATTGGGCTCCCTGCCCTGCGGGAGGCCTGCTTCTCCCTCTCCCACTCCCCCTGCTTGTGCTCCCTCTCTTGCTGTGTCTCTCTCTGTCAAATAAATAAATAAAATCTTTAAAAAAAAAATAAAAAGGCAAAACCTTGCTGAGAGATTTGCTGTCATCCACTCCTTCTTTGTGATGATTAGTTTTATATGTCAACTTGGCTAGGCTCTGGTACCTAGTTTTTCAAACATTCGTCAAGGTGTTGCTGTGGGCGTATTTTGTAGATGTGATGGAATTCCATAATCAGTCGATTTTTTAATAAAGGAGATTATCCATGATAATGTGGGTGGGCCTCATCCAGTCAGTTGAAGACCTTAAGAGCTGCTTTAGCTCCTGTCTGAGAGTTTCCAGCCTGCTGGCTTGCCCTACAAATTTCAGACTTGGCCAGTCAGACTCACAATTGCGTAAGCCGATTCCTTAAAGTAAGCAAGTAAGTAAATAAATAATTTCACTGTCATGGATCTCTCTCTATATATATCCACTGGTTTTGTTTCTCTAGCAGAATTCTGACTGATATACTCTTCTTCCATCTTGTTGCAGAGGGAACATGAGGTATGAAGATGCATCTGCTATCTTGCTGCCATGTGAGTGACAAACATGCAGACAAGGCATTGACGTTAAGCCTGACAGAGCAGAAAGTTTTAGAAGGAACAAGGGTTAGTGATTGCTTCACTGTGCTTACCTACCATCTTGGACAGCCTACCTCCAGGTATTTTAATGTCTCTGAAATCAGAATGCATCTTCTGATCAATGATATCTTACAACTAATTGTCTGCGTTGTTTTTGTACTTTTCTTCCGCCCTTGGAGGTTCGTAAATAATGACATTACAATGAGTGGTAGCCTTGATTTAGTAAACTATGGTAAATGCAAACCAAGTGTTGACTTGATTTAAACTATTGTATATTTTGGAGTGGCCAACAGGTGTGCACTTGATCTCCCTGGGCTTGAAGCTATGAAATGACCAGCCCTGGAAAGGAACTGGAAAAATCAGCATTTAGCAGCTATACATGCAAACCTCTCTGCTCCCGACACCTCATCTTTTCTCCTGCAGCCAGCTGCCAGGTCACAAAGCGGTCACAGGCTCAACCTTTGATTCCTTAATGAAGGTTTCTTTGCAAACCAACAGAATCCTCCATATACTCGCATTTTGCCTGATGAGAAGTAAAAGCTTTCTTAAATCCTGTTCCTTCTCACCCACCAAATCCACTTTTCTAGCTTAATGCAGGTTGAAATGAGTTTTTTTTTTTAAACTGATGAAAATATTATAGGAATTAAAAACCAAACCCATTAATATCTTGATTAGACTCCCCATGTTAATTGCAGATTCTTTCAGGCGACAGAACAGGTCACTGTCTGGGCTTAATGTGATAGCGGTGTTTAATAAGAGCTGCCCGTTGGAACAGCAGTTTGCAGCAGAAACTTCTGTCGCCTGGCAGATGAGGCTGGGACGTGATTTTCCTTTCTCACGCTTGTGAGAAGGAACAGCAGGTACTGAGTGTTGCCTCTGGGGAAGGGGAGCCAGATTGGAAAAAGGGATCGAGGGTGCCGGTTCTTTCTTTTCTTTTCTTTCTTTCTTTTTTTTTTTTTTTCCCCAACATCCTTCCTGGAAACCTCAGTACAGATTTTCCTCTTTCCCTCTCCTACACTTCCAAGAGGAAGGTTAAGAGGATTCTCCCATGCTAACAAGCAAACAAACAACGACAGGAGGCAATTTTGGTAACAGAAGAAGTTTTTGGGATCCCTATCGCTGAAATACCTTCCTCCTTCATCCAGGGGTCTCGGGCAGGGAGCAAAAACAAACATGTACAGTGTCCACAGAGGGGGCATGAAGGGCTGAGTAGGGACTGTGGCACACTGAAGAAGCATCCTGTGTTGAGGGACAGAGCTGATTGAGACTTTGCCTGTTGTAGAAGCTCTGTGTTTAGAACAGGGCATGAAGGAGGGCACGTGATATAATGAGCACTGGGTGTTATATGCAACCAATGAATTAATAAATTCTACCCCCGAAGCTAATAATACAGTATATGTTACTTAAATTGACTTAAAAAAAAAACAAAACAGGGTCTGAGCACCCCTCCTCGTCTACTCGGTGTACATCTTCACTGGTTTCTGGCTGGTAGTTTGCTATCTTCCATTCAAGCTGCTCTATTAAATTTTCTTAATCACACTGCCTTATAATTCCAGCTTTTCCAATAGTTTTTTAAAAACAACTTTATTACCTTTCCCTACCTACTATATTTATACATTTCCTAAAGACCTATGTAACCTACGCCCATTAACCCAGCCTCACTCAACACAGATATTAGTGCATCCCTAATCTGCGTGGACACTTGGCAATTCTAGCCAAAGAGAAATGTGTTTTAATGCAGTAACGATTCATAACAAGCCAGCGGAGACGTTTCTCCCTCTCTGACACAATTCTCCAGAAACCCTGGCATCTTTTCTTCTTAGCTGTTGAGCTTGAGAATTCCATCCCTTGCAAAGTGTTTTATATTGAGGCCAGGCACACGGTGGCAAGGGATGGGGAAGGAGCCCTACATCCTTCAGACGAGTCCCAGACAGATGTCAGATAAACATATTTGAATAAACCAAATGTCACTTTTCTCTTTAATCGCTGGCTTCAGAGAAGCTGAGACTTTTCTGGACCTTATCAATGTGCTGTCATCTTTGATTTCCCAGCCATATTTCAGGCACGCTTTTTTTTTTTTTTAAGTGTCAGGATGATAGGGGTGCAGGAGGGAGAAAGTAGAAAGGATTACAAGTTTAGGTGCAAATGAAACGTAAGCCCCACCAGAACTTTTGGTCAACGTGATCTGAGAGTGCCTACTGGTTCTGATTTTTCTCCTGGCTAATAGATCAGATTGGGCTCCTGGGGATGTCTCAGGATATACTAACGACATTCATGTTTTTTTCTCTTTACTCTCATATGCAATCACTCTTAGCTTTAAAGGCATCATATTTCATGTCACTTTTATATTTAAAAAGTGCGTGTATCACCACAAAGGATTGCATGGAAACTGGTAAAATCTGAATCCACTTTGGTTTTGAAACCATCCTATCATCAAGCAAGACGTTAACACAGAGGGAAGCTGGGTGAAAGAATGCACAGAACTTCTCTTTACAAATGTTCTCTGTAACTGTGGGCTTATAATTATTTCAAACTAAAAAGTTAAAAAAAATTGTGTATGAGACTATGTATAAGTATAAATGTGTAGAGACAAAAAGCGCAGATTGGGGCTGGCAAACTTATGCTGTAAAGAACCAGATAATAAATAATAAATATTTTAGGCTTTGGGGGCACATAGTCTTTGTTCTGCTCTGCCACTGAATCATATCATTAGCCACAGATAATATGTAAATAAATGGGCAGGCTAGTTTCCAATAAAACTTTAAGAAAAAAACACCAGAAGTGGGCTGAATTTGGCCTAGGGTCTCCATTTGTCAACCCCTGACCTAGACTCTGTGTGCTAAACATTGATGTCTACCAAAATGTTAGTGTTACACATTGACATTTTCTTCCTCTCCCCCCATCTCCTTCGTGGTCTACCTGAATGCTTTCATTTCCCTTTAGTGGATATTTGTTATTTATGTTATTAAAAAATAAGGTTCTTCCTGGTTTTGGTGATTTCTTGGTTTGTTTTTAGAAAAGATATGGAGAACTACCTAGAATATCTTATGGAATTTGGCACTTTTGTCTTTTTTCTCCCTGCGACCCTGATCCAGATAGTTTAGTCTAGATGCGGAACCCCTGTTTACAACTAAATCCCACCTGTGGGATTATCCGGTAATAACTCCAGTGTGGTTATGCTCAGCTGTGCCAGCAAATGCCAGAGCCGTGACACTGAAGTTGATATGGGTGACCAGAGGGAGAGAGGAAGCAGGGCTTCCTGGGGTTAAACTTGGTTATAAATGACTTTCAGGGTTAGATCACGGATACATGGTCTGTCTGTGGGTCTGCATGCAACCACGGCCCCCATACGTCCTGCTTTGTAAGAAGCCAAGGAGAAGACAGGCTTTTTTATTCTTGTACTTTTACTCTAAGTGAATTTTGCAATTAACAGGGTACAATCGAGGTGCTTCCTGAAATTTTGAGTTGGGGACCAAGAATTGAAATTTGTCATGCTGGATTGCTGCCTTAAGCCCGGCTCTAGACAAAACAGTCTCAACAGACAGTTGTCTCTCCGGTTTTTAAAGTTCAACAGGAAAGGAGACAGAAGTTGAAGTTCTTTGGCAAATGCATTCCAGTGAGGAGAAACATTCCTGTTTTATATTAAGCTTAAAACCTTTCTGATGGCAATATTCAGACCTTGAATTTATGGCAGAACCTGATTTTCTAGTAGGAATGATTCTTGGCCAAAGTCCTGAAGCTTAACATTTTATGAAAATTATCAATAATAATGTATTTAATTGCTAATTCAACTAACTATTCATACCCTGCCACCGGTGGATATAAAATTTCTGAGGTACATATCGAGCCAACTATGGGGCTATGTCTTTGAAGTATGTAATTTGCTTTATTGATATTCCACCTCTTGCCACAAAAAGATTTAAGGTGACATAAAGTGGAAATAAATAATAAAGCTAATTAAAGGAGGAGAAGGCAAATACCTTAATGATAAGAATTAAAATAGTTCCTGTGACTAACCATCCAATCTGGATATGAGCTTCCTGGCAACCAATGCAAAAAAAAAATCAATGTGAGGAAAGGGACAATACAGCATTTGATCTTCTTATGATCAAAATAGAAAGATGCCAATTCCTCACTAAAGTAGAAAAGAAATGCCTCACCACAGATTCTACATGGAGACTATCGATTGTCAATGGCTTGTCAATAATAAATCATTTATCAGCTAGGGCAGAGGTGGCAGGGAAAGTTCATCATGTTTGACCTATTCCCATGGACTGCATTCTCTCTCGTCAATAGAGCAAAACAGCAGCATGGGAGCTGCTAAGAAATAAGTCGTCTAAATTGCAAATGGTAAGTCTGTAAAGCTAGGATTCAAACTACTTACAAACAGAGTTGGAGTAGCTGTTCATGAGGATTTTTTATAAGCTGTAGCACAGAGAGAGCATGCAGCTAGGCTTATGTGCGTCCTGGAGGTTTACCTAGATGAACATACGGTTTCTCCTACCGGTCACAATGCCGGAGCAGTTTTGGACTCCAGGGGAGCAGCACTGACTTGTCTACCTTCCCTGACTATGCCACCAGCACACACCCCATCCCTCTTCTGTAAAACCCTCCAGTGGCTTCCCTTTGTACCCTTTTTGCCATGGACCTCAGGTCCCTGAACCATCTGGTCCCTTCCTGGCCCTTTGAATTCCCTTCCTCCCACTTGTTCTCAAGTTCACAAGGCCTTTCTGTCCCTCACATGCGCAGATCACTCTTCCCCAGAGGCGTGGCCTCTGCAGTTCTTTACGTGGCTGCCCACTCCTCACGCTCAGGTTTCACATTGGTCGGGACTTCCTTGATCATCCTGTGTACACCAGTCACACCGTCATCCTGGGTCACGAGCGCCTCAGCCTGTGTGGGTGCCTTCACACTTGTTTACTCTCGTTTGTTTTCTCTCTCTGCCCTCAGTTATAAGCCAGTCCGGCTGTAAGCAGGAGCTTTCTGTCATTGCTCACTGCCTTAGGACAGTCCTTGGCCCATAACAAGCACTCAGTCAATGTTTATTGTATCGAAGAATGAATCAACAGGCAATCACAGAGCTAGTATTGCATCTCTTGCGGACAACCCTTGACATAGCACTGGCAGGATCTTCCTGACCTCATCGGAGCTGTAGGTTTTGGAACAAGGCATTTGTTTCTCATGGCTATTAGAGTTAATGGCTATGCGTCAGTAATTGCTCAGGAACCTGAGAACCTTTTGATGCCCCACAGCTAGTGCCCAGGTGCTGGGGCCCTCATTATTCCTCAAGGAATAATGTGTTACCTCTGTGTTCTGGTCTGATAACTTCTACCCAACAGATGAAGCAAATGGCAGAATGGTCCTAGCTCTCGGGGGCTGTGGACCAGGTGTGATCTGAGAGCAAGGGCTCACTGTCATCTGTGCCCTCCGCATCCGCCTGCTGCATGGACGGTGTGTGTGGCTTCAGGCTTCCATGACCTTCTTGGTTTCAAGTATTTTCCAGGACATGAACTCATACACCACCGGAGCTAATTTTTATCTGGAAATTCTGATCATAATTACTGTAGACCTGTTGCCTCTTGCCAGTTTGCAAGGCATGTGGCGTAAGATCTTCCCAGATCCCCAAATTTGTGAACACAGCCTTGTGACGATATAGGCTCATGGGATTCTCCCAATTCTCATTTTCTTTGTGAGTCACACGTTTTCTGTAAATACTTTTATACAACGAAATAGTTCAACCCTTACCGGTCATGTTTGCTCCACAAACTTGATGGCACTTCTCCACAATGGAACAGAGTTATAATACCACTAAGCGTTATGGCACACATGATGATGAGTGAAGGAGGGCAAAGCCTCATCGGGAGTGGATGCTGGGTGCTTGGCCAGGGGCATTTACCGGGTTATTGACTTGCCCTTTCTTACTAGCATTGCAACACAGATCAAATTTATGCCACAGCAAAAAGATACGTTACCACATCTCTATCATGTGGGTTGCTGAGGAATCAATGGTTGAAATTACAAACAAATCCACAAATGCTGAGATCCTAATTGCCGACAAACTGTATTATGTTTATAGGTCTGTTTATTCCACGGAACTCTGAGCTCATCTAGGATAGAAGTCCCTGTCTTTTCCTTTCTTCCTTTTTTTTTTTTTTAGACTTATTTGCTTATTTTAGAGAAAGGGTGGGGAGGGGCCAAAGGAGAGGGAGAGGGAAACTCAAGCAGACTCGGCACTGAGTGCAGAGCCTGACGTGGGGCTCGATCTCACGACCCGCAGATTACTACCTGAGCCGAAGAGTCGGATACATAACTGACTGAGCCACCCAGGTGCCCTTGTCTTTCTTTCCTTAGTCCTCAGCACAAAGAAGGCAATTGCTTTATATTGGCCGACTTGGATGGATGGGATCGTATACACAATTATTCTCCCAGTACTCTCTGAAATTTCACCACCAGCCATGCATTCCTTCATGTTGAACACTGTCTTACCTTCCTTGCTCATTCCTTCATGTTGAACACTGTCTTACCTTCCTTGCTCATTCCTTCATGTTGAACACTGTCTTACCTTCCTTGCTCATTCTCAAAGAAGCAAGCTGAGAACGAGGGGGTGCGAGTGAGACACATACAGGGCACTTCATCCAAGACAACATGGATGCCATTTCTAGGACTGGCGAACCCTTCATTGTTCTTTTTCTCTCCTATTTCCACGGATGCCAAAAAAGTCACACAGTTGAAAACAAACAACAAACCAAACAGCCCCCTCACCCCTCCCACGCAGCTCATCTGCCTGAATTAGATGTTGGGTGGCCCTTTGGGCAAGCTTCCAGAAGGCAGACCTCTGGGGAGGCGTACAGGTGTGGCTCTCCCTGGCGGCAGTGGCCCCCTTGAGTGGGCCGGACCTTCCTTCCACTAGAGGGCAGCGGTGGCCCCACACAAGGGTCAGTGGCTCTCCCTGGGCAAAGTACCAACAGCTTCCCCTTCAGGGCCCCCAACCTAGCCCTGCGTCCTCACCTTTCTCTTTACTAATGACTTTTCCCCTTAGACCTCCATTCAGGGAAAGCCATTGAAACTCTCAAGTTATAACAAACTCTCACCTCAGGGATGTAAGTAGGCCAGGTCACAGAATGTGCTCCGAGACAATGAATGAACTGCTGGAGATCTCAGCTCAGATATGATAATGGGCATAAGTGTTAAAAATCCCCAGACAAAACACAAAAACGTAAAATGCTTCAGGTGGAAAAACACAGATCTTCACTTCACAGTCCCTGTGTTCATCACGTGGTTTAACCAAGCCCAGCACTGCTTCTGAATGAGTCCCCTGCCCCTTGGCAAATCTCTCTCCCAATAATTAGGCCTCAGAAACTGCCAGATTCATGCATTTTGCTGTGGTTGGAGCCAATGGAGTGACTCTGCCACTCCATTGACTAATTTGGCCATTTGTGGGCTCATGAATTCAACTAGCCATCCGCAGTCAAGCACCAAACTGACCACCTGACGCAGGGCTGAGCCCTGGGTTCCCAGTCCCGGCTCCCAGGTGCTCTCAGTGGAGCAGACTGGTAAGTAAAATGCCTTCGATGCAGTGAAATCAACACTACAGTGGAGGGACCAACAAGGGACAAACTACTAGCTCTCCTCTGGAAGGTCAGCAAAGGCTTCACAGAGGATGCGACACCTGATTGCAGACTCAGATGGTGAAAAGGAGTCTGACTCTCTCCCTTCCCCGACCCAGAGCTGCGAACCCTGGACTGGCGCTGGGCCAGCGAGCAGGACGTGAAACGGGGAGGGCGGGTGCTGCCTGTTCTCTAATGTGGTCAGGAGGCACGAGAAGCTCCCTTGAACTCACATCCCTATGCGCCGGAACGCAGCTTCCACTACTGGAACCTGTTTGTGTGTGTGAAAGCATCTCTCAAGAAGGTCTGAGTTGACAGGCAAGCGTTTCACGTGGAGGGGTGGCATGAATGCGCTTAGGGATGGCCATAGAAGGCTAAAGGAAGGAACTGGGAAGCGCCTCACAGGCACTCACAGGTACAGATGAGTGAATGGAGGTCAAGGTCGAGAGGTTAAGTCCAGGCTGAGAGTCTGAGCCCAGACTACACCCCCAGCCCTTCACACCTGCCGCCTAGGACGTACCCAGGTCAGCGGGTTTTAAAGGATCTGATCAAGAGGATGTGATAATGCACCTTCAGGAGATAAACGCGGGCAGCTTTAATAGGAAGGAAGGAATCCTTCCTCTGCAATTGTCATGCCCCCATTTAACTATATCCAGTCAAGCCTTTAGCCTTTAACCATGCCATTCATTCAGTTCTTTATTTACTCATGAAACAAATATTCCCAGGGTCCTTTCTGTAGCTTTCATCTGGTGGAATATAGGGACTCAGGCTAAGATGGCACATCAACGTCACTTTGTGAACCAAAGAAGGCCCTTTTGTAAGAGTCACCTGGAACCCTATAGTGACAGAGATTCCACAGCTCAGGAGAGTGTCCCAACCCAAGACGTGCCTTAAGGTGCCAAGAACACACTTGGAGTCCCAGTCTTGACATTGCAGAGCTAGAGAGAATCTTTCTCCCATCCAAGGTCTCTCCGGTTCAAGCCTTGGCGGCAAGGTGACCAACGTGTCCTGGTTCGTCCAGAACTTGCCTGGTTTTAAACTGGGAGTCTGGCATCTTGGAAACCTCCTTTGTCCTGGGCAGCCTGGGGAGGTGGTTACCTGCTCTCCCAGGCAAATCTGCGGAGGGCCAGGCCTCTACTCTCACAACCCCTAAGATAGTTGTTGCCATGGTCACCAAACACCCAGGCTTCAGTGAGACAGGCAGGGTGAGGTTACATTTCTATGGGCGGCTCCTGATTTCTTAGGTTAGCGGCTGTCAGCCTTGTTGCCAAGAAAATTGCCTTATACTGGATTCTGGACCTGAGAAGAGCCGGGCCTTGGAAGATAAGGAGGAAGGGAACCTTGATGCCTTTCACAGGCTCGAGGGTGGGTAGGAGGACAGCAAAGGCCGGCCAGTGCCCCCCCCACAGAGGTGCAGCTAGAGGGGGAGACCCGAAGAGTTGGGTTCACGGATTTTGCTTATAAAATAAAACCACTGTTGTCTACTTTGCGAGACTAGACATTATTTCTGATCTCCCATAAAATTGGCGAGGTAGGATAAAAAAAATCTCTGATTTATAGATAAGCCAACAGTCCCAGAGAGGTTATCTTTCTGCCCAAGGTTACTCAGCTAAGAACAGTGAGGGCTCAGGCTCCACAGACCTAAAGTCCAAGCTCTTTCCATGACATCCTGCTCCATCCTTTCGTCACCTGCGTTTGGCCTAACGTGGGCTGGCTCATGACAAAAAAGGGCTTATGGCAGCCCTCTTGTCTAACCCTCTTGCCCACCTGCACTACCAGAGGGCAAGCTTTGGAAACTGTGAGCACAAGTCACAACTTATGGCTCATCTACCAGATCCAGTTCCCAGGACCACACACGAAAATCATGCTTCCTCTTTTCTCCCATGCCCATAAGATCAAGCATCCCTGGTCCACATTCTCCCAAGGCAACAACTCCCGGAAGTGAGGAGCACCAATCCTGCTAGCTGAGGCATGGGCAGGCCAGCTTGGTCTGTCTCCAGACAACCCCCTCGCTCAGTTTGTCACCTGCTGGCCCCTTTGGCATTGACATTTGCAGGCATTTCTGCAAAGAATCTCACAAGTGGATGCCAGTGGTTTTGAGC
Organism: Callorhinus ursinus; assembly: GCF_003265705.2. NCBI lineage: Eukaryota > Metazoa > Chordata > Mammalia > Carnivora > Otariidae > Callorhinus > Callorhinus ursinus. The sequence goes on from NW_027397115.1 coordinate 5,867,209, forward strand.
TCAGAGGGAATCACTAATATAGGAGCTCCCAGATTTGGGGATATATTAGACAGATCAGTGAAATTTCCAGGAAAAGAAAAGAAAGAAAGAAAACTATGTAAGGGACCAGATTTTTAATTTGCTGTGCATGGACACACAAAACAAGAAAGGAGTTATTATGACCATTATGTACTAAAAAGAGAAGACATGTAAATTTTCCCAAAGTTAGAAGGAGCAAGTCTTTCTACTGAAAACCTGTTGTCCACAGAGTGATGGTATATGGTAGTTGCTCCACAGATATTGTTGAATGCATGTTGTTGGGTGAATTTCAGATAAAACAGAGCCCTTTAAATAAACTTAATTTTGTGGAAATTTCACTTATATTGGGACTTCTATTTCTGATTTTTCTAGAAAAAAATTATTCTGAAGCAGAATCAATCTAACAACTGCCTCTTGAGGACCTGCATCTGAAACATCTTCATCATTCATTCCGAGTAGGCACAGGGGCCAGAGAGGGGCATTAACCTGCCCAAAGACACGTAGCTTGTTATAAACAGGTCTCTTGACGCATGGGTCCCTGAACACCTCCAACTTCAGTCTTTCCTGAAATGGGATGAAATACTGGGGAAGAGGTATATTTTATGTAATATTTGAGTAGGACATTTCTTTTACTTTTTCTGTCAAGGTCAAAGGTGAGTTTTGTGTGATGAGTACAAACACCTCCCTAACACTTGTAACCTCCCCTTTCTGCAAAGATGGAGCAGGATTTGGGCTCAGAGTCTTCGATCAACAACATGTCTAGCAAAGAGATTGATGCTGCAGTTTTGTTGCTATTACGTTTTCATTGTTATAGTGAGCCTCTATTTATGACAAACAAAACTGATTTTTTTGTGTACGGTGGAGGCTTTACAAAGTGTTCATTTGATTTAGGTAAAAACAGTGAGTTGATGCCAAGAAGAAACCTGATATAAATTGTGGCAGGAAAATGGTGCCGAGAGGCAAAGAAATCCTAATGGTGGGAAGCCCTGTGGTCCCAGGCAGGGACTGAGGCTCTGGACTGCCTGGGTTCAGATCCAGCTCCCAGCTGTGTGATGGTGGGCAAGTTACTCAGCCTCTCTGTACCTCCGTTTCAGAGGCTGGTATGGTGACTGAGCGAGGTAACAAGTAAAAAGCACTTAGAACAAAGCCCGACATGTTGTAAGAAGTTTATAAGGGTTAGGTATGAGGATGATGATGGGCATCCAGCCTCCACTGCCAGGGGAGCCCCCAGTACTCCCGTCCAGGGCACCAACCCCGCTCTCTCCCCTTCTCCCCATCTGTGAGCGTCCCTGCATCTGGCTGGTTCTCTGGGTGGTATATGTACAAGATGCTCCTCTTGCACCTGAAAGCCGGGGACTGGTTTGCTGTCTCTCCTTGCATCCTCTGTCGATTAGTCCACACGACAGGACAACTGCCCTGGTTGTAAGTGATGCTGGCTATATACCACGACAGTGAGAGCATGAGGGACCCGTAGCCACGGCCAAAGGGAAAGCGTCTTTCCCTCCCAGAACATAAATTCTGCAAGGGCAGCACTTTCGCCAAACAACTCCCCAGCTATGGGGCCGGGGCGCTGGTTGGTGCTGGTGGGAGCCAGGTTGCTCTGTGGGTCTGGGATGAGCCGAGGGGAGGGACACTCAGGAGCGGTCCCATGAAAGGTCAGGCTGATGGCCCGGAACGGGTGGCTGAGCTTTCTCCCGAAGAAAGGAAAGCAAATGCAAAAAGTAAGCCGCATCCAGTATGTCAATGTTTCTGGGGAATGAGAAACATTTTGCAACCAGGCCCTACTGTATCGTAATTATCTGTATGTCTCTGGATTGGGACAAGCACGGGTCTTATTAGCAGGGAGAACTGCCATGTTTATTAGTGCTTGTTCTACTCCAGGCTTTGGTGAGCCCATTGCCTCCATTCTCTTTTAAAAGTTTTGTCCTGTGTTTCAGATGCAGAAACAGGTGCAGAGAAGTCCAAGAGCTTAAGTGCATGATTCCCAAGGATGAAAGTGGCAGAGGCCACGTGAGATGTGGCCAGTCTACCTCTCTAGTTTGTTCCCGTCCAGGCGCTGCCTTCTCATGAAACTCGAGCCGCTCACCTGTCTCTTGCGGGGCCTCGGCCCCTTGTGTTCCTTCCCCCGCGGAACGTCCAATGTCACTGCTCAGAGGGCCTTCCTGGATCACACTAACACTCACAGCTCTCCCCGGTCCCAACCCCAACCACTCTCTACCCTGTGACAGCACAACGTGGCCGTCGACAACAGACTGTGGAGCCAGGCGCCTGTGCTCCGGATCCCCGTTCTAACTCTTGTTGAAACGCTCAGTGACTCAGTTTCCCCATCCGTAAAATGGAAGCGTAATTGTAATTTGTCTTGCAGGTTTCTTGTGAGTTTTAAATGTTGTAGGTAACGTATATATTGAGTAAAACAATGCCCAGCACATAGTAAGCACTCAGTAAACGCTAATATTTATTTATTGTCTTTTTCTGTTAGAATATAACTTCTACAAGAGCAGCACTTTATTTGGTCTTTCACAACTGTATCCGGCACTCAGTAAATATTAGGTGAATGAATTGAGTGAGTGAGTGGATGATGTCCCAAGCCCATGTTCTCACCAGCTGTGCCAAGCTGCTCCCGCACCTCCTGCTTACGTTCCTGTACCAAGCCTGGTGCCCAGCCCGGCTGGGACAGAATTGAGCCCTGAAGCTCTTCCTTCTTCTTCTCCTGGGGAAGCCAGACAGCATCCCTGCCCAGGATGCCAGCCATGTCTACCCTCCTTTCGCCTGGCAGGTCCTGTGCCATGTGGGTGCTACGCTCTCTCATCCCGTCCTGGAAGACCCAGGGCTGCCACTCATTGGGTCCTCTTCAGAACAACACACAGCACAAACAACTGTCCTCATTGCTGGGCCCTGAGCAACGCCACAGAAGGCAGTGGAAGGAAGCTTTGGTACGTTCTGAATAACCTTGAAGGTGTTCACATGCTGATTCTAGGTTTGTGTGCATTTATGGAGAGGCTGAGCTCTATTGATTTATTCAGTGCCGATTTCTAGAAAGGCCTTGGGGAGAAAGACCCATCTTCTGTTCCTTTTTGCCAGAAGAATCATTCCGTCTTTCTCCACCTCCCCAACTCCTGTGCATCTTTCAAGGCCCAGGGCGAATCTCCGCTCTTCTCTGGAGCCTGGCTGAATTAGGGATTCTTCTATGACCTCACCTCATTTTTCTGCTCCTAGCATTTATTCCTCGAGTCACCTGTTTGACAAACCCTGGCTGAGCCCCTACTACGTGCCAGGCCCTGTGCTCTTAGACTAACAAGATGGATACCTCTGCCACCAAGAAGGCTGGAGATTGATGTCTCTCTTCCCACAGACGTCCCAAGGGCAAAGACAAGTCCCCAGTGTTCAGCAGAGGGGCTGTCCCAGAGTAGTTGGCTGACCTTGCAGAAACAAAAGGTTGATTAACCAAATAAGGGAGTGATGCATAAATATTTTGCCTTGGAACAGGGCTGCGGGGTGTGCAAACAGAAGGCTCTTGACCGGCAATGTCTTTTTTTCTCCCCCCTCGAATGATGAAGGTGTTGCTCTCTGTAAGAAAACCAGCATTGCTCGTCAGGCCTTGTAATATAATTCACTCCGACATACTCCTTGTAAAATCTCTGCGTGCTGCAGAAATTTGTATTCCCGCTGCCCGAAGACGCGGCGCTGGACTCCAGGCCTGCATGCTGACGTCAGAGGGGACTGTAAAAGTACTTTTTCCTTCTGTTGACTGGCATTTGTGCATTTTCAGTCCGAGCTTGCTTTCGGGGGTGGGGGAGGGGCAGGAGGCAAGGCGCTGCATCTTCCGTTGGATAAATCTTTATTTTAAGTAGTTCACAGCCTTTCCGCTGGAGTCCGCATGGGCCGCATCTGTGGCTGGCAGAGATCAATGCAGTCAATATTTTTTGACTGCGGAGCTTTCTATGACTTACACATGTTTAAAGGGATAAAACACCATCAACAATTCTCCGCGTGAACTTGACCATTCTAACCCTTATCTTTGATTCTCTGGGATCCGGCAAACAGGCTAAGACGCCAACATATCTTCGCCCAAGACCTGGGAATTCAGACTGGCTGGGACCTGTAGAAACCACGGCCCGGGCTAGAGGGGTTTGTTTTGCTCTGGGAAATTGGACTGGAAAACTAGACATGGCAGCATTTTGGGAATACTGGTGGCCTTTTCCTTGGACCATTGCCTTTTGCTAAACACCACAGTGTCTTCTTTCACTGTTATTAACCAAATAATGAGCTACCACTCTGGGGGATTCACCTCTTGAAAGGCACTCCTTGAAGCCAGCATTAAGCGGAAAACACTGGAGCTTTAACGGTGGGATTGCAGGCAGCTCATTGAAATAGGGCATTGTTTAAAAAGATAAAAGAAACGATTAATTGTGATGACTTTCACCTGGAGCAATTTCTCCTTGAAGCTACCATTATGAAAAGGATAGTGTGAAGCCAAAGAGCAGAGATCAGCAAACTTTTCTGTTAAGGGAAGAGAGTAAATAGTCTGGGCTTTGGGAGTCATACGGGCTCTTTTGCAACTACTTATATCTGTAATTATAGCACAAAAGCAGCCACAGATCATCTGTAAACAAATGGGTGTGGCTGGATTCCAATAAAACTTTACTGAGGGATATGGAAATGTGAATTTCAGTTTCTATGTGTCGTGAAATATTATTCTTTTGTTTGGATTTTTTAAGTTTTTTTCAACCATTTAAAAACGTAAAATTATTCTTAACTCATGGGTCCTATAAGGAAAGGTGGCAAGCAAGATTGGTCCTGCAGGGCGTAGCTTGCTGACCCCAACAACTGAGAATTATGATTAGTACTTGACCTTGGGGTCAAGCAGAACTGGATTCAAGTCCTGACTTGGCCATCTTTTGATAAATGGTTCTCGGCAAGATGCTTAACCTCTGCGAGCCTCAATTTCCCCATCTATAAAGTGGGACTAATGGTAGCCTCTACTTCATGGTTATTTTGAGGATCAATAGAATTAATGCCCATAAAGTGGACAGCATAATGTATGGGACATAGTAACAACTCAATAAGATCATGTGCCCAACAAATATCTATTGAGCAATCGTTGCAGGACAGGTGGTGTATTTATAATGGTTCTTTGTCTCATTGAGCTTAAAATCTATGAGGGTGATGAAGGCTGTTAGCTATTATTATTAATGATGCTCAGCCTTTACAAAAAAGAAGAGGAAATTGTAAATTATCCAATAATATAATGTGTTATTGTTATGTATTTTTTTGTTTTCTAAAACAGTTAAAACTCCCATGACCTCCCATGACACTAAAACGAAAGGTAAAACACATTTCCCTCCTCTTATACCAGCGGTCTCGGGACCAACAGCATCAGCATCATTTGGGAACTTGTTAGAAATTCTCATTCTCCAACACCATCCCAGACCTATTGAATCAGAGACCCTGGCGGTGGGGACGCCGAGTCTGTGTTTTAACAAGCCACCAAGTGATTCCAGCTCACATGGATTCAAGTTTGAGAACTGGTTTAGAGAGACTGTAAACTCATTAGCTTGTTCAAAGTCAGACCTAGGAAGTGGCAGAGTCAAGATTTGAACAAAGATCTATACAGAACTTTAAATACCAGAACATACTGGGTTCAAGGAAAGGGTTATTCATCAGTGGTAAAGGAGTCAGCCAGAACTAAAAGAAGGGTGTGCGTGTGCGTGTGTGTGCATATGTGCGCACGTGTGCGTGTGTGTGCATATGTGCGCCCGTGTGCATGTGTGTGCATATGTGCGCACGTGTGTGTGTGTGTGCATATGTGCGCACGTGTGCGTGTGTGTGTTAGGGATGTCTGCCCCACCGTCCTTTTCCTTCCCCATTGTTTGTTCAGCCTCAAGTATCTTAAACTTCTCTTCCAGCACTTCCTGTCTCCTCAATGGCATGGGGCCTGGGGGGCAGCAGGAATGATCGGTCCCAGCAGGGAGGAGTGTTTGATCACGGACATGTCAGGGTCACCAGTGCATGGTGATAATGAGAAGCAGAAGAGCTTTTCATGGGTTCTGTTATTCTTACATAGACAGTGCCCTTCTTTATGGCCTGTCCCCAGGGAGGGACCACTCCCACCACCTGCCTCGGTAGGCTACTCTATATTAACCTCTCTGTGTTTCTATGTTTCTCTTCTATAAAATGGGCATTGTAAAACCTCATGGACGATTTTCATGTTTGGATGCCCATCCTACCCATGCCCACATGCCATCTGTGGTGGCAACTGCTTCTTGTTCTCCAGTATCCATTCTTCCCTTTTTCCTTTAGTAATAGGAGTCATTGAGTTTTAGCCAGGAACACGGCCATCTGGCAAAGGACTACATTACCCAGCCTTCCTTGTAGCTAGGTAGAACCATATGACTAGCTCTGGCCAATGGGATGTGAGCAAAAGTGGGTGGCACCCTTAGAAGGAATGAGCATGCTTTCCCTTTATTTCGATCCCTCTTTCCTGCAGACTAGATGCAGATATAATGGGAGGAGCTGAGCAGCCATGTTAGATCATGGAATGAAAGCCATGTGTTGACGGTGGCAGAGCAATAACGTCTAAGGAGCTAGGGACCAATACAGTATCAATCCAACATATTGGTTGTACAGTTAAGGTTAAGACAGAAGTAGACTCTCTTATTTAGACCTCTGTTATATTAGGGACTTAAAAAAATAGCATCCAAAATCTGTTTCTTAACTAATATGTCACTTTTTAAGATGAGGCTTAATTGGTGCCTCCTCTCCTGTTCTCCTACCCTATCCCAACACCCTAATAGAAAGAACCTACTTCTTCTGTCATACGCTGTACTGGAGTCGCTGACAAATTATTCAGATGGTAGGGCAAACATGTGCTAAGGTGATAGGCAAAGTGAGGACAGCAAAAGGTATACATAAGTAAAAAAAAAAAAAATAACAACATGAGTACAGTTCAGCTTTGATGAGCCTAGCCAAAATTACATTATCAAAACATCTAGATAGAATTTATTTTCAGCATATGTCTTTGTCTTGTTTTTAAACATAAAATATGATTCTGAAATGCATTTGGGTGGAAGGAAGGGCATAGAAACATTTTTAGTCGTTAGGATCTGCTAAAGATCTTAATCTAACCTGACTGACTATGTCTTCCAAATGATTTCATCAGAGCTCTGACCGAATCTCAGGGCAGCCTTGCACCCTCTTGCCCCGTCTCCCGACGACAGAAGCTGAGGGGTCCTGCAGGGCTCTATCTTTTCCTCTCAATCACTTCATCTTTCTTGTATACCTGTTGTTATTCATGTTACTACTCCCAGTCAGTAGCATGGTACCAGGTGCTTAGAAGATGTTACTGATACACTTAAACCCTCAACTGAGGATTAGCTAGATGGAGAGTGGAATTCATATAGATGCCTCTTTGTTGGGTGGGGGTGGTTGGAAAGAAGAGGGGCCATTTTCCTTTCTCTTCCTCATTCTAAGGCTCAAAGAGTTTGACTATTATGCCCAAGGTTTACAACACTTAAGTGGCTACTGTAGTTTCAATATCACACCCATGTCTTCGCCATGGTTCTTGTCATTCCAGCCACATTGGACCCCTCTCATTTCCTTGAACCCACCATATCCCATTCTCTTCCAAAGGGCTTTTGTACGTGCTGTTCTTTCTGCCTGAAGGCCCTCCTCATCAACTCCTTCTTCCATGGTTCTTTCACCTGGCAGATACACATCCATCTCCAGAGTTCAGCTTAAATATCACTTCCTCTGGGAGGCCCCTGCCAACTTCTCCTACTAAATTAGGTCCTCATGATGTAACATCTGCCCTTTATACTTTTCCTTTGCAGCATACACTGCAGTTGTAATTGACTAATTATTTCTTTATTATCCTTTTTACATGCTAGAATGTCCACTCCATGGGAGCAGGGCAATGCTTGCCTTATTTGTTGCCTGTATTAGCCTGGCACATAGAATATGCTGAACAAATCTGTATAAACAAATGAACGAATGAACGTCAGGATAGACAAAAGGAATCCACAAAACCCAAGGGCAGAAAGGAACATATTTTCCCTTTGATAAAAAGCAAATAGGATATTGCAGTTGGGTAATTTGATTTGTCGGGTGAACACCTTCACAGAATTTTGATAACCACAAAGACAAGGGCAGCTATACAGAAAGTTCCAGAGGAGGTAATGCTTCCTTTCACAAGATTTGACTTTGATTCATCAGATCCTGAATCAAAACTCAGAAACTTTGCTGTATGTATCCAAGAGAAGAGTATAGATTTGGAATCCAATCCAAGAGAAGTATGCAATTAAAAGTGTGGATTTGCTTTTTATTCCTTTCCCACAGGCAAATTGCTGTTTACCAAACCTATACTGCTAAAGGAAATGATTAGGTACATCGAAACTAATTAATACTTTTGACATTGAAGGAAAACCTTTAGGCTTCTAACATGTAGTGTGAAGATGTATTCAAGTGTGTAGTAGAGAGTTTCCAGACATGGTTGCTATTAATTCCTTCCCTTCTTATACATGCGTGGATTCTACCCATCAAGAAGTAGAGTCTATTTCCCTTGAATCACCTTGAATTGGGACTTGTTTGACCAGAAGTGGTGTTGTGTTAATTCTGGGGCTACCTTTAAAGGGCTTAGCAACTTTTGCTTTCTCCTGTAGAGGTTAGTCACCATGCTGTAAAAAAGCTAGGACTACATTATGAATGATAAGACCAGATGATTGGAGAGAAACCGGGTGGAAGGGCGTCAGGGCATTGGCCGTGTGAACGAGGACTTGAACTCTGAGTCCAGTCCAGTTGCTCAGTGCAGTCGAGGTTAGCTCCCCAGTTTAAAACCCATTGAGTTTAAGTGCCTAGCAGAACCTTGCCTGAAATCCTGAACCACGGAATCTTGAGAAATAGCAAGCCATTTTTGCTTTGAGCTGCCAAATTTTCAGTTGATTTATTACATGGCAAGAGGTAACTGAAATGACACGATATTCCAACTACTGAAGGCTCCCTTCTCTGACAGCTTCAACCATAGGGACTGCAATTGAGAACGGATAAATAAGGTAATATACAGTTCACACTGCTTCCCGCAGAGATGTGGAAATCCTCACTCAGGACCTATAGTCTCTATGTTTATGCACAATGTTATCGTGTTTATTCATCTCATAGCAGAGTCAAAAATGATATAAAATTATGCAAATTGGAATAGGTTTTGTGGATTTGGGAGACAATTTTTGCTTGATCCTCTCACTTTTTGATAGTGGAACAGAGGCCGAAAGAAGTTGAGGAACTTGTTCAGAGTGACAGTGTAAAAGAATACACTAAAAACCAGAAAATAATCCTGAATTTCTGGTCCTCCAAGGAAGATACTCTTCACTTTCCCTTCCTATTCCATAGAGGAGACACATTTACATGGTTAAGGAACAAAAGGACTTTTAGGTATGATGAGAAGCCCACAGCTTGAGATGGAAAGCTGGTAGGCACAATCTCAAAAGCATGATAAACCCCAGTTCCCATTGATGCTGTAGGGACCCAGAGGCATTCCTCTGAGCCCAGAGCAGCCCAATACTTGAGATCCATGACTATGACTCTGAGTCGGAAAGCAAAGATTAGATTATGTTTCTCGTCTTCTACTTAAGGAGGTAGGGAAGTGTTTAATGCACTCTCACAAATATTCCTATGCAGAATGGTAAAAATAAATATATGATTTGATGTGCAAAGGGATAAACTTCAGTTACACGGAAAACTCACTTACATGGAAGAGTCCACGTCAGACAAATGAGGCGTCGCTGCATTTGCAAAGCATTCGGCAAGTATTCCAAGTCTTGGCGAGGCTGAAGGCTTCTACTAAATGAAAAATGAGCTTTACTTGTGTCTAAATCTGAGCTTAAGTGCACTCTCTAAAACCTTCCTGGGAATTTTTTGGACAGGTGTCTCTTTTCAAACAGCATAATATTTGGACATTACGTTTTAAATATGTGCAGATAAAAATGATATTCCAAGTCTGTATTTCACTTATAACCAGATGGGATAATAAGAGTGACAGTTACTGAGAGACAGTCCTTCATGGAAAAGTAATGGAAATAAAACCTAACCTCCTCCTAACCCAGCCTGGAGGTTTGTGGCTACAAGTGCTAGAGTGAACGTCCTATTACCCAAAATCTGAAAGGATTCAATGTGGTCAGAATAACATAAGATCTACTATCTTGTTTCCATGCAGGACAACAACACTTTCCTTTTTAAAAACTTGGTGTTTGAGGGAAAATATAAACAGATTTTGCCACCTGCAGGCCCTTAAAAATGTGAAACAATAGGCTCACTGGCAAAATCCAGCTGCAGACCTGCTAGGTTACATCTGCGCGGTGCTGGCGGAAGTATCCAAATCTGAATTCCTTTACAGAGATTGAGGGATTGCTATTTCCTCCTGCTTCCTTTTCCTGTCTCTTGTCTTCTGCCTGCTCTTTTCTTTTACATATGGACCTGGCTTCTGTGGATTTGAATTTTGACCTCAGACTTAGAACCCCAATTCTTCTTAGGGCAGGAAGGATAAAAGAAAAACAACAACCAAAAAAACAAACAAACCCAAAAAACAAAAAGATACCACAAAACCCCAAAAACCTAAAAAAACAAAAACATTGACTTTGGCCCCTTTGCTCCATGAAGATGAGCCCAACGCCCATGAGGATGGGAGTTGTTGGGGACCAACCAGAGGACATGCCAACTTGGACAAGCAGGACACATGTGGCCAGGCTCTCTACAACTCTTCAAAAGACTGTGTGTGTGTGTGTGTGTGTGTGTGTGTGTGTGTGTATCTGCCGATCTGACCAGCCCAGGCAGACATCCAAAGTCTGCAAACATTCATCAAAGGCCTACTATGTGCCCCGCCTAGTCAATATTTATTTCATGTATATTATCTCATTTAATCCTCGCCGACAAAGCAAATCTATTAGGACATTATAAAGTTTCTGAAGCTTACTTCTAAAGCAGAACGGAATAATCTTTGGAGGCCAGAGGACTACTTAACGATTCTTCATCCATTTTCTCTGCATGGTTAGCAATTTGTATGAAGTCGGGATGGTTTGAATGCCCAGATTCTGAGTACAGACTTGCCTTTAACCTGGCTCAATAATTTTTAAACTTCAAGTTGCATAAGGACTACAGTTCAAGGTTATGCACAATACAGTCCTATACAAAAACAAGTGCACTGGACCTTATCGATGGCTTAAGGGATCTTTAATCGTAAACTGGACTGTGGGCAATTTCCCCTCTCACGAGCTGCACTTGGCAGTCTGCGCCCGTGAGGTACAATTCTGCGCTGTGCTGGGGTCTCACTTTCAGCTCATCACGAGGTGTGTCCTGCTTTTCAATATTCCAAAGGATCATCTCCACATAGTGTCCCACCAGAGCAGGTATCTCTGTAGTGGTATGTGCAGCAAAAATAAAATTTGCATATTGTGACAGACAGACTCTTAGGCTGGTCCCCGTGACCCCCACCTCCTGGTGATCACACCCTGGTGTACTTCCCTTCCTGTGAGAGGTGGCAGGATCTGTGACTTGCTTTTCATCAAGAGAAGATGGCAAAGGTGATGGGATGTCACTTCCGTGATGCATTGCGTTGTGGCTTCCACCTTGCCAGAGACTCTCTCCCTCACTAGCTTTGCTGAAATAAACGGTCAGGTTGGGGAATCCCACAGGACAAGGAACTGTGGGTGGCTTCTAAGAGCTGAGCGTGTCCACCAGTCAACAGTCAGCAAGAAACGAAAGCCCTAAGCCCTAGAGCTGCAGGGAAATGAATCCTGCCAACAGCCCAAAGGGAGCATGGAAGCGGCCCCTTCCTCAGTTGAGCCTCTAATGAGATTGCAGCCCTGGCCAACACCTAGATCATAATCTTGTGACTCAGCTAGCCTGTGCCTGGACTCCTGTTATAGAAATCTTGTAATAGAAAATATAAGATAATACACATGTATTATCTTCAATCAACAAATATACCTGTTACTCAGAATTTGGTGACACATCTGAGACTATTCAAGGCCTTCATGTGGAGAACCTCTGATCAAGTCCAATGGTGACAAGGAAACTGAGGCCCACAGAGGTGAGTGCATTTGTCCTAGGTTATATTGTTCTAATTCTGATCTTTCCACAGACCATATGATTCTGCACCTCTGTAACTCTGTTTCCCTATCTAGAAAAGGAAAAGTTGGGCTCGCTGACTTGCAAGGGTAATTTAGGCTTTATGCGGGCCTTCTGTCTCCTGAGCCCTTGGCTTGTTTCAAAATATGTTCTTTTGAACACTTGTTTTAAAAGATTCTAGATGAAAAAAATAATCCTGTGGTCAAATTCAGTTGGGGGTTGCTGAGTTAAACAACATTTCTTAACAGGTTTCTTCAATTCAGGACCTCTCAGAGCTATTAATTTGCTTATGTCCGTTGGGAATGTACAATAATGAGATGGAGCCAATAGCATTTTCCAAACTTATTTGATCTCAAACTCTCCCACTTTTGTCCCCTGAGTTTTGGAACTAGTGCTTCACAGAACACACTAAAGGAAGGCCCACAACCTCCCTTATAATGATCAAAACTCTCCTCTAGATGGAAAGAAGAACCCAAATGGAAGAGAGTTCCTATCCTTTCGATTCTCAAATGACTTGGGATGACAGGAAGTTTGGTGCCCTGAGATCCAACACGGGGACGTGGCTGACCCTGCTTTTCAAAGCTCCGTTGAGGAGCAAGCAATAATAATATGGCGATGTCACTCTCCTGGTAGCCTGCCGATGTGAGACAGATGTGTGAAATATGCCAGAAAGATACATCAAGCTAGTTGCCCCGGAGAACAAAATGTTTTCTTCTTACTTGTAATCCACCTTCTCATGAACTGAAAGCTGTCTCCCTAACATTTTTCTAATGTGCAATGATTTCTTTTCTCCTTCCTCCTTCCTCCCTCCCTCCTCCCCCTTCCCTCCCTCCTTCCTTCTTTCTTTCCACCTTCCCTTTTTCTTTCCCCTTTCTCTTTCCTTCTCTTTCTTTCCCTTTCCTTCCCTTCTTCTCTTTCCTCTTTGCTAAATGCTTTCTATTATTTGTTTTCAATAAAGAGCTTTGCATGCCTTGTTCTGGGGTGGGAGTGGGGTAAGAGGGCCGGAGGAAGGATTCGTATCCTCAGATTCTCACATCTGGAGTCCAGAGCCCACAGCACACTTGAAACACTTCTTGAAGTAGCTTAACAGCCACAGGATGATCATTCTTTGAATATACCAAGTTTTGAGCCCTCAGCTCAGAGCGGTCATTTCCCGTGACTCCAGAGCTGCCTGGAGAATTTATGAAAAACAGGTCATTTGTATTTTGCTCCATTAGCCATTCTCTGGGATGTTCTGAATGTTCTGCTCTGTCTCACCCATTGGTGAGCAAGCCTTGGTCTTCCCTTCACACAAAGAACTGTCATGGCTGCCAGTCTTTTGCCCTGAAATCTCGTTGTTGAAACCACACCCTCTCCTACCACCACCTCCCAATGCAAGGCTTCAGGAACCTTATAATCATACATCTCCAGCCTAAACCCTGAAGTCTCCCAGCTGCTTAAACATGGCCCTGATTTTTAACCTTGCCCAACAGCACTCTTGAGTTTACCCGCTGCCACATGGCCTTGCTCTGATAATGGGTTGTTTTCTAAGAGAAAAGGAGTAATGTCGAACACCAGCTTGACAAAATAAGGGAGAATAATACAGACATTATGAATAAAATATGTGGGCAGAAAAATATATAAATGATCTGGGGATGCTGACATAATAAAGTCTTTTTAACTGCCCTCCAGGCAAAAGACATATTTTTCAAACTCGTAAGTTCTATACATTAAAAAAAAAAAAACACACAAAAAAAGACCTCCCCGGGTGACCCAGGGCAGCTAGACGTGCATTCGACATGGATCATTCCTAAGTGTCGTTGGCCTTTTGCTAGTACAACATCAATTTCCCTGAGAACTCGGCTTATTTTCTGGCTGCACATTTACACACACACACATACACATATTGCCACTGAGAAGCCCTGCTTTTCCCCATTTAGCAGTTGACATCAGCTTTCAACACCACAGAATTACACTGCAAGTCACTGGTGTCACCTATGTACAGACGGAGCGTGAACTCTTTGAGAGAACGAGACCCGAAAGCAACATTTTCCCGAACTCGCCCTTCTCAGGTCAAAAGAAAAAAAAGGCAAAAACTGAAAAGAGGCATGAGTGCTGTGTCTGTCTGTCTTCCCAGAGAACCTCAAGGAGCCTTCTAAAGGGAGATCAAACATGACTCCCCGCTATACGTGTCTATTTGTTCTCTGTTTTTCATCTGATAAATATTTACGATGGGTCAGGCACTTTGCTAGGCTCTTGGCCAAATGCAGCTTCTGCTTCCCGGGCGCCCACCATGTTGTGGGAGAGGCATCCGTGCAGACACATAATTATAGCAGCATACACTGTATTTAAGATGCACAATTAAGGATTATTTTCTCTTCCCTTCCTCCATCTCTGTCCACCGAGAGAGGGAACAGGTAGTCTCTGATAGCTCTGGGAACATGGATCATCTCTGGCCACCGAGGGTCTGGGTCCTAAACCTGTAGCACTCAGACCGGATAGCACGTTAGAATCACCTGTGCAGATTTAAAAACTAGCTCTATATACCCGAGAAGATCTCCCAGGGCTGGAAATTGTCCGTATGTTGATCTGTGGGGTGGTTTACATGGGTGTGAATATACAGAAAATCCACGGAACTTTACACTTACTGTTTATGCACTCTCCTGTAGATGAGATAAACTCAATTTTTAAAGAAAGTGCAACATTCCTCCATCCAGGCCTGCTCTTAGAGTTTCTGCTTCCAATGGTCCTGGCTTCAGGAGGTTGTGAAAGCTCCCCAGGGGACACTAATGTACAGCCAGGGCTGAGGAAGAGTCTGTAGGTGATTAAGTCCTAATGGCCTGAAGAAGGGGGTTGAGGGGAGCCCACAGCCCTTTGCAGTGCAGGGTCAGCACAGAGCTGCTATGGCTCAGTGGGGTTGGCCCCTAGAAGACCATCCAGGTGTGTCCACCATGGGTGGGGGCTCTGCTTGGTAGCTTTATTGCTCAAAAATGGAGATGTCCGCTCTTGTGTGTTTGGGACTGGAAGGAGAAGCCGAAGGAAGAAGAGGCAGGGAAGGGAAGGTGGTAAGAGTGGTGGGTTCAAGAAGAGTTAGCAATCAGGCTGCTGCCTGGGAGGGGCAGGGGCACGGCAGTAGGCAGCACTGGTCTGGATTCTAGAATGCCGCGTGCCTTGGCTAGGTAACCTTTGGTGCCACTGTGCTCAGGGCTCGGTGGACGCCACCGGAACTTCTCTGGGTTAGCCCTGAAAGTCCTGTGTCCTGGGAAACCTCGTCATCCCAGAGAAACTGAGTCTGTTGCTCACTCCATATAAGTTGACGGCTTTAATTACTACTTCTTGGGGTTGTCGCGAGAACAAACCTTTGTTATGTAAAATGTTTAGTGCGGTGCTTGGCATAGCAACGGTATCCAAAAAATGTCAGCGATTACCACCAGTAGGTTTGGCGTTAGGGAGACTTTTTTGTTCTAGTGAATGGAGTGAGCCCATAGTACCTGGCACACAGTAGGCACACAATAAATATTAATAAAATGAACCTTTATCTGAGCCACAGATTTCATTACCCAAATTAGAAAGCTTCTCCTTTCTTAATTACGAGGGCATGCTTTCAAACTGTTTAATGACATCTTGTTTTGTAGCCTGCTTAATAAATCTTCGTCTGCCAATGGCAAGTTCTCTGTGCCGGCAAATCATCTAAATATTTAACTGATTTTTTTTTTTCTCCCCGAGGTTTCTTGCAGACTCTTGGCATCATGTAGCTGATAGGCAGAGAGAGAGTCAATAGCAAGAAATCAGCCACTTCAAATCTATAAATCTTGGGTCTTTTTCTGGTGTGGCTGGTCCTCTTGGATTGGTGGTTGCTTCCTCCCTGCAGGGGCTTGGAGAGCAAGATACTCACTGTCTCCCCCTTACTTTCATCTACGTGTGGCTGAGTACCCATTTCTGGCAAATAAGATGCTAACAGAATTCTTCCAAGGGAGGAGGTGTGGTCCGAGGAAAGGTTTGCTTTTCTGGCAAGAAGAGCAGATGAGCTGGGTGGTGTCCTTCCCAGTCTCCTTGCCTTGCACACGGTTGTGATGCTCACAGAGCAATATATTGATTGTATCACGAAGCATGAGGGTAAGGCCAGGAGAACCCCAGGGACCCTGACATGGTACAGCCTCAGCACCTCCGGAGTGGCTGCCTTGTTAGATGAGAAACAACAGCATCTGTGGTTTAGGACCCGTGAGGACGGGATCCTCTGTTATTTACAGCCCAGCACATTTCTAGAGGGTACATATGCGATGCCCAGTGAGGAGCCAGATCCCGAGATCAAGCCATGCTCAAAGTGAGATCTTTGAGGCATCCCCTTGGGGCCCACCTAGAGCCAGAGCCGAGAGTATGGGAGCAGGGAACGAGGAGGAACTTGTGGTTGCCTGAAATTTGGGAAGGAGTATTTCTCACGTGGCTGGTCGATCTTTTCTGGCTGGGATAGGTCAGCGTGCTTCAGGGCAGGCGCTCCTCTACCCAGCAAGCCGAATGACTGTTGCACCAGGAAAGAAGGCAAGAAACAAATCTTGGCTATTTAAATTGGGAGCAGACTGTGGCCTTTTGGGGAGAGCAGAGCTTAATTCACACAGTTCCATTCACTCCCTTTTTCTTACCGAAACCAAGGCGGGGCAGAAACAAATATGGTCCAGGAGGTGTTATCAGCCTTTAAAAAGTTCATTCACATCTTTGCTGTGTAAAGTCAATTGAAGGCTGACTTTTCTGCAGCATTAAGAGAGAAGTTCTGTTTTGTTTTGTTTTGCTTTTCCATGGGGCAGTGACATGGTTTGGGGCAGAAACAGCAACATGGTTGTCTAGAGGGACTTTTCAATTATTCTCCAATATTATATGTCACAAGTAGGATGATGATATGGCCTGATTATATGCATTCTACTTACAGGGAACTCTCAAACTAAATATGATGTTGTTTGTTCTAATCACCTCCACTCCTGATTTAAAAAACTGCGAGACTGTGTTGTTTGATTTATAATATGTAGAGGTAAGGGGTGGTCAATAATTAAGGAGAAAGGTCTTATGTCTCAGGTCAACACCAGGGAAGTGACAGGTTAGTCAGTATAAAGAGAAGTGAAAAGCAATGCGGTAGCAACAAAATTAACAATGGCAGACATGTATTGAGCACTTACTACACGGCCAACCTTGTTTCGAAGGGCTCGAAAGCTTAACTGACTCAATCCCCACCACAACCCGATACAGTAGGACCTAATTCCCCCATTTTGCAGGTGGGGTAAGCTGAGGCACCGCGGAGGTTACTTATCTTGTCCAAGGTCTCTCAGTAGTTAATTCTAGACAGTCGGATTCCAGCATCTAGCTCTTTTATTATGGCGCCATATTGCCTCCCCATTGTAGCCAGAAGTGACAAAGAAAAATAAAGTTTCTGGGAAACTCAGAGAAATGTTACAAGGGCCCTGGATCTCCAGACGATGTGGAAGTTTGAGCATTTCTCAACTGACTGAGAAAAATGTCAATCGATCCACTGTGTTAGGGAATAGCTGCCTGAGATGCTACTCAGGGTTTATGGAAAAATGCACTTGGCCTCAGCGTTTGTTGAAACCATTTTCCAGTTTTGTTGTTAAAGATGAAAATATAAAACAGCTTCCCATTTTGTCTAAAATCAAATGCAGTCTTTTTAAAATTAAAAGATGGGTTTTTTAGGGAAATATTTGTCTACTGAAAAACGGCTTCTCTAATTAAGTAATTAAGTCTTAACAAGACAGACCTCATCATTGCTTAAAGGTCATTTAAAATGCAAAGAGGATGCAAAACTCAGCCGGGGCGGTAAATCAGTCCATCTCTGCGGGCGTCTAAAGTTCGGCATTTTCTTCAGCTGCACATGCAGTGTTTATGTATTTAAGTACTTGGGCAGTTGCCTCTGTGTACTGAAAGAAAAAGAAATCTTTGCTGTGTCTTTCGGCTAATCAAAATGCAGCCCTGCATTTGACAATTATTATTTTATCAGGTACATGTAGTTGGAGGGAGGGTATGGCCTACGGCAGAAGGAACCCGGGGCATTCCAGCTACTTCTTTCCACGGCAGGGCCCAGGCGTGTGCAAATTTGCTATGACTTCACTACCTTGGTGTGGAGGGTGTGGTTTCCAATAATTACATTGCTGCTATTTTGAGTAATGAGATGGGGTTCCTGCACAGCAAGAGGTAGATTTTACTGGGTTCATTTAAATTTTATGGAAATGAGTATTTATTAGTTGACATCCAGCTGAAGCCCATCTCGAAGGTTTGCCTTTCCTAGTCCATGGCTCACTGAGACTAAAGGATGGTGTCTAAAAAGGATTAATCTCCTTACTCTTTTCTTGCTAATATGGCACTGTCTGGATGCAATCCCCGGGAGGGCTGACGTTTTCCAGGGGCCTAATCCCAGGGAAGTGAACAAGGCTCAAAAAAACACCAGTAACATCCCACCCAGCACCCACGCACTGGTGGAAAGACAATTACTTAGCCGTTTAGGCAGCAAAGACAATTTATTTCCAAGGACTGTGTTTGCCGTAGGGTGGTAGGGTAAGACAGACAGACTTCCTTCTTATTTATTTATTTATCTTTGCATTCACCAAAGAATCATAAATAGTCTTTAAAGAGGTTCTAGGAAACCAGATTTTTTAAAGACCAGAATGGGTCTTGGAACTGTCTAGATTATTGCTGAGAATTTTGCAAGTTTCTTCTTTCCTTCCGGCAATCCCTGCCTCATCTCCCCAAGGCTTTGCCACCATCAGGCAAAAACCAAGGGCGGGGGGCCCTCCCACGGAAGGGCTTTCCGCTGTCCTCCTGACCCTCCAGAATGTTTACAAATTGAAGACGGGGCTGAATCGTGGCACTGTCATCACATGGAATGGCAGGTAAACAGGAAAATCTGGACTGGCTCGGAGAATGAGCCAACACACATAAATTACAAATAAAAAAAAAAATTAACAGACACCAATCTGCTCCCCAACACCATTTGCCAGCACGAAATCTCTATGGTAACTGAGCTCCCCCTTGGCCTCCCTGGGTAGTCAACGAGTGGATTTCCCCCCTTTTCCTTTTAAAGGAAAAGTTCTCAGAACTGATTTAAATATTATGATCATCTCATCGCCGAGTACTCAATGAGAGATGTATTCTTGTTGGCTGCAGTGCCTTTTAAAATGTATATTTTTCTTCCCTCAAACGGCATCGCCACAAAGGTGAATTTTCTCCTAATAGAAGGCTCCTTCTTAAAAAAAACCCGGATGTGGGGAGTTGAAAGGGGCCCTGTGCTTTTCAGGATGACTGGAGGAAAGTTGCCAAGCAACTAAGGAACGGTGTAAAGGGAAGGAGCACCCTCTGAACAGAATGTCGTTTTTTGCAAACCCTCGTCTGTTATTGCTGAGGTGGCATAGGATCTCCTCCTATTGTCTTGTTTCTGTGGCACCGGGTTGAAGTGTTTTCTACGAGTATAAATATTCAAACCTTTGTTTCACTTGGAGGATGGGCAGAGACTAACATTTATTGAGAATTTACGACTGCACCCTGAGAATATCGTTAAGGATTTTTTTTTTAAGATTTTTTTTTTTTTTTAAGTGATCTCTCTACCCAACATGGGGCTCAAACTCATAATTCTGAGATCAAGAGTCACATGCTCCACCAACTGGACCAGCCAGGCCCCTCATTGTCGCCGAATGTTTCATATTCCTGGCAAACCGGTAGGGTAGGTATTTTGTAATCTTCATTTTACAGTTGAGGAAAATAAGACTCAGAGAGGTTAAGCCGCCTGCTGAAGGTCACACAGCCCTTGAGAAAGAATTTGAGCTCAGTCTCGGTGATTTTGAGGTGCATATTCCATCTGCTATGTGACATTGTTTCTAATATTTCTTTCTTTTTCTCTTTTGGAAATCACTGTCTATAGTCCTCCTACCCTAGGGTTGTGTCATCCACAAAAACAAATCCACTACATCTTCCCCTGGGATGAAATGAGGACAAATGACCAATCTTGACCCTTTGTCTCTTTCTTGTCTTCTCTGCAAATCCCCAAAGAGATCTGGCCTAAGCTGTATGGTTTCAACAGTTAGACTCTCAGAAGCAAACTTGAAATTAGAATGTTTGCCCAGTTAATGACATTGACTGATGTGTTGAGCTGATCTGAGGCTAATTATATTCACTCACTCGCCAAAATCATACTGACACAGGCAGGCGCCACTCATTTTAAAAGAAAAAGCGTGTGGGGAGGAATAACTCATTGTATCTTACATAGAAGAGATCAAAAATATTAAGTTTCAGATTAAAAAGAGAGTGAGAAGAAAAGAAAGAAAACACGAACACTTCAAATCTTTTGTCAAGAAAATCTCCTGCAAGTGAGCATCAAAAGTTGCCTTTCTCAAGAAGTTTGAGCAACTGCCATTAGGATGGGAAAATGAAAAGGACCTCGAACAGAACAAGATGTCCTGAATGATTTTATATTTCTGACCTTAAAAGGCATACATTGGGATGTAAGTGCTTTAGTGATTTTTCGGATCCTGAATTGGTACTGACTTGAAGGCCCCTTGAATACATCCTGAGGTTTGACATTTGCTATGCCTTTTTTTTTTCCCCACGCTCTCTCTCCTAAAGATCATCATGAAACAATGCTACAGAATCTTCCAAAATGTGAAAGTCTGTGGGAAGTTACTAAAACAGGTAGTGAGGGTTCGCTGGGGGCTGTACTTAATGAAAATCTGAAAATTGCTGGCTTTGTTGTCGGGAGAAATACACACTTGATTCGCAAGTGTCTTTGGCACATTTTTGTGTGATGGCTGGGTTACAGCCGAACTCCCCTGGCAGGGAATTAGACGAACAGCACGGAGGAAGTAAAGAAGATACACCCTGGAGAGGAAAACATGCCCGTGTTTCATTTTTTAAATTCTATTTTATTTTACTTCTTAAGGTTTTTAAGTTTTCGAGGATAAAACTAAGCAATCGCATCGGGCAATGAGTCATCCTCTGGTGATCTGGTGAGCTCTGTAGATCGTTGAGAAGCCGGTGTCCTCTGGCATCTGGAGATTATGGGGCAAAATGAATTGTCCAAGTAAGAACTCTCCAATTGTAGCCACCTAATTAAATTCTTCGATGCTTACCAGCAAATAAGGACGCACGGCCAAAATTCAAACTTCGTTGTTGAGAGCTTGCTTGCTGAGTTCTGTCAAAGGCCAAGGATGGCTTATCCGTTGGGGCTCCGTACATAGAGCGAAACTGGGCTGACGCATTGTATAGCAACTGGGAGAATCAAGAGGCAAAATTGCACAGGGGTGGGGTGGAGAATAATCGGTTCGACTTAGAATTAAAAACATGCTAAAAAGACAATGTCCGCAACAAAAATGACGAAAGAAATAGAGTAGTCCCACATGAGACAAAAAATAAAAATAGCACACATTTTTAAAGGAGCAAAATAAAGAAGAAACCCATTCACCTATTCTATAATAAATGTTTTTTTAAAAGGCAGTCAGATCTATGATATCTATGCAGAATATATTTTTATGTGGGACCTATGTATCATAATTATGGAGGACAATGCATTATGTGGAAATTATAATTTAAGGGAAATAGCAGTTTAAGTTATTTGATGTAAAATCTTAGGAGGAGGGATGTGAATTATCTGATTAGCTCCCTCAATTTTACTTGACCTTGTTAGTGTGACTATTTCAAATTGTGTTCAAACACCCCAGTTCTGTCATAAAATAGGGTACGGTGGATCTCTTTAATGAAGCAGATGGGGTATAGTTAACTGTCCATCATCTTTTCAGCTGGGGGCTCGCCCAGGAATAAGATGATGCCCAGACTCCAAGTTTCCCTGCCTACTCCGGGATGACTTCAGCACTGACTGGTGGGATTGGGCAGTTCACAGACATTGGGAGCCTCTTAGAGTCTGTTTATAAGACAAAAAGTGACTCCCACAAATCCTTTTGAGATATATAGGTTCTCATCTCGACAGAGGCACATCATATACCGCTTAAGAATGAGAAAAAAGTAGGTGTTGGATAGTTATCAGGGGTGTTGCAAATAATTTGTAAGCAACCCTTTTTAAGGACAAAAACATGCAATTTATTTATTTGACTTTGAGAGAAGAGAGACTGGATTCTGAGCTGCGCTGTACCATTGTTGCCCTCGCTCCAGTTACCTTTGGACATATGCTTTCCGAGGGTTGGTTAGACGCCGTCCCCCCAGGCTCACAACTCTCGGATGACTTTCTGTTGCCTCCCTCTGAGCACCCTGCATGACTCTGCCCTCAGGCACCTGCCCAGCTCCCAACCTCGCCCGCCTCACCCCAACTCTTGCCCCGTTTTCTGTTTCTCAAACAAGCGGAGCTCTTTCTTGTATCAGAGACTTGCTTGGTGCCTGTGCCTGGTACATTCCTTCCCCAGATCTCTGAAGCCAGCTCTTTCTACTGACTTATGTCTCAGCAAAAAGCTCACCTCTTCAGATGCTCCCCTGATGACCCTATCAAGATAGCCCATGCACTCAACTCATACCCTAACGCATGCCACTTACTACTCTCTATCTTGTGGTGGCACTGCAAGAAATCATCTTGTGTGTGTGTTTGTTGATTTGTTGATTTTTCTGCCTCTTTCCTCTAGAATGTAAGAACATGAGAGCTTCTTTTGTTTACCATTAATGTCTTGGTGCACAGCAGAGTACCTGGCATGTGGTGGGTTCTGGAAAAAACCCTTATCTATATGAATGTACAAATGCTCTTCTAATTGGAAGAAAAAGGGGTGTTACAGATTTGGGGGTGAAAGACACTCTAAGGAGGAAGATCACCCATGACGGGACTGTGGTGGCCAGAGGCTGGAGAAATAGAGCTGGAGCCCCATTCATGTAAGGGGTCCCTTTATGGTTACAGGATTTTTCCTACTTGCTTGTCTAGAAAGAAGAGAACAAGAATTAGGTTTAACGTTTTGTATAATTTCATTGCCAATCCTCTCATATACGGAGGAAGCCATTAAATTCTACAGTAGATGATCCAGGGTTGATGGATGTTTAAATAGGTCACATGATAATTACAGACAATATTTATTTAGTGTTTTCAGTGTGTCAGACACAGATCTGACGATAACATTTACTTCACACAATAGCCTTAGGAAGTAGATCTTGTTTCAGTCTCCCTTTGAGAGACGAGTAAACAGGGGCTTGGACAAGTTATGTCTTGCTCAAGGTGACACAGTTATTAAGTAATAGGACCTAGATTCAAACTCAGATAGTGAAACTGCTAGTGCTTGGCAATGACTTGCCCAAGTAATACTGTAGTCAATGGATCAGAAATTGTACCAAGACGCTATGGCTTTTTTCGTTGAATTATTTTGCCCTAAAATTTCTATATATGAGGTTTTATCATTCATAGTGAATTTATTTCCCGACATCATTCCTCTTGCTATTTCTTGAAGTATACTGAATCCCGTTGTACTGGGAGGAGATTATAAGAACATGGTAACTCTTTTTTTTTTTTAAGATTTTATTTATTTATTTGACAATGAGAGACAGCGAGAGAGGGAGCACAAGCAGGGGGAGTGGGAGAGGGAGAAGCAGGCTTCCCGCGGAGCAGGGAACCCCATGCGGGGCTCGATCCCAGGACCTTGGGATCATGACCTGAGCCGAAGGCTGATGCTTGACGACTGAGCCACCCAGGCGCCCTGAACATGGTAACTCTTGAGATAAGGTGATATAATCTGCCAGTGTCACTAAATGATTAGGGGTCACAAGGTGTTGTGAGGGGGATGCTAATATCATGTGCCTTTCTCTGTCTTGGAGTTGTCTGCGGTAAACGGATTGGGAATCAAGACCCTGGATTTGCTTTGCGCAAACAATTTCCTCTCTGTGCTTTATTTTTCCCATCTCTATAATGAGCAGACTCTGAAGTCCGTTTTGCGGTGGGGTCCTTGGCCCTGCAGAAATTCTCAAACTTGTGTCATCTCATTTAGTTTGCTTGGAGGGGAAAAAATTCCCAGCTTGCATGAGAAACTTGGGTGACTACGCAAAACTTGCAATTGCCTTGAACAGGGGGAAGATAAGAGTTGTATTTCTGTGTTTATATCACTTTAACCTTAACCTTGGGCCAGGATTATAAAGGAGTTCTAGGAAGATGGCTTTAACCTCAAACCAAGGAGGAACAGAACAAACTTGAGTTACGATAAAGGGCAAAGATAGTTCAGAGCCTGTGTTTTCAGAAATAGGGAGTGTGGGAGGGAAGGACTAGAGATGAGCTATCCCTGGAAACGCTAGTCCAGCTGGCCCCGCTTGTTTACACAGCTCCTTCCCCACCATGGCCGTGCCTTTACCAATTGATGTGGGAGATCACCATGCAGTGCTTAATTTGAAGGAGCTTAATTCTTAAATACTGGAAACTGCGGGCATATTGCATGCTGCGTGACCATGCTATAGAATAGATTGTAGTCTTTTAATCGTAAAACTTTACGGCAACTAAACTACATGATCACACCATCCCTCTAACACACACTGACGTCTGATCTTTTCTTTGAGTCAGGAGGTGGGCTGCTCAGCATGGGGAAGCCTAGAGCAAATTCCAAATTCCCCAATGAGACATCAGTCTCTGGACTTCAGAGAAGATGTGAACCCAGATCTCGATCTGAAGAACTGAGGAAGAAAGCAAACTACCTTATTTTATTATTTTTTTTTAATTCGAGAGAGGACATCTGGATAATGAGAACTGGCTTGAGAGGAGAAAGTCGTCAAGAATAATATCCATCAAAGTACTTGGAGTTTGTTGCAGTCATCATGGACCTGGGTGGTAATGGATCCCACAGCCCCATCTTAACCAAACCATGGGGTGCACATCACTGGGTATGTGTGAGAAGCTTTAGGAGGGACATCGACTCAGCAATAAAAACCAGAACTATAGAGTGAAAGGCAGTTCTGTTTTAGATTTGCTTCTAACTCCTTCCCAAGAAGAAAGTCTCAGTTCAAGGGTCAAGTTCAAGGATTTAACCCCCCACTAACACTTTCTAACCTTTACCACAACAAAGGCAGAGCAGAGCTTAGCTTCAAGACTTAGGCAGGCATCAGGGTCTGGTCAGATGTAAAAACACTGTTGAGTTGTCTTTCTATCTGTCTATCTATCTACCTGTTTTTGGCCATTAGCGCCTTTTTTTGGGGCAAGTGATACTGGTTTTCAACCTAGGTTAATGATTAATTAAATTTCCTCTTTATTTTTTTATTTTTATTTTTTTAAAGATTTTATTTATTTATTTGACAGAGAGAGACACAGCAAGAGAAGGAACACAAGCAGGGGGAGCAGGAGAGGGAGAAGCAGGCTTCCCGCGGAGCAGGGAGCCAGATGCGGGGCTCGATCCCAGGACCCTGGGATCATGAGCTGAGCTGAAGGTAGACACTTAACGACTGAGCAACCCAGGCGCCCCCAAATTTCCTCTTTAATGAAAGTATTTAAATAAGTAAATAAGAGCCCAAGGGATATGCAGATATGGCAAAAAGTATGAATTTCACTTGAGTCAAATTAGGGAAACATTGCTTTATGGTGATAATAGCTAAAGCTCTCTTTTTTTAAAAAAAATTTATTCACTTATTTATTTATTTGAGAGAGAGGGAGAGAGAGAGAGAAAGCAGATGAGCAAGGGGGAAAGGAGCAGAGAGAGAAGGACAAGCAGACTTCAAGTTGAGTGTGGAGTCTGACGCAGGGTTAGATCTCAGGAACCCTGAGATCATGACCTGAGCCGACACCAAGTGTTGGATGCTTAACCTACTGAGCCACCCAGGCTCCCCTCTTTTTTCTTTAGTGTTAGCCAGGACATATTCTAAACCCTTTATATATGTATGTACTCATTGAACTTTCTGGACTACACCTTGTTGTAGGTCTTCTTCTTCTTCTTCACATTCTTATAGGAAAAACTGAGATGGAGAAAGGTTAAGTAGTTTACCCAGAATTCACATCCAGCAGGTTGTAGGCTCAAGATTGGAACTGCAGGATATTGAACTGCTGAACACATGCTCATAACTGTTGTGCTGCCCTACAATCCAGAGGTCTGGCTATGCCTGTGAATGGAAATGATCTGTGACCGTTAGTGTTAGTCTATGAATTTGGGTTGGCAAAGCATTGATCAAGCATTTCTATTTGCAAATGGAGGAACGGAGACAAAACCCAAGCCCAGTGACTAAGCAGAAGCGTGCTGAGTGGAAAATGCCAAGATCCTAGTCTAAATACTGCATTCTTCAAGATCACAGAGAGGGCTGAGCAAAGAGTCTAGCAAATTTTAAGAGAACGCCCCATTGGGGCCTCAAGGAACAGAGATGACAGGCTTCTTTATGCAACCAATGTGGCATTGTTGAAGGCAGACTTGCTACTGCCTTCATCTTTTAAGACATGATGGATATCCTGCTTTTCAAAGGGAAAGTTGAGAAATAAAGACTAAAAACAGGGATAATTGAAGATTCCCCACAACAAGGATTAGAGGATTGAGGGCTAAAAGATGAAAAGGACTTA
The DNA here is from genome assembly GCF_003265705.2 of Callorhinus ursinus. NCBI lineage: Eukaryota > Metazoa > Chordata > Mammalia > Carnivora > Otariidae > Callorhinus > Callorhinus ursinus. The sequence goes on from NW_027397115.1 coordinate 5,893,811, forward strand.
AACCCCAAAGACTCTCAGAACCTCTTGATGGACTGAATGTTTCACTGAACTGGTGAATTTCCAGACCTCTCTCAATTCAACAGCTTCTAAATGAGAATTAGCACCAGGACCTGAGGAGAGCCTGAAAGCTCAAGAAAAAGAACTAAAAATTATGACTCAGTTGTATAATTTTTGCCTAGCAAAAGTTCATTCTCTGGGTTTTGATTTGATTTTAATAAAATTATTCTTTTTTTTATAAGCTTGTAACCTTCCAAAACAGTTGATGTAGATTATTTCACTTGATCTTTACAATACTGTGAAAAGAGGCAGGGAAAGTATTCTCTTCCTATTTTGAAGGTAATAAAATTGAGGCAGAAGGCTTTGGGGATCTACGGATCCCACAGAATCCCAGCTAGAAATAATGCCCTTGAGTGAAAGTCTACCACAGGGCTAGGCAGTGCTAACAGCTTCACCACATTATTCATTAATCCTTTTGAGAAACCTGGAGGTAGATCCTCACCTTTTGCCTCAGAGAGACTAAGAGACTGGCCAGCATGCTTAGACCCAACTTGTTCCAGCTCACGGAGATCATGAGAGCTGACTGTGCACGTCTCTTCCCACAGTGAGACCGCTTAACACCACAGAAATTAAGCACTATGGATCAAGGCTTGTTTTCCTTGGGAAGCCAGTCATTAAACCATTTGCCAGCATACCATTGAGCACATACCTGGTAACTGGCAGAGTAGGATCCAGAACCAGGCAGTCTGGTTCCAGACTCTTCCCTTCACACCTCTCAACAGTGCCCATTCACGGTGAACAACCTCCAAGACTGATCAGCCTCCTGTTTCCAGCAAGGGGCAGGAGTCCAAGTTTATTCTGGAATTCCTATGTATTAATTTATATGGAAAAAGTAGAGAAATGCCACAGAGATGAAAAATGCTCATCTAGTTAGCACTAAAGAACACGAGCTTTGTGGAGATGGATGAGAATTTCAAGTCCTTGCTCTTGTTTTGGGGGGTGATTCTTATATCATTAAAACTACCTACTTACCTACCTACCTACCTACCTACCTAACCTAATTAAAGTCTCGCTGACTGTGGATGCCCCAAATGCTAAGAACGAGGCCTGAACCAAAGGTGTCCCTAATTCTATGTCCACGAGGGGACACATAGGAGGATGATCACACCCCCAGAGGCATGGGGCTTTGATTCCAGCTCTGCCACTTAGTAGCTGTGGGACCTTGGCCAAATCATGTCAGCTCTCTACAACTCCGTCCCAATATGAAAATGACAGGAGGGTTTTTGAGGAGTTTAAGTAAGCTCATGCTATGGAACCTGATGTAACGTACACTCTCAATAAGTCATCAGCTCCTGTACTGAGCAGCGCAGCTACTATGAGTCCACATGCAGCGTGGGAAAGCAAATTCTAGCCAGGGAGTGGCTTATGTTTATTGATCGGCCAGGGGATGAACCTCAGATGGCCGTCAGCAAGAGCTCATGAGAGGCCAGAGAGGCCATCCTGGTTGCTTTGCTACTGGATGCAGAAATGCTCCAAAGTAATGGACAAAAATTTCCTCCTTGCCAGGGCGAAGGTTTAAGGTACAAACTGCTCCAGATTGAAATCTCTTCTATCTTCTGCAAGTGTAGACCTACCAGCCCACCATGTTTCAGCGTGATCATCCGTAACATGTGGTCAATAATCATGCTCCCCTCCTAGCCGAATGCACCCAAAGTCTCAGTAATTAGTACTTATTACTATTAAGATGGTGATAAACGAGATGTTTTCCATCACAGGCCAGACCCTCAGTGTCCAGTGGTCAAAGATATCCTTTCCCACAGACGAGTTCTGTTGCACCCTGATGAAAATTCCAAATCTGTTCCCTTTTTTTCTTAAAAAATGTTATTTTAACCCTATTTCTGTGATGTATATTTTTCTCTTCAAACATTAAGAACATAGTCTGTGCCACAGTGTCAACGCCTCAATAATTTGATCGGAAGGAAGGTATTCTTCAAGACAGAAATCAAGACCTTACCTCCCAGTTTCTCTTGCAACTAATATCTAGGCACAGGACCCAGGGGCCACTCATCCAATGCACCAATGGAAGGCTCTGAGTCAGAAGTATATTGTGAGGAAGCGGGCTCAGGGCAGCCTCTATTCTGACTGTGTGGAAACTACCTGTGCTTCAGAGGCAGGTGGTTCAAGGTCAAGTGTCCTGCGCAGGCAGCATGGGATAGGCGTCTATGTGCATTGCTGGTGCAGGCATGGCTCTGCTGGCTCAAGCTTGGCCGTACTCTGGGCATGGGTCCTGGCTGCATGGTCTTCACATCTGATTCTCTGGACCACTGGGTGATTTCATGAGCCATGTCTTAACATTTAATGCATTTTTTTAAAACTGTTAGCTGGTGTAGATTCATGGTGTACAACTGAGTATCCCAACTGAGCCCCTAAGTTTGCTCTTAGCATTTCTGACAGGTATGTTTAGGGGTGGTCAACTTCCCCCACCATGGATTGGTGACCTTCCCTTCAATTTTCAGGTTCTTGGCGGGGGGAGCATGGCAATGTAGCCTCCCCCCATCTCCTCACCCCTACCCCTACCAAGCATTTACCATGTAGGGCGAGGATTGACAATCTTTTTCTGTTAAAGGACAGGTAGTAAATGTTTTAGATTTTGTGGGCCATATCGTCTCTGTCACATTCTCTCAATTTTGTTATTAGAACAGGAAAGCCTCCATAGATAATTTGTAAACAAATAGCATGGCTGTGTTCCAGTAAAACTTATTTACAAAAACAAGTGGTGGGCTGGGTTTGTTGACCCCTGACAAAAAATCACACTTTGCAGATTACGATTAGCAACACAGAACCTTTTGAGAATGGATATCAACTATAGCTCTCATCTTGGCTTGACACTGGTGCCTGTCATCCGGACACACATCTCCACTTCTCTGTACCTACCTTTCTGCATCTACCAATGATAAAGCCAATAACGTTGTTTCCTCCCTCCCAGATTGCTGAGGAGACCCAATGCGGTAACAGATCTCAGAGTGTTATGAATGTGTGAAAAGCACTTTAAAATTATGGAGTATATTTTTGTGCCAGTACCATACTGTTTTGATGACTATAGATTTCTAGTATAACTTGAAGCCTGAAATTGTGATGCCTCCAGCTTTGTTTTTCTTTTTCAAGATTGCTTTGGCTATTCAGGGTCTTTTGTGGTTCCAAATACATTTTGGGATTGTCAATTTTGGTTCTGTGAAAAATACTGTTGGTATTTTGATAGGGATTGCACTAAATCTGTAGATTGCTTTGGACATGGCTAAAATAAAAAACACGAGAAACAACAAGTGTTGACGAGGATGTTGAGAAAAAGGAATCCTCATGCACTGTTCGTGGGAATGCTAACTGGTGTAGTCACTGTGGAAAACAGTACGGTGGTTCCTCAAAAAATTAAATAGAATTACCATATGATCCAGTAATCACACTACTAAGTATTTATTCAAAGAATATAAGAACACTAATTTTAAAAAACGTATGCACCCCTATGTTTATTGCAACATTATTTACGATGGCCAGATTATGGAAACAGCCAAAGAGTCCATCAAAGATAAAGAAGAGATGCTATATGTATACCATGGACTATTACTCAGCCATGAAAAGGAATGGACTCTTTCCATTTGCAATGACATGGATGGGTCTAGAGGGTGAGTGCAATAAGTCAGTCAGAGAAAGACAAATACCATATGATTTTGCTCATATGTGGAATTTAAGAAACAAAACAAATGAAAAAAGGAAAAAAGAGGCAAACTGAAAAACAAACTCTTAACTGTAGAGAACATATTGGGGGTGGCCAGAGGGCAGGGCGGTGGGGGATGGGTGAAATAGGTGATGGGGATGAAGAGCACACTTCTCATAATGAGCACTGAGGAATATATAGAATTGCTGAGTCACCGTATTGTACATCTGAAACTAATGTAACACTGTATGTTAACTGTGTTGGGATTAAAATTTTTAAAAAGAATAGCTGTAAAAATTATGGAGTACATTATTATAATTATATTTTTATTCCCCAATAAGCAATGAGCTCCATGAGAAGAGGGTCTGTGTCTTTTAATTCTGACCGTCTATTTTCTAGCACATTACATTTCACAGTCGACATGAATGCTTGTTAAATAAACAAATAGTTTAGCTCTTGGTTCAGAGGACTTTTAAGCTCAGTGATAGATGTAAGGTAACATTTGAGTAATCACATAACCACCCAAATGAGCAGGAAGTGTTAAGGGACACCTGTAAAATTGTAGTCACAATCTTAAAAGCTTATAGAAGCTATGCAAAAAAATATAGATGAATGCTGTGTGTTGGTGCAAGGTAGTAGGAAGTGGCGGGGACTGGGGTAAAATGAAGAGTGTGTATCCTGTCTGAAAGGAATGATGTTCTTTCGTTCGAACTAATGCCATGTGGAAATGTGGGACCACCTTTGACAATTTTTCCAATTTTTCTTTTTTCTTTTTTTTTTTTTTTAATATTTATTTACTTATTCTTTTGGGGGAAAGGCAGAGGGAGAGAGAATCCTCAAGCAGACTCCCTGCTGAGCACGGAGCAGGATGCAGGGCTTGATTTCACGACCCTGAGATCATGACCTGAGCTGAAACCACAAGTTAGACACTTAACTGACTGAGCCAGCCAAGTGCCCCAATTTTTCCAATTTTTCAAGAGAAGCTGAAAATCTGTTTTTTTAAGTAAATTTCTCTCATTTTTACACCGTGGCAACTGATCCTCAAGATTAAAAAATAATCATTCTCAGGTCATCTGTAACTCCTCGCATTATTTCTAGAAGACACAATCAGAAGTTATAGTCTAAGAATAGCAATGTAGAAAATTCTTAGATTTCATCACCTTTTGAGTCCCTGATTGTAATTAATGGTCTTTCTTATTGCAACATTTTTGATCATTTCAATTTTCAATGATTCTTTGATCATGGAATTCTTGCTCTTATGACTTCTCTAGTCGCTATGATTATTGGCCCTGACTTGTTCCAGCTCCCCACATTTCCACATGGCTTCCTCTTCCAATATATTCAGATCTCAATTCAGATGTACCCTCCTCAGCCAAGCTCTCCCTAAACATCCTGTCTAAACTCACCTCCCTCCCTCTTTTTTCGCGATACTTATCATATATTTTCTATGATTTGTCTTCCCCCACTAGAGTGTCACCTTCCTGAAAGCAGAGATGTGTCCCTATTTTGTTCAATGTTGAATTTCCAGAACCTGCCACAGTGTCCGGCAATAGTAGGCCCCTAATCAATATGTCAAATGGATAAATGAGTGATCCTTTTGATCTGTCCCTATTTTGTTCAATGTTGAATTTCCAGAACCTGCCACAGTGTCCGGCAATAGTAGGCCCCTAATCAATATGTCAAATGGATAAATGAGTGATCCTTTTGATCTCTGTTGATGAGATGCCAAGACTATTCATTATCCAAGATTTTGTGAAAAAATATGGCTGTGAGAAAACAGGTTTCTATTAACAGAAATCTTAACATCAGTGTAAGTCTAAAACATATTCACCAGTAACTTGCTTTTGACACTGGGAGAAATCTACAAACCTAAAGCCAGCTTTTTATATCATGTTTACATCATGTTTATGATGGCTTCCTATGGCCCGTCTCCTGGGAATGGCTGGAGGGAGTTTTATGATGACCATACAAAAGGGAGCTTGAAGATAAAAGATTGCAGGCTGCTCTAACAAATGAAGGGAGAAGACCTGAAAGATTCCTTGTTAGAATATAAAATTCTCCATTTTGGAGTGCCCTTAGAGGAAAAAAGATGGCAGAAAAGTCATGAAAAGTTTTAAGGGTTCATTCAGGTTGAGTAATTTAGGTAAAATAAGAAAAATATTGATTAAAAAATGACTTCTACTATCAGCTACTGTGAATTTTATTTGTTGTCAAAGTGACGTGAGCAAGTAGAAATAATTTTAGAAGAGTAAGGAATCCAAAATACCATCACCCTGGCAGAGCGACCCTTTAATATTTCCCAAACCCCCTGCCAGTTTCGATGCAAGTTTACTAACCTTGTAGACAATTAAGTAACATCTTCTCTTCTGGGATAGTCAACAGATAAGCAACAGCTGCTCACTCTGTGAGGGGTACTGGGCTCGGTTTCATTTTTCTGCATCCAAGGCAGGTCTGAAGACACGCATGCTCCGTACGTTGCGCTTGCCTCCCTATTCCCCCTTCATCGCCAACATCTGAATTACAATTCTTGGGAAGTAAGTCGGCACACACGGGAATGCCTACCCATCGCGAGCCAGACCCTGGCTGGTGTTCTGACGAATGCAGGGTCTGTACTGGAGGAGGCCAAGTGCCAAATAATTTCTCAATATATATCAGCTCTTCCGATTATTATATCCATGTTAGTCTCTGATGAAGTTCAGTATATTGAATATGCTGAATAAATGCTTATCAATGATGTAAAGAAAATAATTTTTCTTACTACTGATGAGGTTAAGTGCCCCTCTCACGAGCACCTGTATGGTCCCCATCATGGCACTCATGCCCAGGCAATGAAATTGTGCATTCTCCTTGTCCTCCATGTCATGCTTCCCTCAAGGGAGGGGTGCTATATGGTCATACTGGCATCCTCGGTGTCCAGCCTAGAGCCTGGCACCTGATTTTTAGTTCAGATGTATTACATATATGAATGAACTTGGGGAAGACTAAATGTCCCCAGGGATCAGGTCTGAGAGGAGCTGGCTCTTTCCAGCCTATGAAAAAGAAAATTAAAAAGTGACATGCCCACTCAAAAAACAAGTGGGTTTTCTCCATGTCCTGAGTAAGGAAATGCCCTGCAAAGTGATCTACGACAGAGGATGGTCAGAATCTTGAGAACTCTTTCCCTTATCCTGAACTCCATCTTTTTTTATGATTTCACACTCTGCTCTCCACATTCACAGTCTGACATCTCCAACTAGAAAGGTTCGTGCTTGCCTCACCAAGTCGCATGACAGAATTTTCTTTTAATTAGCACATTCATAACAGCAACAATAATTCCAATCATTAATAAGCTGCTCACCCCACTTAGGAACAAACCAAATGGCAAGAAGTCAATGTTAATTTTAAAACACATGTAAACAAGAATCCAGGAAGGCCAAACACAATAACCTTCTGGCATTATTAATGGCAAAGAACGCTTTCTGCTGAGCTGGAGAAGTAACTGTTCCACGCATCGTAATCCATACTCCTCTGCTTACACTTCTCATCATGGAAATCAATTAATTATTGTGTAATGATTTAAAAATATATATGCTTCTCCCAAATACCATAGGCTTCATGAGGGCAGGGATCACATCCGTATGACTCCCTGGGTCCACAGTGTTCTCTGCACATAGTAGGTGTCCAACGTGTCTGTGTTGAATGAATGAACGAACGGATGAATGAATGAAAGAATCAACTCTCAAAGGGGTGCTAGCAGATCTCTTGTGAAAGGATAGAATCCTGATGTTCAGATAATCACTTCACAAAGAAAGTTGGGCATAAGCACCCTTCTCAAATATTGAACTGGCCCACTGTTTGGGCCATGAAGGTCTAAGTGTTCATTCAAGAATTTCTCAATTTTCAGTCTGATCAAAAGTGAATCCAGCTATATCTTGGATCATCAGGATAACAGACTTCGAACTGAATATTGCTACACGAAATCAATGTCTACATTTGTGTTTATCCCTGTGATTGAGTGAGTGCCCAGTCTTCAGAGGAAAAGGACATCGCTTGGCTTTTTAATAGAGCGTTTCTCACATTGTGGGGGCTGGCACAGTTTCTCAGTTCCCAAGTTTGGAAAACAGTTGTAGCTACGTCTTTCCCACTCAGCGCTGTGACACCTATGTCTGGGCAATGCCCGGGGCCACCATCTGTCTCCCTCGCCTATGACTCTACTGAGCGGCGTCAGGCTAGAGAGCCAGGGCGGCATTTCAGTGCTGGCCCTCGTGACGGACCCGGGATGTCTATGATCATTTCCTCTGCTGCCTTTCATATCACTGAACTGAAACGATCAGACCTGTCAAGAGCGAGGGCCCCAGATGAAAGGCCAGTGCATTAAGACAGAGCATAATTGCCAGCTTCTGAGTTTCTGACATTAATCGTTTTACTGAAAGAAGACAGTGGAGCTCCTCTCCCCCCTCTCTCTCTCTCTCTCTCGCTGTCTTCCTCTGTCCGTCTATCTTTTATTGCCAACACACAAGCATTATAGAGGGGTGGGGGCTAGAAAGAAAAAAACCCCACCAACAACAAGGTTTCCTAATTAAAAGTAATATGTCCCCCGCCCCTTTTTTTGGCAATTTGATAACACAAAACACTTACTTGGGGGCCACAGGGGGAAACAAACTGAGACAGATAAAAAATGTTTTGTGTTCATCCAAGCACAACTATGTTAATGCGTATTATCCCATTAATGCGCATCAACATCGGGAATCGGCTTCACCAATGCAAGCAAGAAGCATACACTTATCATCATTTGATAACATGTTTAATGACAGATTGACGGGAGATTTGCAAATGTGAACTGGCATCAGTGTTGCTAACTTCAGCTTCTGCCGCCGCCTCTGCTATGCCAGCATATTTATGTGCATAATTTGATTTCTCAGCCACACTGTTAGTACATTTTTAATATTAACTATGCACGAACAGACAGCCGAACTTAAGTTGCACTGATGGTTGGAGTTCATTAGATTGAAAAAGATGGGCATGCATGACTAGATGGAGGTGGCAGTCCAACATCCAAGAAGCACCTCGGAACAGACACACTCCATTCTCAACACGCCCCAGCTACTTGCCTCGTTGTTGAAGTGGCAGAGCTCTTGTGAATGAAGGAAGGAGTGGAAGGAGAAGGAGGGAGCCCTGACCTGGGCAGCTGGGCCAGGAACTCGAGCCGGAGCCCCTGCGATGGCCACACGCATGTTGGGTTTCCCTCCGCCCCCTCTGTTCACTCCAAACCCATCACAACGCTACACTCACACCCATTGCTTCATAAGGAGCAGGGGAGAGCTGGCTGCTATTCGTGCCCCAAGAACCCAGGCCAGGAGCAGCTGCTCAGGAAACTTTTTGAAGTGGGAGCAGGGTGAATCATAGCGATCTTGGGGAGGCGCGCCCACCTGCGATCGCATTTTGCTCCTATCGCATAACACTTGCGTGACCTAGGCCAGGGAGTGCACCTTGCTACCTTTCCATTTCTTCATCTGTAAAATGGGCACAGGGATATCACCTACTCCGCGGGGGGTTTGAGCTTAAAGAAGCTAAAGGAGAAAAGGGCTAAGCCCAGCATTTGGTACAAAGCGAGCTCACAATATATGTTCATTCTTATTATTTTATTTCTGCTTTTTTTTGGGAGGGGGTAATTTAAAAAAAGTGTAGAAGGTTGCTCCCCAGGCCCTAGAATCAAACAAATCTGGGGTTTCAACCCCAGCTCCACGAAGTCAAGGCTGTGAGGTGATGGTGAAATGACTTAAATTTTGTGGACTTTGGATACCTTGTTGGCAAAATGGGGTGATCCCAGGACACATCTGGCATTGCTGGAGGAAAGGATAGAATGAGATGGTGTATAAAGGGTCTAAGAGGCCTTGGACCCAGTATGCACTAGGCAAGCCTTAGCCTTTATTTTCTTCGGGCATCAGGACAGTGCTAAATGTTCTGGCACTGCTAGGGGAGTCTATCAAAAATACATTCAAGTTTTGGTTCTGCTGCTTCCTAACTGTATGATAACCTTCGTAACACTCAGTTTTCCCCCCCCTACAAAATGGGGACCCATCATGGAACCTACCTCCGGGGATTAGGGGAGGATGAAATCAGAGAGCACTGTTAGCGTGCTCATTCGATGTTAACTCACTGTTACTGAAGTCTGTGTCTTTGGGGCTTCAGTGGTGCCTGGCACAAAATAAGTGCTCAATAAATATGTGTTGCTTGAACAAGTGAGAGAGATCACTATGGCTATTAGGCAAGGCCCAGGTGAGTCCTGGGACAGATTTGTCCAGGGCACAGGGCAAAAGGCCTCCAGAAGTCTGTGGCTAAGCTCAGTGAGTAACCCAAACAGCACAAGAATACACAAGAGTAGGCTTTTGAGAACCATCAGAGATACAGACAAACAGCTTTCCAATGAAGGAGAGGCAACTAGCATTGGTTGAGCACCTACTATGTGCATCATGCTAGGAGCCTCCTTATCTTTTTCTCATTTAACCTTCACCACAGATGACTTGTAGTGGGATATTATTAATCCCATTTTAGAGATATAGAAATTGAGGTTTGACTATTAGCTGAGTCTGGAAGGTAGAACAGGGGCTCCAAGAGAGAGAACGCTCACTTCATATTTGTCGACTGGACCTCCGAGGGGTCGGTAACCTGCTGATGGGGACACAACTTGCAAGTGCCTGAGTTTGGACTGGAGCTCAGTTTTGGCACTGAGCCCCATGTACTTTCTAGCTGCCCCTTTCAGGTGGGAGACCAGAAGGAATAAATGCAAAATCGTTAACCGGCCGCTGTGTGCACTGCTCTTCGCGTGTGAAGGTGGCATTTCTGTGTTGAGGCAGGCGAGTCACGTCATTTGCCTGCTGTAACAAGGGAGCTTTGCAGGGACTCATCCCCACTCTCAGATGGGGCGAGAACGTGGACACAGGGAAGCCCATCTGAAGAGAGCACTGTAGTGATGCCTTTGAGTCCCTTATACTATATTGTTGCACCTCGCTCCTGCCTTCTGCGTGTTTTCCCTTCTAACAGGCACAGGAGCAATTCTCTTCCGTGTGTGGCCCATGGCTACCGGGGATGCCCAGACTGCACCTGCTGGGTGCCTGAAGTGCCTTTAAGCTGGTGCCCCGTCCGGGACGGCGCTTCACCAATGACGGACTGAGGTCAGAGGACCAGAGCCCAAACCCTGCCTCCAGAGGGGTCAAACTCAGAGGCACAGTGAACAGTGAGCCTGGGGCTTTTCCCGAAATCACACCCCTGCCTGGCTTTCTGCCCTCCTCTTATTGGTTTCCTCTGGGAGCACATTCCTAAGAAATGACTTGTCAGGGTCTTCATACGAGGGTCTGCTTCTGGAACCTGCACCTGGGATGCCATCCTATTAGACCAGAGTCTGGCAAACTGCAGCTCCCGGGGCCAAAACAGCCCTCCACCTGTTTCTGTAAACAAAATTTTATTGGTGCTCAGTTGCATTTACTCATTTATGTGTCATCTGTGGTCGCTTTTGTGGTGGAATGTCAGAGTCAAGTAGTTGCGATATATACTACATGTCCCACAAAGCCTCAAATATTCACTCTCTGGTCCTTTGTGCCTGTACATAGTATAGCTGAGTGCTGTGCTAGATAAAGCTTTGAGCACATGAAGCTCTTTCCCACCTCAGGAACCTGGCATGTGCTGTTCCTTCTGCCTGGTGTTCTCCTTCCTTGACTCGGTGGATGACCGATTGCTTCTCACTTTTTAGGTCTCAGCTAAAATGTCCCTTGCTCAGAAGGGCCTTCCCCGCCCACCCACCTAAAGTAGTCTTCAGCTTCTCTATCCCGTTGCCCTGTATTCTTAGCACTCATGGCACTGAAATGACTGCCTTTGTTTATTGGCTGTGGTTCCCTCCAATGTTACCAACTAGCATGTGGGCTCCCCGAGGGCTAGAGACTTTCTCCGTCTTGCTCATTTCTGGATCCTTGTGCCTGTACATAGTACAGACTCAAAAATATCTGTTGACTGAATGTTGAGAAAGAGTGTAAAACCCTTCAGAAGGCTGCATTCATAGTGACTGGGGCTAGAAGTCAGGTGCTGCATTATGATGGTGCTGGGTAATCTGATCCTCGTTTTGAATCCGTACTCCCGAAGAAATGGGAATATATTTCATACTCAAGCTGCATTAGTGCCTAGACATTTGTTGTGTCTGGTATTAATTTGCTTGTTTTGCCACATTATGTAATGGGAGATCACTTTATGTTATAAGCTATAATTTTTGAATTTTATGATATATATTGACCTGCTTTGAGAACCTGGCTATAAAGAGCCTTGCTGTCAAGGGGTCAAGAAAAAGTTATGCTGTGTTAATGGTTTTAATTAATGCATTAATTTCACAAAGTTTTTCGTGGGGGCTTAATATGTGTAGGGCCCATCTGAGATGTTCAAGGAACTTCCTAGTAAGCACATTCACATGCATATACATCTGTGATTCATTCTGCACACAGAAGCCAGAATCATCTTTAGAAATGCCAATTGCATCATGCCATTACCAGTGTATGGGATTTAAATACCCCCAGTGAACTTAGAATAATCTAAACTCATCACCATGGCCTGCACACTTGAGCCGGTGCTAAATAGTCAAACTTCTTTCTCTCTGAGCTCACAGAGTTCCAGCGACACTGATCTGCTTTCTTTTTCCCTCAGTGCACCCAGCTTTTACTTGCCTCAGGACCTTTGCACTTGCTGTCCCTGTCTCAAATCCTCTTTTCACTCATTTCAGGACTGGCTCCCTCAGTCCTTCATGTTTCAGATGTCACCCCTCAAAGAGGTATTCTGGGAGCACCCAAAGTAAATTAACACTCTTGCTACCCAGGCCCTAAGTACTTTGTTTATTTCCTTCATGGGATCTGAAATGATCTTGTTTATGAAGTTGCTTTCTTGTTTCTTGTCTTTCTCCTTCTATAAGATCTTCAAGGGAGGAAAATGTCAATCTGTTCAGTGCTATGTCCATGGAGCCTAGCACAGTGCTGAGACATAAGGAAATGCACAGGTAAATAACATACTATGAGATAGTTGTAAATCTAATAAAGGACATAAAAGAGGGTGATGGGAAAGAGACATTTGAGAGGGCTGGATGGCTTTTGATCAGGGCTTGGCAAACTGTGGCCTTCAGGCCAAATCTAACACATCACCTGTTTCTGTAGGGCCCACGAACTAGAATCATGTTCACATTTTTAAATCTTGAAAGAGTCAAAAGAAGAAGGCTTTTGGGAGGGGCCCTGAGTGGCTCAGTCAGTTGAGTGTCTGACTCTTGATTTCGGCAACGGTCATGATCGTAAGGTCATGGGATTGAGCCCCGAGTGGGGTTCCACACTCAGCAGGGGGTCTGCTTGAGATGATCTCTCTCCCTCTCCCTCTGCCCTTCCCCCTGTTCACGCTCTCTCTCTCTCTCTCTCAAATAAATATTGAATAAAAATGCTTTTTTATGACACATGAAAACTATATGAAATTCGAATGTCAGTGTCTATCGATAAAGTTTTATTAGAATATAGCCACACGCATTCATTCACACATCACCCAGTACTGCTTTCATGTTCCAATGACAGATTGAGTCGTTGTGACAGGGATTGTGTGGCTCTGACCCAGAAAATATTTACTCTTGGGCCCTTCACAGGAACGTTTGATGATTCCCGATTTAGATAGATTTTCAGGGAAGAGTCCTTGAAGAAGATGACGTTTAAGTTGAGATTTAAATAATGAGAATGGTTAATCTAAAGATCAGAAAGATGATATTTGAAGTCCCTCAGGTAGAAAAAACACTCATTAAATGGTAGCTCTTCTCATTGTACCATGAGCTTCGAATTAGGACTTTTAATCTGGCAGTCGTGGGCTGGGCACACTGGTGCAGGGTAGTTACGGAGAGTCCTGGCAAGAGATAGGGTGTGCTTCAATGGACTGGCCTGCTGTAGAGACAGAGGTGGAGCAGGTGAAGTGGTAGAAATATTATGGAGGTCCAGTAAAAAAATTAATGATGAAATGGACGGTGGTGGGGAAGAGGAGGGTCCACCGATCCTAAGCTGGGGCACCAGGGGACTGATGGGACCGCTCTCTGTCATGCAGAATCAGAAACATTAGTAGGTGTCTGGAGAGTGAACAGATGGCCTAGGTCAAGTTTGACCAAGATGAGTTGGATTTAGGGTCATCCCTGCCCCCACCCCAAATCTCCACTGATATCACACCCCCTCGGGACATACGAATCTCAGCCCAAGTTGTAATGTGCTGAGCCTCCCCAATGCTTCCAGGAGTGTGCATCTGAGCCAGGCTGAGGAGGCAGCATCCCGTCTTCCCAGAGGGAAGACTTTTGCTTTGAGTATTGTGACCCCACAGACCAACTCAACTCTGTCTCCATTGGTGGCACTCTTGGGAAACAGACACTCTATTGAAACCCCTAACCTGTGGGATATAACCCTGGTGCTGGTCCAGGTGATCTGGCTGTTCCTCTGAAAATGAAGACAAAACAGGGGAAATCTGAGCTGAACGACCAGGAAAGACCAAGTTCCAAAGATGTATGGCTTTTGAATCCAGGATTCATCTGTGCATGAAACCAACCCTATCCTTAGATGAACTGACAAATTCCCTGGTTTACTAAATTAAGCTTGATTTGGTTTGCAGTCAATTATAAATAACAGATTGTGATAAACACAATTTAGAGTTAGCATGCTGATCATTTTTAACTATTGCTTCCAAAATAATTTGGCACCTCATCTTTTCAGAGTTAAGGAAGATATTAAAAACTAAGTCAAGAGGAGGACCTATTCCCTTGACCGCCAATCAAGGGTCTTGAGATGGGAAACTCCTCCTGATACAGTAGAAACAACTGAATTGATATTGTGTATCTCTTTATTAAGTGATCTCAGCGGAGTCCTATAGAATCCTGGACCACCTCCTGCTTTCCTGGAATTTGGTTCTCTCCTCTGGTTGCTTCTCGTCAGCTTCTGCTCTCTACCCTCTAAGGGACAATCTAGATGTCTCACCTTCTTGGTCTGACTTGATTTTGTACATTATACTAGGACCTTCCTTAGGGTTCGTTCTACTTCTTCACACAGGACAGAGTGTCAGACAGGCTCAATGACTGAATTAAAGCTAATAAAAGCAAACCTTTCTTTAGAGCACTCACAACATTCCAGGTACTGTGCTTAAAGCAGTGGGTCTCAAAACACGGTCCCTGGACCAGCATTCTGTTATCATCTGGGAATTTGTTAGAAATTCCAATTATCTGGCCCCACCCAAGATAGACTGAATCTGACGCTCTGGGGAATGGGTTCAGCCATCTGGGTTTTAACAAACCCTCCAGATGATTCTCAAGTTTGGGAAAAACCATTGGCTTAGAGTATTTATCTGGATCGTCTCCTGCAATCCTGTCTCTCGAGCCCTGAGGCAGGACAGTTACTCCCATTTTATAGATAAAGAAACTGCGTCTTAGAGACTTAATCTCGGGGGGGAAACAAACTGGGGGTTACTGGAATGGAGGGGGGTGGGAGGGATGGGGTAGTTGGGTGATGGACATTGGGGAGGGTATATGCTATGGTGAGCGCACTGTGAAATGTGTAAGACTGATGAATCACAGGCCTGTACCCCTGAAACAGATAATACATTATGTTAATTAAAAAAAAAAAAAAGAAACTGCATCTTAGTGAGACTAAGCATTTGCTTTTACTGCTAGGGAACAGTGGAATGTGGATTCAAAGCCACACACCTCTCCAGAGCTCTCCAGTGAGGGTGGACATAGCACCCGTGCTTGGCTCGTATTCCAGCTATTTGGCAGAAATGCTATCTGAAATTCACATGTCCTACTGCCTTTTTGATTATTTCTAGGGAGCCTTAGGACCACTTCTCAACCTCCAAGAAACGTTCCACTTAAAAAAAAAATGGCTCCAAGAAAAAGAAAAGGTAGCCACAGAAGAGAATCCCAGCTTCAGACAAAACACAAGTCAGGTCCACTGGGGTCCCAGGGATTGCTCAGGGCACCGAGGAATTTGTGATCATCAGCTTGCAACCTCCTCTCTTGAAAATCACCTTCTGCTTTCCGAGTTCCCTTTCTCATGCACTGCATTTCTCCCCAGCTAAAACCATGTGGTTACAGATGCCACTTTGCTCGCAGTGATTTATAAGCAATCGCTAATGTTCGGTTATAATTCCCCATTTCAGATGCGAAAATGGCTCATCATATTCACCACAAGGGCCTCTCTACAATGATATATAATTTAAAAATTAACACGAGGACAGAGGAGACTCTGCATTTTTGAACTAGGAACTTAGAGACTCAGAGGTTACAACTTGATAAGGTGAGCTCAAGGAATTAGATGAATCATTAAAGCAAATGCCTCTGTTCCATGTTTCCATGACTTTAGAGCTTTTCTAACATCTTCCAGCTCACTTGCACTTGTCAAAGTGCAAGCCCACAAATGGTCTATTTATATTAGGGTATTTTCCCCCATTGTTACGAACATTCTCTAATTCTTGACATAGACTTTTCCGATTTAAACCATGCTGTCGGAAAGCAAGCAAAGCAGAAAAAAATCAATGCTTGATCTCCAGCAAGGGCCAAACAGACGTGAACAGCACAACCAAAAAGAGCCAATGGTGATTCTCTGGAAGAACCCGTCGCTGTATTTACAGCATCACTGGCTCTGGGTGGAGATGGACCCAGAGGACTTGGGATGGTCGGACATGCAGCATGCCCATCTCCAGAGAAGGGGATGGTGACAGTGACAGACACAGGGGGAAAACAAGGCAGGGACAGAGAAAGTGAGCTGGTGTAAGAGGGAAAGATAATGTAGTGATTTTGCACATGTAACGCACGAGATCCTTTGGTGCTTGTATTGGTTCAACCACTCATGGCCTTGTGATCAAGCCATTTCCTAGTCTGCTCCAGCATCAAGTGGTTGCAATTATGGATTGCAAATTTATTGACATTTGACATCCACATCAGCCTTCCTCTGATCAACAGAACTCTCTGCCGCCAAACTGAATAATTACAGAAGATTTCAGCAGTCATGGGGATGCCAAAAAGGTCATTAAATCATCTTGAAAAAAACAGTGTGTTCCTCCATTTCATCTTGCCAGTAAATCTTCCGTTGGAGTTGGGACCACCTAGGGTTGATGCTCAGAGAGGGGCGGGGGCCTGAATTACAGAATGAAGAGAGGAATTAAATTAGGATTGAAAAATAGGAAGGCACGCACAGCAGGGACCTCTTGTTTTATACTTCATAATTTCTGGAGAAGCATGAAGATCGTGGCTTACTT
This sequence comes from Callorhinus ursinus, assembly GCF_003265705.2. Classification (NCBI taxonomy): domain Eukaryota; kingdom Metazoa; phylum Chordata; class Mammalia; order Carnivora; family Otariidae; genus Callorhinus; species Callorhinus ursinus. Next base: position 5,910,789 of record NW_027397115.1, read on the forward strand.
TTATCACGAAATGGATTCTCCTTGGGAAACAGGCAGTAATGGCTCACTTAGGAGTTGGGGGCGTTCCAGGGGAGATTCAGGAAGAGCAGTTGTATCTAGAAACCCACCCCGGGTGGGCCCCACAGTATGAAGCCAAATTTGTCCTAATGCTCCGCATGACTTCGCTGCTTGATAGTCCTCCTTTCTGGGCAAGCATGGTTGTGGATGGCCTGGAAGCCCCCTGAGGCCACTTGTTCCTCTCCATGCTCCTTGCCTTCACTGCCTCCAGATCACCCCTGTCTTTCCCTTCACCGCCTCACTGGCCTCCTACTTTTGCCCTTGACCACGTTCATCCACTCTACACTCCATAACCACAGTGGTCTTCTGAAGGATCAAGTAGATCATGCCCTTGCCCTCGTAAACCCCTTCAGTGGCTTCTCACTGGGCTTGGGGTGGGCGGGGGGAGAAAGTCTAAAGTTCTTGGGATGTTGTACAAAGCCCTGACTTGCCTCATGTCCTCACCTCACCCCAACCGCACCTCTACCCCCCTCCAACCCCAGCCCTCGACACTGGCCTTTCCCTGAATCAGATGCACCAACCCTTCTCCTGTTTTCCCGCCTGGGATGTTCTGCCCTCAATTTGTCACATGACCAGCTCCTTCCCAATCTCTTCGTTTTCCTTCCCTGACCCCTCCCCCCATTTAAAGTAGGTGGCCTGTCATCGTCCCTCACACTACACTGTATTCCCTTGGCAGCCCCATGTTCTCAGAAATTGTTACTTTTATTTATGTGCTCCCAAATGTGAGCTGTTAGTATTATCATCAGTGTGTGTCCTCTGATTAGAGTGTAAGACCTGGTTTCCTTTCTTTTGGGGTGTAGCCCAGCACTTAGGACAGAGCCTGGCTCAGGGCAGCTTCCCCAAGAGCATGAATTAAAGGACAACTGAATGAAGGTCTCTGATCCTCCTGGTGCTGAGAATGCAGAACCGCTTGACTCTGTCACCTGAAGGCATCTATGGACTCTGCTCCCATGGGCGAGCATACCTCAAAAAAAGGCATTTCTTAGCCCTCATGGCAATTTTAGTCCTCTGGGCAAATCATTTGACCGCGGGCTGGGAATGCTTCTCACTTTCTCGCGCTTTGCTGGGCTGCACAGAGCCTGAAGATTCCTTCCTTTGGGGCTTCTGTTATGTGCTGTGCTCTGTGCTAAGGGTTCCACCTGCTTTATCTATTCGGTCTGCCTGACTGATGAGTGACACAGGCACTACTGTGATTTCACACATGGGGAATGTCACAGGAAGTTATGATCACTTCCTAGGTACTGTCTCTCCCTTCCTCCCTCGCTCCCTCCCTTCCTTCCAGTGTTTATAGAGTCTGAGCATGGGATGCTAATCAGATGCAGGCCCTGGCCTCCTGGACCTTAGAGGTGGACGCCATGTTCACCTCCAAGGACGAGTCTGGTGCTGCACTACTTCCAAGCCCTACACAGTCAACTTCATGGAAATGATGTTTGACTCTTTCAGTAAAGCAAACCTATATTGAACATCTGTCTCCATGAGGCTCAAAAGATAAGTATATATGCTCGATTAGGAGCCATCAGGTATATCCACCAGCTTCTCTGCTTGATCAGCATTCCTTCTATGCCAACTTCTCCTGCAGACACAGCTCCAGTCACACTGAACAACGGGCATTTTCTGGAACGAACCCCCTGCTCGACCTTACTTATGAGGCTTTCCTCTTGCCGTTCCTTTTGCCCTGGTGCCCTCCCCCCCTTCCCACCTGCTAGTGCCTCTTCTCATTCCGGATGCAGCCTAGCCCTCTGCTGATTGGGTCAGACATCCTCAGGCCCTCTCAGCTCCCGCTCGCTTCCTACTCTCCCTGCGATAGGATGGTGCCGAGCTCAGTGTAAGCCTGGCTGGTGTCCTGTCCTTCCGTGATGGACTGGCAGCGTTCTGCGGGCAGAGTCCATCTCTGTGTTGGGCACCCCTTGCATGGGCCACCGTCCCCAACGTGTAACGTCTACCGTGTGATGCATGCTTTCACATCTGTCTTTCCTCAACGGGCGTTCCCGAGACACAAAGTGTGACTTGGTTGCAGCACATTATAACTGTGGCTGTTGATATTAGAATTAAAATCCTCAGACATGTCAACCCACCCTTCATTCTAGGGCTGCTGTATTTTAACAATTTTAAGAGTAGCTCTCTTCAGTGGATCATTTCTATGTGCCTGCTAGTGTACCAGGAAGACACTTGGCAGGTTTTCTTTAATTTTGTCCTTATAACACTATGTGAAGCCAGCCCTCCTACGGCCACTTGACAGAAGAGGCAGCCAAGGGTCAGAGAAGTGATGTGATCTGCCCTCGGTCTCTCAGCTAGGAAGTAGAGATGCGGCCCCAGGGCCCAGGCCTCAGTGGCTCCAGAGCCCACGTACCTCCCCCTGAGTTTAGCTGCGCCATGATCCCCTCGTGGGATTTGGAGGCATCAGGAAGTCCTGTCTCCTTTGTGAGAGGCCTTCCCCCCACTCCAGCTTCCTCTCACTTTCCGTTCTTACATTTCTGGGATGATGAGGTCCTGATTGGTCCTCTGACTTCTAAGCCAGAGCAAACACTATCCAATAGGGACCCATCTCTATGGTTACTGTACACCAGAGAATCCACAGGAAGGCAGCACCGGGTGGGGAGGGGAGAGTGGACGCTACAGCAAATATGGGGGGGGATGAGGGAGTCATAAACAATTAAACATGACAAAATCCTCTGGTGAACAAAAATAGAATTATTTGACTGTGAAATCGAGTAATGTAGCATTGAAAATAACATAACCTGAAACATCATTTTTTTCTCCATAGATGAAAAAAATACCAGATAAAACCAGGCATGGTGAAGGTGCCAATTTGCTGGAGGGCCTGAGATGGAGAAAGTTGTCTATGTCAAAGATTTGGGCTTTCAGGATATTGAAACATCTCTTTTTTTTTTTGACCCCTCCACTTCTCTCCCCTGCTAGTAACTTGGGGATGGGTTCCCACCTCACAGTTTGGTGCAGTGCCCCGGTAGAATTTAACCCTGGGGATACCAGAAAGGCGCTGGGAGAAGTTTTGGCAGAAATTCTGGCTTGAGGTAAATCATTCATTTGCCCACCCTTGACTTCCAGCTCTACCACATACGATCTTGGGGATCACCTCACTTGTCCGAGGGCTCGTTTCCTCACCCGTAAGCTGGGTGTCATTATCATTCTTTCTTTGGAGATTTTTGGGGTAAGGTTGAGTGAGGTCATACGTGTAGACAACCCTAGTACAAGTGCTGGACTACCAAAAATGTGCAATAAATGTTAATTCTCTGTTGGTATCGATCACGGCAAGGACAGAAGTGGTAATGGACGCTGCCAAGCACTGTTTTCTTACCACAACTAATCAACATCATCCCCATCATTATCTGCATTGGGACTCCAAAGCAGACCTTCCTAAGCATGGTACAGCCACTGGTGACTTTGGACTGTAGCAAGTGGAATTTTTCAAGGTAGCTGGGGGGCAGAGAGAAAAAGCAGAAACCAGAGGGAAAGAAAGGCAGGTTAATGCTATATTCCATCCTTTCTCAGGGGCACTCAAACATCCTCCCAGATACTTCCATGCCTCCTGCCGCCCCCCAAATGCCCAGAGCTGATTTAAATAAATCTGTCCTCCTAGCCTCTCCCAATTTCTTCAAATAAAATGGCACAATCCACCCCACATCTTAATCTAAGCCTTCAGCAAACAGAAGGGGATTTTTTTTTTTTTTGAGGCAGGTGATCAAGGTAGGGAATCAAGAGGAGGGTGAAGTTCAGTGAGCACCCGCTTTGTGGGCCAGATCCAGGGCTGAGCTCTGCCCATACACTAGTTTAGCTAATCCGTACTGCAAACTGGAAGAAGAGGAAAGGACCTGCATTTACTGCCATCCGGTCTCTGCCGGTCTTGCTCATCAACCTGAGCATGGATTTTTTTTTTGTACGTTTTCACAGCATCCCTAGCAGATGACCCCCAAAGGAATGCCCTCCATGCCTAAACATAGGCTATGCCTCCTGCAAGTAAAAACAAAAACAATAGGAAAAATAAATAAAAAGACCAAAGAAATAAAGGCCATTCCAGAAAAAAACAACCACCAGCACTTTCCACAGAGCCCTGGCTTTCTGGGCTTTGGGGGGGGCACGTGTTTTCAACAGTAGCACAAAGTTCTCCAAAGCCCCCAAAGGGGACATGCGCCTTGAACTCCTGGCAGCCCCCCTTTTCCCCGCCCAGTGAGCCTCATGTAACATTTACACTGGATTTAATGGGAGAACATGACATGCACTGATTTTCACCGAACTCCTGTTCTTTCAGGGGAAGAGTCGGGAAAGTCAGCAGCTGCACACCACATCCTCTTCTATTTCGGTACCCCTAACGTGATCTCCGTGGCCCACATATCATTTAACAAACTGCCCTGCGATTCTTGCAGGGTGTGGCGTCAAGACTGATTTAAAATCCCCGCATTGCTAAAACTGCATTGTTCTTCATCAAGTTGAGTCATTTTTATGTGAAGTGTCAAGCTCTCTAACAAATAATCCCTGCCAGACAAATCAAGTTCCTCGTCTTAGAGCCGTGGCTAAATAGTTTATAGCTTTAATCTGCTCACCGAGGTGTGCAGTCTATGACAGTAATTATAAATGCAAGGAGAAATTATAGCTGAATGCTTTAACTGCATTAGGAGCCGTTTGATGAACAATCATGAGTGCCTGCTCCGTTCTAACAATAGAGGGCAAGTTAGTGTCAGTGCATTAGAGAGATTTCAGTTCTGCATGGCTTTTCCTCCCATTTACCACAGAATGTCACTTGTCTCCTATAAAGTAGAAAAAAAGCACCGTGGAAAGCTTTAAACTTGATAGTTAAAGAAAAAAAGACAAAGAGAGAAATGCAGGGGAAACTGTTTATCATTATGACTTTTTTTTTCCCCCACCTGTTTTGTTTGGTGGCTGGTTCGGTTTCAAAATTAGTTCGTTGACGGTAGCTGCTTGTTTACTTACTAGGGGCCTTAAAAAAAAAAAATCCCTCCTCAAGCCATTTCCGTGAAATCTTTATAGAGAAAGATTTCCTTAAATGAAGGGGCGAGTTCAGAATCGGCCAGGCAGAAGCTCCAGCAACTGCCTGTGTCCTCCCTACCGCCCCCCCGCCCCGCCCCGCGAGGGCGAGGTCCTGCTCTCCATCTGTATCTACCTAAGCTAATGATACAATTCAGCTCTTTATTTTCCCCTCCTCACTTTCGCGGAAAGACGTTTTTAATTTAGCTGAAGAATTACACAAATGTATTTTAAAGACATAAATCCATATAAAAAATATGAGCTAATTAAAACATTGCACTCCCTGTCGCTCATGGATTTTCAATTTAGCGAAAGAAAAAAGAATTGCATCTGGTTAAATGAAAAGATGATACTGATGGCAGATTGGAGTAAATGAAAAATAATGTTACTCTATATTAAAGCACCAAATTATACACGTCAGGATTGAGATTTCGAAGGCTCCCAATGAGGGGGACAGTGCAACAGAGAGGGGGACCGGCGATGCGCGAGGGAGGTAAGCCAGATCGCTTGCATAAAATGGAAACATTAAAACAGATGACACATATGTTTCTCGCTGTGTTGGAAATAAGCGAGTCTCATAGCTGACCCTGTTTCTGAATTCTCATTTTGTTTCCCCCAAATGAGAGTCAGGATGAGGATCAAAAACATAAAAATCTGGTACATGTATATTTTCGCTGGAATTCGGGTCATTCCTTGGTTAGCTGCTATATGGTAAATGTCTAATTGCCTGACTGGACGAGGACATCACAGTCAGGAGAGCAAGGATGCTTTGCTTCACCCTGCGGGCCAGTCCCGGGCCCCCAAGTTTCAATATTCGGTTTGCAGCTGGAGCCTCTGAGAAGCTCAGGGGAGCTCTTGCCTATCTCCAGCTCATGTGCCACAGTTATCGCCCTTTTCTGGGCTGTTAGATGTCCACGTGGCCATGGGTAGCACCTAGAAACCATCAGGCAAGGTGGTGGAGAGGCAGAAGAAGATGATGAGTGCGGAGCAGTCCTGGGCTCGAGTCCATCTCTGCACAGGCTGTATGCTTGTGGACAAATCACGAGGTCCTCAGAGCTTGTTGCAAGATCAGAATGGCATGAATCACCCTGCCTGGCTGGTGGAAGAAGCCCATAAGTGGGAGTTTTGCTGTCAGTTTCTATCATTATGATCAAATAGCAAGCTGAGGTTTCCAGCTTGGGGAGAACCTGGGAAGAACCCACAGGTTCTACACACTTCAGGTGAGGCTGAAGAACGTTGGTAGAAGCCCGTGGGGATTGTGGAGGACTAACTTTTCCTGTGAACCTACTAGTTGCCAGACTTTCTGAAAAAAGAGTTGCACAGGCTTATTTAATTCTCACAAATTTTCTATGAGGGGAGAACCGTGTCCCCATTTTATAGACACAGAGGTGGGCCATATCTTAGAGAGAGTGGATGAGTTAGGATTTGCACCCAAGCCCGAGAGCCTGGGCGGCCAGAGGAAGCTCTAACATCACAGGCCCCCGAAACCATCATTCCCCTCCTGAGCATCCCCCTTGGGGATCAGGCAGATGCCCCTCCTGTGTGCTCCATTCAATGTTTACCCCAGAGCCACCCATCTGCGTGTCTACCGCGAGCCTGAAAGGCAGACTCTTGTTCTGGTCACTGGTTTATTCCCCGGGATCAGCGCAGTGTGTGGCCTGGAGTGATAGCCTCTGGATAGGTGATAATGAATGAGCGAGGTTATGAGATTGTAGGAATTCATGGCAGAGAATCTCTCTGCCTTCTTTTCCTCCCCTGTTACACGGTTGAATCAACCCCTACCTTATAGGGCTGTTTGTGAGAATAAAGTGGAATAATGTTTGTAAAGCGCTTGCCGCAGGGCTAGCACGTTTGGCTATTATAAACAGCATGTCTGCTGGTTCACCATTACATATCCATTGCTGAGTAGAGGCTGGCGTGTAGTAAAAGCAAAACTGATGTTTGTTGTAAGATGAAAGAAATGCAGGGAGGGGAAAAAGGAAGGAGGGAGGGAGGGAGGGAGGGAGGAATATTCATTTAATGGATGAATGAAAGGGTGACGCTTCTTATAGACATTAATTAATCCAGCCCATTTTGCCTTTTCCAGAATGCCATATAATCCATGTTGTTAGGGTTTCTAGATTTAGCGAATAAAAATACAGAATGCCCAGTAAAATTTGAATCTCAGATGAACAACGAATACCTTTTTTTTAGTAAAAATATGGCCCTTGCAATGTTTGGGACATGCTTATTCTAAAAACTTATTTGTTGTGTATCTGAAATTCAGATTTAACTGGGCACCCTATATTTTATTTGGCAAGTTTACATGCTGTTCACCCTGAACATGTGTTTTTGTCGAATCCCCCACAACAAAGGTGGCAGCTTCTTGGACTAGAATTCATTCTTGCCCCCGATTTCAAGGCTAGGTGTGCTATAAAACTTGTACACTGTATTACACAGTAATGACTATAATTTCAAGTCCTTGTGCATTTTAGACTCATTGATTTGCTCTTTGTTTAACTTCTATTATTCAAGAGCATGTGGTTTTTAAAGGTATATGCAGATACTTATTGAAATCGTTTTAGATTACTTCTGTCCTAAAATAGGGATGCACATTTAACATTATCTAATTAATTTTTAATGAAAAGTTGCCTTTAATATTTGGCAGAGCATTTTTCAGGATTTAAGACCTACCTAAGAAAGAAAAGGAAATTCAGGCCAAAATTTGCGTCTCAGAGAGAACATAGATATAGCACAGCTCCCAAATTTTCCATAAAATCTTGACCATGCTTTCTAAAACATCATGTCATTTTGTACAATTTGTGCTATCATGCATACCGACTAAAATTAGAGTTCCGGATAACAGCGATCTCATTTTGTGATCATTTAAAAAACAGAGCTGCATAATTCTAAGCAGTGGGCAAGGTACTGCACGGATGTTGTTCTATGGGAGGACCTCGAGGGTGAAGGAATTCTTCCCTACGTGGCCAGAGGATCAGAAAGCCACCTCTGTGCAAATGTGGGAGCTAGTCAGGCAGATTGTAATATCCTTAGTATTAACACAAACACACCATGCACACGTACCATTTTTTTTGTGTACACACAACACACGTATACTCCTATGGTTTTGAATGAGTCTTAAATACTCAAACTTGTTTTTCTGTAATCCTATTTCAGGGGCACAGCATCACGGTGTTTATCTAAGAATGGAGCTTTGGTTTCATATAATGACAGCTCTGTGATGTGGTGCTTCAGAGGTCCAAATCAGAAATATTTATTTTGTACACATGCAGAGGGATGAGAAAGAAGCTATCCTATCTACGTATTTAACAGATTTGCTAAGTGCCTTTTGTGTAAGTTTTCCAAAATGATCAGTTTACCTTTGCTTCTTTAGAACAGACATGTACATTTCAGACTTTTGACTAAGGCTTTCTTTTTCTCCCATCGTTCTATTTATGTATCGCAATGTTTTGGCAGTGATATTAATTTTTTTTCAAAGAATGATTACAAACCTAACAGGTGGAAAATTGGTCTTTATTGTAGCACAAATAAACATTACCTATTTGTCCTCTTCACCATGGTTTGGACCTACCACTATGGGATTGGAAACATCTCTCTTCTCTCTGAGTATTCTGTATATATCCACCTTTTTTTTTTTCAAGGACCAGAAAAGCATAATAGCAAGTTACATAAGGTATAAAATGTTATATAGCAAATAAATAGAATGTTGCCAAGCCCCAAGCTCACTTATAGATTCAATAGATGAGTTTTGGCTTTTCTTTCAATGGTGTGAGCTGAACAAATCATGCTTGGAAAGCAAGAGATGAATCTGCTAGTAACACATTTTAATTATCATGATAAAAACATGCAAACAAAACAACAGTCTTCATTTGGGCCCACGGAACCATTAGAGTTATAGTATGGGATGCCCCCTTCATCGGAAGCTCTTAGATCTTCTCAGTAAGGGGACGGTCCCAGATTTTCACCCTTTATTTCATCTTGACCATCCTCACACTTGGCAAATCTCCCTACCTGACCACGAGGCGAGCCCAAAGCTACACCACATAAGTACCCTTCCTCCGCCTGGAGCTCAGCTATTGCTCAGACCTTGATGTGAAAGTCTCCTATTCAGGAACAAATGCTCTGACAGTATGGGGTGGTGAGGGCTTATATGTTGTCACTGACTGTTGATACTCTTATTGTGAAGTAACCAAAAGACCGAATCGGTCACCTAGCATGGCATTAACTGGACTTGCCAGTGCTGAAGCTTTAAGTCAGGTCAGGTCCCCATTGCGGGTGGGGCCTGAGGTGGAGGACAGCTTGAGTACGTATAGGGGTCCCTAGCACGTAGGGGGTATCATGCTGAGGAGAAGAGAGAAGGAAGCAGACAAAATACACAAAAAAAAAAAAAAAAAAAAAAAGGAGATGAAAGGATTGCGTGAAGACCCAGTCTGGGAAACATTTGAAAGCGGCGGGTGTGGCAAAGCCTGCCAAGGTATTTGACCCTGGTCTCTGTCCTCTTTCCTGGAGGTGACATAGAGAGTCTGGGCACCAGTGACTATACAAGGCACAGAACTTCTCTGATACATGATGCAAATGATCTTGAAGCTGAAGTGGGACCGACCCCATGCCCATTGACGATGGGTATTCAGAAAGTCATCTGTTTCTTTAGGCAAAGTAAACTCTCAAGGGCATGCAGCGCATTTATCTTGGTTAAAGGTGAACGCTGATATTAGCCTATCCTAAAGCAAACCAGAGGACGAGAGAAGAAAATAAGCTTCCTCTCTTTTCACCTCAATGTTCTGCAGAGAATATTTTCCTGCCATCTGACTACAAGGCAGATGCTCTCTCCTAGCAAACCTACTGGAGGCAAGAAAGAGAGGAACGGAAGGGGAAGGTAGCAACTGCCCCGAAAGGAAGCTGCAAAAAGCATTAATTACAATAATAATAAAGTTCACGAGCTGATTAAGAAATCTCTGCATAGTGGCTGCCCCCAGAAACTCTACACTCTTCGTTCTGCTGCTCACCCTTCACTCACTTTCTAAGTCATTAGCGTCGCTATGGGAAGGTGAGGGGTGAACCGGGGCAGTGACGAAGTCCGTACGTATTAATTAAAAGAGGCGTAGCCTTGGCTGGACCTTCAGAGTTGGGCCCTGGGTCAGTAAGGGGGTCACATACCACGAAGCGGTAATCTGTGAACTCCATCTCTCTGAACCCATTTCATTCTATCCACCAACTCTAACCGGGAGACATTGAGATGGTTAGGACTTATCATGTTCTAGTCTCTCATACAAATAAGTCCTATTCCAGCAGGCTACTGTCCTCTTGGTACTGAGAGACATGAGCTGCCTCTAAATGGACCCATCTCCCATCAAGAAGCTCCTCACAAGGCTACTGTCCCATCACCTGGGAGCAAACCCATACCTGCAGAGCTATTCTTCATCCACGTCTGTTACAAACTGTGAATGGTGTTCGGGTGACTTGCTGTGCGTTTTGCTTAGGTGGAGTTTTACTGCATGTTTGCTCACAAATGTCCGACAGCACAACTTACACTTGAATTTAGAGTCTGTGTCCTCTTCACCAGCTATTGTTTCCGGAGACCTCTGAGCCGACGACACCCGGGAGATCTCTTGTTCCACCTTGCTTTGCTGTTCCACGGCCATGCGGGTCATGTCCTTCATTTGGAAACCTAGGTGGGACTCTAAGTGACTGATGTAAGTAGAAGGGGTTCTAAACTGGGAGGCACAGTCACTGCAATAAAAGATAGGGTGTCCTTTGTCCATGTTTTTCAGAAACTTTGTCCCGCCCGTCTTCCTAAGTTGGTACTTGACGTTTGCCAGCCAGTGGCTGATGGTGGTCATCGAGAGCCCTGTGAACTTGGAGATCTGCATTCTCTCTTGAGGGCCCAGGTCGGACAGCAGGTACTTGCCCTCCGACGTCTGGAAGAGGCTTGAGGCGAACTGTGCCTGCAAGATCAGGAGGTGCTGAGGGTTCCAGTTGGACTGCCTACCTTTCCTTTTATGCAAAGTCGAGACCTCGCTGGAGACATCCTCGAAGCGCCTGACGTCCATTTCCAGCTTCATGGGGGCGCCCCGTGAGGAAACGGCGGGCTTCGGCGTGGTGGCTTTGGGGAGGACCTTGACCATGTCGGCGATGTCAGACAGAGCGTGCTTCTGAGGCGGGGACGTGCAGGACTGTGCTTGCGAGGACTCGGCTTTCTTGCTCTTGGACTTGGTCAGGTCGATGGGCTGATCGTTGCTCTCAAACAGGTAGCGCCTGGACACGGGGGCCGGCCGCGTGGGGGCGGGACTCAAGCCCGGCTTGTCCAAGACGCTGAGATTGGACTTGTGGAACCTCGAAATTGTGCTTGAGCTCGGGCTGGAGCAGGAAGGGGAGCGCAGGGGTTCCGTGGCCTTGCCCAGATGATTGTTGAGGACGGACTGCAGGGCGCTGAGCGGGTTGATGCACGGCAGGGCCGGCGCCCGCGTGGGGAGGGCGCACCCGTTGCTGAGAGAGGGCGCGGGCTCCAGGGGCGCGCATTTCTCGGGCTCGCCTCCCTCCTCTGCCAGCCTGGCCTCCTCCTTCAGGAGGCAAGGCTCGGCCTTCTGGGATTCGGAAGGGGTTTCGCTTTTGGAGAAAGCGTCCACCTCACTGTGGCTGAAAGGCGATGCCTCCTCCCGGGGGCTTTCTTTCCCGCAATCCTTGGCGGCCTCCTCTTTGTCGTCGGGCTCCTTCTTCACGTGGGTGTATGGGGCCAGGTTGGCGGGCACCGAGACCAGCGGCATCACTTTCCACTTGGGTGCAATTGGCCTCAGCTTGTTGGTGAGGTTAGGTCGAATCTGCAGGACCTGGGATCCCATGGGCAAAGCAGGCTTGGTGCCCTCCGACAGCTGGTAGGCTGCGTGGATGCTGGGGTACGCGCTCCAGCTGGGAGCCCCGTTCTGGGCCTTGTTGATGGCTGTGGTGACGGTGTTTTCCAATGACTTCAAAATGTCCCCTCCGCCCTTGGAGCCGTCCTCCAAATCCTCCTCCCTTAGATACTGGTATTTTATAGTGGGGTCTAAAGGCTTTTGCAGAGGGTCCTCATACTCCTCCCGCTTCATGCCTTTCTCATCCTTGCTGCTCTCCTCCGGTTTTTCCTTCTTGCCCTCTTTCTTTAGCTCGGTGGTAGAGGCCGCGCCATCGGAAGCCGAGTTCCCAGACAGCTTGGGAGCCAGCGAGTCACTGCTCGGGGCGTCTGACAGCGACTGCATCTTCTCCACGGCCAGTGGGTCCAACACCAGCTGCTTCCCCTTCTTGGAGGCTGAGCTGGTGACCTTGAGGAAGTGGCCCGTGACCATCATGTGGGTGGTGAGCTGCTGCAGTGTGTCGTGGGAGCTCCCGCACTCCATGCACTTGAGGATCTGGGACTTGCAGGCCTCGAACTGCCAGGTGTAGCTCGCGCCGTTCTGGTAGCCGTAGCGGTTGTTGGACGACAGCGGCAGGCCGGCGGGCTTCTGGGAAGAGAAGGGATCTGCCAGCGAGCCCGTGGTCGAATCGGGGGAGCACGGTCGGTTGATGTCGAAGACGCGTTTCTTGGCGGGAGCGACCATTTTCGAGGAAATGGTTGGGACTGGCTCCTTCAAAGGCACTTTTTGGTAATGTTTTGTTTTTATCATGTGGACGCTCAGATCTTGGAGGGAATCGAAGGAGTCGCCACAGAACATGCACTTGAGAACCTTCTGAGCGTCCTCCTTGTCCATGTCCTGGAAAGCCCTCTTCCGGGGCTTCGAGTAGCTGGCGGGGCGCAGCTTGTCCTTCTTGTGGTTGTCATCTTGGTAGTGGCCCGTTTCGTTCATGTGCACGGTCAGCTCGACCAGGGTGTCGTAGGCGGCGCTGCACTGTCGGCAGCGGAACCTGCTGGCCCCGGTGAACACGGTCCCGCACATCTTGGTGCTCTGCCGGTACAGCTGCACCGAGCTGAACAGGCTGGGCTTCCCCACGGATCGGGAAGGCAAGTTCTGCTGGAGGCTTTTGGACAGCGCGTCTTGGTGCCAGTCGAAATCAGTCTTGCTGCTGCCATTGCGGGTGTCACAATTCCGCCGCTCGCTGCTGGACAGCTTGAAGCCGAGGCCCAGGCCCGACCAGTAGGAATCCGACAGGATGTTGGCGTAGACAGCGGTCATTTTATCCATGCAGTTGTGGCTTTCCCCGGGCAGCTTTGGGTGCACGCTGGCTTTCTGGTCCGGGGCATCCCGACCGCAGACGCTCTTGGCGTCTGAGACCTGGTCACTGGCATCGCTCAGCAGAGACTCATTCTCCGCGTCCTGATTGGACAAGTGGCTTCCGGGAGAGTTCTGGTAGCTGAAGCAGCCCTTCTGCTCTGGGCCCGTTTCTAGCTCCTCATCTGTCCCTGGGTCATTGCTGCCCTGAAGCTGAGCTACTGAACCCCCGTCCTCCTCTTCCTCCTCTTCTTCTTTTATGGCCTCCTGTTCCTTCAGCTGTTCCTCCTGGGCGTAGCCTGCCAGGGAAGAAGAAGAGACGAAATAAGATGACAGGTGACATCTGCCATCCCAAGTTCCCCACTTAGACGAAGGGCTTCCGATACGGAGCGGAATAGCAACTGGATCTACACTTTCATGAACTGCAAGCAATGGACACGGGAAAAAGCCAAATGATGTCTTTTGTGCTGTCTCATGCCCCCCCCCCTTTTCCGTAATTGACAGGAGTCACAAATCTTCATAAATGCCTAGGATCCCAAGTTAATAATTTTCACGTTTAAGGAGTATCACTCCGATGCTCCGACGGTGGGACAGCCGCTAAATTCACAGGTAGGACTTTTGAGAAAGCTGGGTGGCAATTCAAATCCTACAAAGACACAGCTTTCCAGAGAAGGACGTTGGCTCATAAGAAAACTAGACTTGACCCTTGGCATCTCTGTGGTAAGGTTTCCCAAGACTCTGGGACATACTGGCATAAGATTATCTTAAAAAAATCATTTTTGAGAGCTCACAGGTAGTTTAGATGCATCGCCATTATATTTTTGGTAGCCAGTGTCTTTTTGTTATAACATTTTTATTTGTAGAGAGTCGCACAGGAGGAAGAGAGATTATGGAGTATCGAATAAAATCTTCCATTGATAGCTGAAAAATTATGTAAGCTCGGCAAACATAATGATTTTAAAATAATAGCAAATGGTGTCGGAATGGGAGATTTGGGGAATATGCTATTATTCTCAAACAGGTTTATGAAGACCTTTTCAGACAAGGCTGAAAATGCCCTCTCGATCTTGCCTGTAATTTCAAATGCTTTGTGATTTGTGGGTACCCGTCATGAGATGCCAATTATACGTTTGATTTGTAGATGCAAAATGCTATTGGGGATGCATGCCTTCCCTTCTCTGAGAGGATTTAGGACCAGTAATTGCATAGGGAAAATGAAGGCATGAGAGAGCGGGTGCATAGGGAATTAATGGGCAAATATCCATCAACAGAGATGGGGAAAGTGACTATTTATGCCCATGTGTTCATTTCCTTCACCTGGCCTTTTCAGAGCCACGTGGATAAAATATAACTAAAGAAGTACCAAAGCAAGGGAGGGTCAGTCTTAGATTTGCAAGGCTTGCATGATCTCAGTGCAATGTCTTCTTTCCTTGCGAGCCTCTCTCTCCCCTCTTAGTGCAGGTGGGCCCTTGGGAGAATCCCTAGGGTGGGGCTGTATTTCCTTTCACCAGTGAGAAAGCTTGGAAAAGAGAGATCAGGCATGGGGGTCTGTCCTGGGAGGCAGGCAGTGGGAGTTAGAAGAGAAGGGGGTTTTGTTGGGAATAAGGCAGCTCCAGGCAGGAACTCTGAAGGCTCAGTAAATAGTCATTGAGCAGTTACTACCTCCTAGGAGCTCTGTTGACCACCGCAAATGCCTTCTTTCATTTTGTCTGATTATCTGCATGAAGTAGGAACTATGACAAAACTGCGGCTCTAAGGTTAAGAAATTTGCCCAAGGCCACAGAGCTAGTGTCCCGGAATCATGACATGTCTCCGGTCTGTTTGACGGGAGAATCCGTGGTCCTCACCACCCCACTCCACTTTCTACGACCAACCTCACCAATAAGAAAACTTTGCGGTGACCCAAAAGTCAAAGGTTCATTGAAATATCACTAAATAGATAGTCACTTTGGAGGGGAGAATTATGGGAATGCTGGAGACAAGACCCCATGATTTCAGAGGCATGATACGGGGTGCCTGGGGGGCTCAGTTGGTTAAGCATCTGATTCTTGATTTCGGCTCAGGTCATGATCTCAGGGTGGTGAGATCAAGCCCTGAGTCAGGCTCTGTGCTCAGTGGGGAGTCTGCCTGAGGTTCTCTTTCTCCTTCTCCCCCTGCCCCTCCCCCCTGTGCACACTCTCTCTCAAATAAATAAATAAATAAATAAATATATATATTTTTTTAAACAAGTCATGATACCATAAAACAAGACAAAATGTAAAAACAGTTTAGCCACTAGCTTTGTGGTTGTGCTCATTTACTGTATTGTTACTGGTGGTGTGTTTTTGCTTTCCTAGCAAGCTGACAAGTGGATTTTTCATTAAACTGGTGTTGCTGGTCTCTAGTTCCATAAATTGATTTAAAGAAACAAAAGCTACTCAATCTAGTTGAACAACCATTAATCAGTGGTCACTTCTTGCAAGAAAAACCCGTTTAAAATAACTGGATGACTAAATTAGACCACCCCCCTCATCCTCGTTGCATTTGCTTGTTCCAGGACTAATTTGTATGTTTGCAAATTAGTATTTGGTATGTTAGTGATATCATTAAGCTCAAGGAGAAAGCCTGTTATAAAATTAATAAATGAGTTGTTACAGAGCCAAGCAAAATACTCCAAAGAGTCAGGCAAATTTTATCAATCAAACAGGGTCACTTTTGAGAATTCAAAGGGCTTTATTACTTAAAAACTGGGACAACACTCATTAGCCAAGGCTGTTCCAGGCCAACCGAGACATACAGTTACCACATCCATGAGCAATGTGATCCCAGCATCATAGCAACGCACACAGAGCCAGTGAAAAAAATCTAGCAGGGAAAAAGAGGTCTTTCCGTCACCACAGTGGGTTAAGAGTGTGGTCAGGTTTTACGCATCTCAGTTTTTGTTGTGCCTAGTACAGGGCCTGACACTTGGTCGGAAGCAATTCATGTTATTGGGTGGTTTGTATGTGCGTGTGTGTAAAATATGTGTGCATGTGTGTATGTATTTACACGGGTGTATGCGTGCATGTGCACCCTCCCCCCCATAATCTGCCCAGCCAATATAGTCATTTTCACACAAGGAGAAAGGAAGTGTTTTTGTTTTTTGTTTTTTTTCCCTGCTGACATTTGGAAGCTGAGCTTTCCGGACCAGCTCAGCTTCACAATCTACTTTGTCCTTCTAAATGGATTCCCCAGAAGAAAAGTCAGAGACAGCAAACGCCTCCCCCACAATACAGATAAAATTTTCTGCTTAATTAGGCATTGACATGTTTACTATAACCTTTACAGAAGAGTAACTCGTGCTGAGAGACCCTTTTTGTCTGTTTTCTTCTGCAGAACAGACTAAATCTCATGCACCCGATAAGGTAATGCATTGAAAAGCTTTAT
Organism: Callorhinus ursinus; assembly: GCF_003265705.2. NCBI lineage: Eukaryota > Metazoa > Chordata > Mammalia > Carnivora > Otariidae > Callorhinus > Callorhinus ursinus. Next base: position 5,927,432 of record NW_027397115.1, read on the forward strand.
AAAAAAAGTGCCAAAGCATCCGTCAAAGTGAGTGTATTTTAATGATGGCTGAGGGTTCCAAGGAGTTTTTAAAAACACATTTTAATATTATACATTTAAAACCGTTTGCTTGACTTAAGTGATTTTGTTTGCCACCGGCAGCTGACGCCAGAGGAAAGACAGCCAGAATATGGGTGATCTGGGTGCGTAATGAGTATCTGTCTCTCTCTCTCTATCGATGATTTGCTTAATAAGATTGCATCAAGTGTAAATCTTGGTAAAGTGGATGAGTGGCAAGTTTATTCTTATGAACACTTATTTAACAAAAGCAAATGATCTCAATTATGCCAAGACACAATAAAAAGAACTGTTCTCTGGAGACCCTCCTTGTGGATCTCAGGTTCAAGATCAAACTCCACGGTGGCAAGCATCTCCCTTTCCAACCTAAATTTCTAATCTCGTCCCTTGCCGCTGCCGAATTCTGGCCACACGAAGCTTGCGCATCCCCAGGACGGCTAATTCCTAAGCACACCCTCTCAGCGCTCTAAGTGATTGACTCAAGGGATCATTTCCCTTGCACCCCATGGCCACCGCACTGACTGTGCCACCATTATTGTTCACTAGGGTGAGGAAGTGGGCTTTCTGCTTCTATTTCCTCCAGGCTGTTTTTCAGAGAACGGTGAGAATATTCTTTCTCAAAAGAATTATTCTCAAAAAGAATAAGGTATTGGGTGGTAACATTGTTCTGTTTTAACTCCTGCAGTGTCTTTGTGCTGCACTAAAAATGAAATCCAAACCCTTAGCATGGTCTATAGAGCTTGCAGGACTGGGCCTTTACCTCCCTGCTCCATTATCCCGTACCCTCACCCTACTATCCATGCCTGAGGCATAAGAGCCTACTCGCTCCTTCCTTAACCTGCCAATCCCTTCCCTGATGTGGTTCTTTGCAGCTGCAGACCTCTCTGCTCGGAAAGTTCTTCCTTTGGACCTTCAAATGGTGATTCCTTTTCACTCTTCAGGTCTATGCTTACACGGCCCCTTTTGGAGAAGCCTGTCCCGACCAGTCTCCCCTTCTCTGCCTAACTCCAGATCACATCCACCTACTTATTGAGATCCCCGTAGCACCTACCCTACTCTGAAATCATCTTGTTTTCCCATTGATTGATTGTCTCCTCCCAGTAAATGCAACGATGAAATGTTTGTCCCCCATGAAGATGGAGACCTTGCTTCTCCCAGCGCTTAGACTGCACCCTGGCACAGAACGGTGCCCACAAATCATCTGAACGGATGAATGAATATACAATGCAAAGGGATTATTCCAGTTGCAAACCCTGCCCCCACGTCCCCGGTTGGTGCAGGTGGCACCTGAGATGGGCAATGCTCCCTCCCCTCCCCTTCCATATAGATCAGGTGTGAATTACAACCATCCTGACCGGCTCCTCTCAATGATAAAACCAGAACATCCCCATAAATCATCTTTTCAGACCAACACAGCCACCAAAGTTCTTGTTGCCAGAAATCCCTGAGCTGTGAATTTAAACTTTTAAGTAGGAAGACTGAAAATAAGCATCAAGACTGCAAAGCATCAGAAAATGCACTCTTAATGTGAGCAGACTTTGATTCAAAAAAGACTCACACGTGGGAACTTTGAAAGTATGGACCAATTTTGTCACGAATATAGTACATTAGCTGTTCCACGATATAGACCCCACAAATATTAGGGTGGTCTTCTCCTGAATTCTTGATTTTACAAACAAATGTCACTAGAGGAATATATTTTACCTGCTGTGAGCTTTTTACCCTATTAGTGTATGGCTAAAATTCAGAACTAAACCCTTAAATTTTAGAAATTTCCTCTTTTATCAAAGGTTAAAAAAAAAGAGAAACAATTTTTTTTTTTTAAATTACCACCTCAATTGTTCCAAGAATGTCTCTTCAGAATGACTTAAATGAAATTGTGCAAAATAATTCATGGGTTGCACGATGTTAGATAACAGATTTTTTGCTAGGCGTACATTTTTGCCATTGCCTTAAAAATCCACCATAGAGTGTTTACTGTAAAAACACTGACAGTTTTTAAAGTGGCAGTAGAGCTGGGGACGGCGATTACCCTAGAAGAATATAAAATTCAAGAAGGCTGATTTTCAAAAACTAAACCAGAACTCAACCAAGACCTCATTTAAAAACATATCCAGTGGTTACAGGATCATTTTCACCCATCTACCCCACTAAATGACAGTTTAAAATCACCCAAAGATTCCACAGTGCGCAGGGCAGATGTCAATGAAGGGACTGTGAGAATTTCTTGCCTTGTACCCAGTAGGTATGCTACGTGATGACACAGAGGAAGGCCTCCCTGTCACGAGTCTCTAGTGTTTTGGTGACTGTGGTCTCGAAATCCGTGAATATGTATATTATTATTGGCACTAATTGGCACTCTTGTTGGCAGGCTAAGGAGATAAGAGGATTTAGTTCAAGGAGACTGAGCCACTTCCCATGGTGGCCAGGCCCGGAGTGAGGGCCCTGTGGAGTGCCGTGCTGGGGGATCCGTAGCTCTGTGCTTCAGCAGGTGGTGGGCTAGAGGGCCGTGGGGGTCCGGACACCATTCAGGAGCATAGGCTTCACTTTCTGAGAATCTGGGTACCCCTGAACCCAGGCTCCATCTCCCTTCAGACTGGGGAAATCGTCGAAGCTCACGCACCTTTCTAAACGGGACAGTTTTCAACAGGAAAAGTAAAATTCACGGCATATGGATTTTTATCCTTGTCGCACTACACACAACTCATTCACTTAAAGGCAACTTGTACACATGGGTCCAGAGAGAAGGGCTTTTTCCCTCTATCTGAAGGTCGGAACCGAACAAAGAGAAATCCCTATTTAAAGAATGTTGGAGAGGGGCTGGGTGCAGCGGTGGGGGGTGGGGGTGGGGGCTTCTTCCCAGCCCGTAAGGCTCTCTAGAGATGGACCGAGAGCTTTCTGAAGGCCGTCAAGAACAACACATCTTTTTTATTATTTCCTGTAGACCATTCGGTTAATGGGAACATTTTCCTTGCACAATGAGATGCCTAACAGGTGGGGTCTGTGTGAAGCAAAAACTGTCCATTTAGTTAACGTCTTCTTGTTGTGGGCACTTTCCTGAGCCTGCTTCAGAGCGCTTTGCACCATAAAGCTGTTTTCTAATCACGCTCTGTGTCTTCCTCCACATCTTGGTCATTAGCAAAAAAAGGACGAAGTGAGGTTACATCAGGGGAAGTGGATACTTTGTCATTCCCTTGTGGTTCATCTGTTTATTCATTTAATCAAGAAATATTTATTCTGCAGCTACCACATGGGAGAAATTTTGTCAAATTTTACTGGAACGCCCGTCACGGCTGTTCTCCAAAGGCCGAGGAGAAGTAGAGGGATGAGTTAGGCAGAGACGTCAGATGCCGCGCGGTTGGGGAGAATGAGGTCATGGAAAGTTCAGGCATTGCTGGAGGTGGCCAGGTAACTTAAGTGGGCAAAGTAGGCCAGATGGAAGAAAAAGAATCCTCAGTTGCAAAGGTGAGTGGTGCTGGCACTCGTCTAGATAGAGAGACGCAGAGGAGCTTTGTGCAGTGGAAAATTTACATCACCGGGAAAGGGTGCAGGACTCGCCATGGGCGGGGGGGGGGTCTTTGGGCTGCCAGAAATTGTTTGGCCAAACCTTGCAGATGAAACCAAATATGTCTGGGACCCATCCGTTTGCACCCTCTGAACCCAGGGAGCCAGGGGAGGCAAAGAGTGTGAAGATCAGGCACACTCTGCTGGTGCTTTTATATACCAGCTCTTTGACCTTGATTCCTTATCAAGTGGAATAGGGGTGACAGTCCCAAGCCTGCCCACCTCAGAGGGCTCTGCTGGGACACAGAAAGTGGATGGTAAACCCTCGCTGCGTAAAGGTTGGTCCTTGGAGTGGCAGCAGCATCACTTGGGAATGGGGTTAGAAATGCAGACTCTTGACCCCAGCCCATGCCTACAGAGGAAGAAGCAGTTCACAAGATCCCTCGGGGATTCCTCCACCACGCAAACAAGTTTGAGAAGCCCTGCCGTGAACAGCAAAACTGTTCATTAGTAGCAAGATATTTAGCAATCTGCTTCTCTCTGTGTTCATATGCGTATGTGGGTACTGGCTTTGTGAGTAGACAAGGCTGTTTTGAGAGGGCCAGCCCTTTGCCTCTCCAAGGGCGAAAAGATGAAATACCTGGGGCTTCGACCACTGCTCCCAGTTGACACTGGAAAGCACGGAGCAAGAGGAAAACAAAAGTCACTGATTCAAGGACTGACCAGTTAAGGAAGAAAGAGGAGGGCCCATGGGCCATGGCATCAGGCAGGTCTCTGTTCAAATCTGCCACTACCTGCTTCATGTGATCTTGGGAAAGTTGCTAAAACTGTCGGAGGCTCAGCTTCCTCATCTATAAAATGGGAATACAGTGTCTACTTCATAGGAAAGAGGAGTATCAAATATGATGAAATATGTAAACCACCAAGGCTGTAAGACATCCTCCCAACTTCCCTGGCTGTCCTAGGCGTTTTATAAACACCGCATAGCCTGACCTCCCACCTGAACCTACAGATGGCGGACATCAGTTGACTTTGGCATCTTTTTATACCTAAATCCTATTCGAAGCCAACAGCTTTTGGATGATATTTGCATTAGATGTGAACCAGCTTTTTTATGTGTCATGCATAAGAAAAGAGCTTCCTCCAGCTTGGGGTTTGTTACTTAACATTAAATCATTCTTACAAGGAGCCAGTGGTATGTGTGCTGGGAGCTTCCACAAGTTATTACGTCATTACCCATAATGATCATGTCTGCAGTCCTTGAGAAATAAAGCAACCCACCCTCGGAGGGGAAAGGTCTATGTTGGAGGCCTTGGGCTTTGCACTGAGAGAAATGACTAATGCTCAAAGCAGAAGGTCTAGAAAAACCCTCTGCATTTAGTTACCTACAATATCAGTCCAGTGTATAGTCTTACTGGGAAATGTCCTGGTGACAATTTTTAAAAGCAGAAAGAGAAAATATTCATGGAGGAGGGTTAGAAGGGGGCTAGTTCATCAGCTTTCTGGTGGTTCCAGTTTAGAAGCCATTATCCTTATATTATCTTCACGCCAAGAGAGCCATAAATCAGGAACAGGGGATAAAACGAAATGAAACGAAATAGGGACAAAGAAACTACACAATAGAACTGAGGCTTTCCTAGGAAATTAAGATTTTTTAGGCTTTGACTTTTCAAATGGTAACAACTGTTTTCAGCAAAATGTGCATCATGATTTTCTATACATTTTCCTCACATAGGGAGATAGAAACACACTCATGTATATAGTTATTTCCAAGACTGGAAAGTTTGGAGGTTTTTTTTTTTTTCCCCAAGAAAGGGACAGTGAATCATTGTCCAGAATGCCCTTCAGAAAGTATATGAAGCTGAGGCACCATCTGTATTTTTTCAGACATATATTCCCATTTTACTTGAAATAACATCATTGCAGCCATCCCACGGAGTGAGAAGGTGATTTTGTTCCCTTCTTGCCTGGCCTGAAGTCAAATGTTTTTTTCTTTTTTTCCCTTTCTTTCTTTCTTTCTTTTTTTTTTTTTTTTTTTGGCAAATGCTGCATCTTTCTTTGAAATATTTCATGCAGATAATGGATAATGACCACTTCTCATTGCTTTTTCTCGAAGACGTCTAACTGCATTAGCCAAGAACGGAGAAATTTTAACTTGCTTCTTTTGCTAAGTTCATGGCTGTGACCACTTCCCATTAAGAAAGAGAGAGGGAGAAAAAAAAAAAAGAAAGAAAGAGAGAGGGAGAGAAAGAAAAGCTCACTCTTCCCTCAGAGAAGCTAAATTGCCACTGACGGAAAGCGATCTGGCCTTTGCCTTCCTGGTGAGTCTTTGCTGTCTCTAGAATCACAGAAGTCTGAGGTGGAAAGACCTTCCGTATCTTATGGCCAATCCGGCTTTAGCCAGGGAAGGATTTCCTTGTCCTGGTGTTCTTCATTTCTACAATTAATGGACCTTACCACTCTTCTTTGTGTTGGATTCCCCACCAACATGGTCATTATGACCAGCCTGGCTATGAGTACTGCCATTCTTTGCCACCCTACCCCTTAGGAGTCGAGCCAGGTTTCCACCATGATACAACTGGATCGAATCTAAGGATGGGGGAAAGCTTTTAGCTCAAGCTTTCATGATGTGCTTTCATCATTTTATTCACACGTTAGTCAAGTAACCGCTCAACATATACTTGAACGTCTTCAGTAATGGAGAACTCCCAGCTTTGAAGCAGCTTATTCTCTGTTAAAAAAGAAATAACTAATAACTAACATCTACTGAGAGCAAATGTACAAGTAAGAGCTAGTGGGCTAATTTTTTATATGTGTTACGTTATTTGATCCCCACAACACTATATGTCTTTCCAATTCTGTCTTCACAGATGATGACATTAAATTGCTGAGAATGTTAATTACATCTCCAGAGTCACATAGCTGAATTGGGACTTGAATCTGGATCTGTCGAGCTGTATGATCTATGCTGGATTCGTCTTTTTCCCTCACTCCCTGTATCTAATTTGTCAGCCAGGCATGTCAATTCTATTTCCAAAACAAATCTAAACTCTGCATGCTGTTATCCATGTCCACATCACTGCCTTGGTTCAGGCTGCCATTAGTTCTTCTCCGGTAGATATGGTGGCCTTCTCAATTGGTGGCCAGTCTTGCTCTCCTACAGTCCGTCAATCTGTGTGACTGGGACTGGGACCTGCTAAACGGAGACCCAAGTTCCTTTGCGTAACCCCTCTCACTGGCTTCCCTTGGCCCTGAGGCTCACGCTCCCTAGTGCAGCCTGCAGGTTCCGCCCTGTCCTCTCTCCATTTCACACCCCCTCTCAGCAGTGTCCCCTTGCTGGGGTCTAGAGCCAAAATTCTCCCCACCTATTTCTGAACTCACCAAATTCTTTGCGCCTCTAAGACCTTTGAAATTCTGATCCCCGTACATGGAAGATCTCCTTCTTTTGTTATGTCTAATTCTTTCTCAGTCTTTTAGTGTCAGCTCAGAGGCCTGTCTTCAGCGGGGTCATCCCTGATCACTGTGACCACCGCTCACTCCCCCCAAATCCCCAATTGCTAAAGTTACAGCCCACCACTTTTTCTTGTACAGTTTTTATCTCAATTTGCAACTATTTTATTCTCCTATTTACTGGGTTGTTTGGCTTTCCAATGGGACCGCAAGTCCCCCAAGGGCAGATGGAGTCTATCTTGTTCACCACTGTTTTCCGTTGCTATCCAGGGCCCAACTTGTTCAAACATTTGTTGAATATAGGAAGAAATGAATGAATGGCTGGACTGAGAAATGAATGAGTGAGCGCGATTGCATCAGGAAAGAACAGTTTTCTCTAGCTTTCACAAACTTAGATTTTACTCATTGGTTCCAACCCACTTTCAAGCCATAGAGAACAACAAAAAGATTTTTTAACAGGCTATCCCTTTGGATGGTTGAGGTTCCACACAGGGTGGGCTGTTCCTCCTGGGAGGCAGAGTAAGTCAGGGACAGCCATAACAGTGTGGATTCAGGAGCGCTGAAAAGACCCTTTCCTCCTCAACTCTGAAAGCTTTCACACTCTACTTCCTGCCTCAAACCCTACAATTAGACTCTTGCTGATTTGGCAGGAGGCACACCGAGAACTCATCCCCTGTAAAAATATAAAGACTCTTATTTCACTTTGGCACTTTAGGGTGAATGAGTTTATCAGATCATTTCCTGGGAGCTGGTTTCTGTAGAAGAACGTGGGACCCCAAGAGCCAGCTGGCTCATCAACAGACTCTAACTGAGGGGTTCTTAACCTGCAGCAAGTTTGCCCCCAAAGGGACATTTGGCAAAGTCTGAGGACATCTTTGGTTGTTACAACTGGAGAAGAGGTTCTACTGACAAGTAGTGAATACAGAGGCCAGGGGATGCTGTTAAACACCCTACAAGGCACACGACAGTCCCCTACAACAAAGAAGTATTTAGACCCAAATGTCAAAAGTTAAAAAAAATGCTGCAGAGTCAAGGTCAGCTGCAGTTTCGGGAATGGGTGGTAAGGGTAGAGGATACTCGTCCCGTGTCTAGTTGTCAGTGAAGCAAGGGGCTGCCTGGAGGAGAATGCTCAGTGCCATCAAGGGAAAATCAGAAAGCAAAGTGTGGGCATCCCCTTCACGGTTATTACGACATGGAAGCAAAGAGCACAATGTCTACAGCAAGGCTGCCCAGGTTCAAATCCCACCTCTGCCCCATCTCACATTGTCATCTTGAGCAAACTAACCAGCTCTGTGGGTTTCACTCTCTTCATCTACAAATTGGAGGTAATAATAGTACCTGCCTCAAAGATGACTATGAGATTTGAGATAATTGGAAAGAACTCAGAATGCCTGGTAATAGTAAGCACTCCATATATGCCCCCTTTCATTATTGCAAGAAAAAAGACCTAGCCACAAAGAGCAACGCTATGGGGCTGGATTTCTCAGGATTTTAGTATTTATTCTTTCAAGTGTTGGTTGAAAAACAAAAAATCCATCATGTTCTTAGCATTATTTTCAATCAATTCCTTCTGGATTCATTTAAATCCCCTTATCAGATTGAGTATTTTTATACTACAAGAAACAAACAAACAAAAAAGTTAATGATGAAAGGGATTAGCATTTCTAAATAACTCCGGTAACTTTGTCAAATAAATCCTGACCTATTTCAGTTCTTAATTAACTAGGTTAGCTTTTAAATGAGGCAACTTATATAAAACAGCAAGTCTGATCTGGGGCCAAATCCCCACTGGACAGTTGGATGAAGCAGTTCTTGGAAATGACCCAAATTCTGGGAGATACAGAGGTCTTGTGATCTTTTTGAATCGATGGTTTGAATAATCTAATAGAAAATTCTCTCAGGTTTTCTGACTCTTCGATTTTAGGTGAGGGTTGGTTTAAGATGGCCTTTTCAAGACTTGTCACCTTTTCTCGATCTCTGCCTATAAAGGAGATAGGTAAATAGGAAAAGTCTTGAGGTCACTATGTCAGCACCCACTAAATAGTACCAAATTAGCCACTGTCTCAGGAGAGGACAGTGGGAGAAGTCACTACCTGGTGATCTAATATCCTCCAATGATGAGCACGGATAGACGGCTCATAATACAGCCACTATCTTGTTTTTGGTATTCGTTCTGGCCTTTTTCTCTGTTTTATGTTATTTTCCTCTACTTTGTCAATCTTCTGATATTGGTCAGCCAGCTCCTGAACCACATTCATGAAAGTGGAATTCTCCTAAAAAATAATAATATCTGTATTTTTTCCCCCTTAACAACAACAAAAAAGACAGTGTTCAGCTAATTGGTTAGTTTGCTTTTGGGTGTCAAAGGTAATTTTTCTCTTCCTGGAGAAATTACAAGAAAAAGAACCAGAACTTTCTGAATTGGAGGAGGACAGTTAAGCATGGGTTGGAACATTGGAAAAACATCTTATTTGCAGTGTCTAACATCTTCGAATGACTCTTGAGAGATAAAAGGCAAATTAGCAGGTACACCTTAGAGTTTCAAAGAGGACATTGGTGGCCTTTCCAGGTCATGTCAATTTTTTGTTACTTCTCGATGTTTAAAAATGAACTTTGTTAATTCTTGGGCAATGCTGAAAAATTATCAGTGTTCCCAGATACATTATAATAAACAATGTGGTTGCTCCCCAATCTATTAAGTATGGGCGGGATTGGTGCCACCCAGGTCTGTGTGGGTACAACCTAATCACATTGTCTAATTTGTCTAACATAATCACATTGCAATAGTGGCTCATTTAGGTGATTTCAGCCTAACCTAAGCCAACAGGGGATCAACACTCTCAGTCTAATTTGATGGTTAAGAAAGTAATGGTCTCTCCCTTTCCTTCTTCCCATTCTTATACATGAATATATAATCGTATAAATTGCTAGTAGCAATTTTGCTACATTGAGGGAATCCTAAGGACTAAGCTAACACACCAGAGCATAGAGCCAAGAAAATTACAATAAACTGGAGCTAGAACCTTGATCAGACTCCACCAGAAGCCTTGTTGTCTTTGTACTTTGAAATTTCATGAGCAAATAATCCTCTTTACTGCTTAAGATAGTTTGGGGGGTGTTGCTTGCACACCGAGCTAAGAGCTTCATGATAAAGCTATTAATCTGTGCACATTTCATAGTCTTCTGGTAGTTATTACTTTATAAATGAGATACATTTTTTATCAGTACACGTACATTAGCCTTGCTATGTACTAACATCGTTTTATTTGTTGGTATGTATATTCTTTTGCCCTCAACAACAATTATGACCTTTTCTTTCTTTTTTCTTTTTTTTGGTTTGGCAAAGTATAAGGTAATCCCCTTTTACTATTTGGTCCCTTAATTATCCATGATGATAAGAAGGTCAATGCTGTAAAAGTTGGGATTCATGTTTCTAATCAAACACCTAACCCATTATTAGTTACACTTTGACTATTCTGAATTCTGAACCCACCTTACATGCCATCTCTGCCCTGAGATCTTTTTCCAAGCTCCCAGAGTACAATCTCCCTTTCTCTGTAGATCCATAGGACTTTACCTATATCTTCTACTGGACAAATCAAATTGTGATTCTTTTTTTTTTTTTTAAAGACTTTCATTTATTTATTTGACGGAGAGAGACACACAGAGAGAGGGAACACAAGCAGGGGGAGCGGGAGAGGGAGAAGCAGGCTTCCCGCCGAGCAGGGAGCCCGATGTGGGGCTCGATCCCAGGACCCTGGGATCATGACCTGAGCCGAAGGCAGATACTTAACGACTGAGCCACCCAGGCGCCCCTCAAATTGTGATTCTTGATCTCACTTCCCAGATGGTAAACTCTTTAAAAGCAAGGAGGTTATTGGTGTTTATCTTCATGTACCTAGCACTGGGAGTTTTGGGCACACAATAAGGGCTCCATAAATGTTCTCTTTCTTTGCTTATTTTGTCTTCTACAACTTTACACATGATCTTGTACATAGTACTTCAGAATATTGCTTAAATAGAATAGCAGAGACAATGGTTACCCAAGGAGGGTCCCAGCCCCCAAGTGCACACTGAATTAGAGACACACATGGGTTCCCACCACTCTTCCTGGTGATACCTAACACACTCTTGATGACTCAGCTGGGGGTGATTTTGCCCCCTAGGGACATTTGGCAACATGTGGGGAGATGGAGTGGGTATGATGCTGGCATCTGGTGGGTGGAGGCCAGAGATACTGCTAAGCATCCTACAATGCATATAACAGCCCCCACAGCAAAGAATGATCTGGCCCAAATGTCAGTACTGTCAAGACTGAGAGACTCCGACTTGTAAATCTTTCTCTCCGATTTGAACATGAGCCCCGTGAATGCATTCCTGCGTCCCCGGTGCGAATCACAGTTCTTGAGGGGACAATTGTCTACTTTGCCAGAATGCTCTCTACCCTCCACTGTGGGCCACTTTGGTGGGGGTGTTCTGTCCCCATCCATTGTCTCTCTGCTTTTGCAACTGGGTGAGTTAATAACTGAAATCATCTCCCCCTTTAAACTGAAAACATCTCCTTTGTTAAAATAGGTAATGTAACTGATTTTATTTTTTAAGGCATAAGATCAACTTTGGGACTGATGTAGTTATAACACTGTCAGAGCTGGGCTGTATAAATCTGCTCCCATCCTGGGGTGCCTGGGTGGCTCAGTCGGTTACATGTCTGCCCTTGGCTCAGGTCATGATCCCCAGGTCCTGGGATTGAGCCCTGATCAGTCTCTCTGCTCAGCAGGCAGTCTGCTTCTCCCTCTCCCTCTGCTCTCCCCCCGCTTGTGCTCTCTCTCTCAAATAAATAAATAAAATCTTAAAAAAAAAATCTGCTCCCTTCTAGGCACATTGGGAAGGAGACAGCAGGACATAGATTTTGGTCCTTGGGAGATTAATTGAATGAGACTCCAGTGCACCTGGACTATTTTCCAATAAGAACAATCCAGATTGTGTATGTGTTTAAATGTTTGGTATTTTGTTTAAAGAGCAGGGAGGTAGAACAAAAACATAAGAATTTTCTCTTTTCTTTTCTTTCCTTTTTATTTTATTTTATTTACTTATTTTTAGTATGGGCACACTATTGCAGCTTGGCCAATCAGACTGTTGCTCCATAGAATTCAATTTCTTTTTTTTTAAGAATCCATTTATTGATCTATTTTAGAGAGAGAGCAGGAGCAGGTGGAGGAGCAGAGAGAGAGAGGGAGAGAAGCAGACTCCCCACTGAAGGTGGAGCCCAATGTGGGGCTCACTCGCATGAGCCTGAGAACACAACCTGAGCTGAAATCAAGAGTTGGACATTCAACAGACTGAGCCACCCAGGTGCCCCTAGAATTCAAATTTGGACCCCATGACTCAAGCATGGAAAATGGTTGGAGTGGATCCATCTTGACGAGAGCATCAGGAAGAGGTCATCCTTTGATTCTGTCTCCTTGATCTTCAGGGCCACACTGGCTTCTTCTCTTTCAGTGATCTGTTCCATGCTCCTTCTAACACATTGCTTGTTTTGACTCAAGTTAGCCAGAGATAATATTTCTTGCTCACAACGAAAGACACCACTGGCTAACAGATGGAGCTCAATACATACTTTGAGTAAAAGAATGAATTTGTTCTAACTCTAACAAAGTGACTTCTTTGCATGTCAGAATAAAACGAGCTCGAGGTCTTGGTGCCATTGTTTGGCATTCAGTAGAGGGTGGTTTAATTGTTCGTAGACAAATGGGCAGACCATAACACAATGCTAGTAAGAGCACCTTATTTCTGGAAATCAGAAATTTCCCTCCAAAGCCAGACTCCCCTCCATCCAGATGTACGTTTTTCCATAGAGCCTGGCTGTATGTATGGGTCTGCCTTGAAAATGCTTTTTAGAAACATATCATCCCCCAATGACTTGAATGTACCCATCTAGGGTATGTTTCCAGCGCTCATAGTCTATTGTGTCAATAATCTGCATATTTAAGAGTCCCCACATGCTCATTGAGACGATAGATGGGGCTGGTACAGTCTACTGGGTCAAAAATCTGCTTTAAATAGTCTATATACACAGTCGGTTGAGTAAATAACAGCATTTTCAAAAAGCCCCTAAATATATAATAACATGATAAATCGCATCAGCTCCTAAAGATGCAGTCTCGCTACCGCTGATCAAGAAAATGATGTGCGCTTTAACAAGCCACTTACAAATGATCTCATCTTTTCCAGCCATGGGAGCATTATCTTTCCTCTGCTCTATTTTTCATATGTAGAGGAAAAGAACCCAAACACACACACACACACACACACACACACACACACACACAGGCATATAGTGTGCTCGATATGATCTTGCACAAATAAACTGGGTTTGAGCCAGTTGTCCAGATGTAGGGAGGCAAGACCAGAGAGCAAGGTTCTTCTCACTTTGGTTTGGAGGGTTCTCCCATCACTCAGCTGTGTGTGATTCAGAGTCAGGATGGTATCCAAGTGCACAAAACCAGTTGTGCTGAAATCAACTAGAGGCATGGATTTGGGGACCTCCATCTGACCTCATTTTGCTGTGAAGACAACTTATTCCATACTGTTTCATTAGAACTCTGCTTAAAAACATCTTCTATCGGTACAATAGTCTAATAGGTTCCACTTATGAAGTGCTTTACAGTTGTCTTACTTTAGCTTCCCAACACTCCCATGGTGGGGGTAATATTATTAGTTTCATTTCTAAAGATGGAGGAATTTAAGCTTTGAGGAGTGGAACAACTTAACTAAGGTCACACACCCACAGACTGGGGGACGTGGGCTTTGCAGTGAGCTTATGAGGCTCCAGAGCCAATGCGCGCTCGTGGCTGTGTATTCAGTCCTCAACTGTGCCCTGCTTTGTTCTGGTGTGTACGATGCAGGTGTGTCTGTTTCTGTCATGCATGCTGTATACATTCCTCGGTAGATGTTGCATTTTGCAGAAGCTTGCATTAATAGTATAGTGTTTGGAGTTGTGGGGGGGATCAGGTTAGGGCAGACCACTCCAAAACTAAGCAAGTAGGGATCCAGAACAGAATGGAGTAAGAGCAAACATAATAAAAATCCTGGTCCAGCTAAAAACACCTGTTAAATTCATGAAAAATAAAGGAATGTGATAGCAAATAAAGGACTTCGCTTTGTAACTACAGAAGGGAAGGCAGTTGGGAAGAGAGGACCCTTGGGGGGTGGTGAAATTGTGGGGTTCTGGGTAGGTCAAATGAGAAAGGTCAGGGAGAGGTGACAATTCGACTTTCAAGGCTGACCATCTGAGCGGGAAGTTGATGGGCTGTCTATGAACTGACTGTAACTTCTGTGGCTTCCTGCATTCAACTTTATGTTTGGTTGATGTTGCTTAGCGGTGCTGAACAATATTGTGTTGGAAAAAAAAAAAATCACAGGTGAATCGATGTGAAGTCCTCATTATATTCATGTCATTGACCAATTTGCCAATCAGGAATGAGCTAATCCACTTTACAGAAATATGAGTTGCAACAGAACAGACGTTATTTTATCTTTCATCCTTAAAGACCTTTCATGTTCAACTAACTCAGTAGATAACATCCTGGGTGCCTTACCAATAAAACCTTAATGTTGAATTAATTACTCAAGCTAACCAACTTAAAATAAAGATGGTAAATCTAAATATCTTCTAGGGCACAGAATTAGCATCTTATGACATCTCTTGTTCTTGGGAAGACATGAAGGAAGAGCTTCCCCTTTACTTCTTTGAGTGCCTACTGTATACCTGATAGAGTGCAAAGGATTGGCAATGCTCTTTATTTTGGAAATAATTCCGTGAGGTAGGCATTTTTCCTTCCATTATAGAGGTGAGGAACTTGAGGCTAACAGAAGAGATACAGCTGGTTCTCCAGTAGAGTCTGGAAGGAGCAGGACGGAAACCAAGCACACAGCCCCAAGGCCCAGGCTCCACCTGCCCATGGGACTGAAAGTGAAGAGTGGTCACCATCTCCTCTCCTCTTGTGCTGCCTCGACTCCTCGAGGAATTGATTCCATCCCTGCCACCTACACTCAATTCTGGAAATTCTTAGCAATCAGGATGAAAGATACATTAGATTATGTCATTTTCCTGTTCAAACCTCCCCCACGCCCCCCTCCCCCCAGGTAAATCCGTCTCACTCACTGAGAAAGCAGAAGTTCTCACCTTGGCCTCAGATTTATGTGCATGTCAGCTCTCCCCTTGGACTCTACCCCCCTCTCTCCCTCCCCTCTCCCTCTGTTTTCTGCTCCCGTCACACTGGCCTCTTTGCTGCCGGTTCTCAAGCAAACCAGGAACACTCCCATCCTCGGCTTTGCCATTGGCTGCTCCCCCCGTGCTTTTCCTCCACCTTCTTTAAATCTTGGCTGACATGTAATTTCCTAATGACGCTGCCTCTGATCACCCTGTTTAAAATTGCAACTGGTCTCCCGACTCTCTCCGGATGGCCGAGTGATTCTTTTACCCTGCTTTACTGTCTCCTTTTCCATAGCGCGTGCCAGATTCGAACTGAGCACAGAATGGACTTGTTTATTATGTCGATCGTTCACTGTGAACTTTCTTTGTTAGGCTGTAGCTCCATAAGAGCAGGGACCTTTGTCGGGGTGGTTGGATGCTGCCGTGGAAGCACCTACTGCAGTACGTGGCACATAGTAGGTGCTCAAAAAATATTCACCAAATGGATATTTAAAGAACCTCGTGCGTTTTTAACTCTATCAGGTGAGCAAACGTTAGCACTCACCAGGACCTTTCCGGATTATGATGGGTTTGCACTGACTTCCTATTCTCTGAGAAACAGTGGCCCCCAGGAAACTGGTCTTGCCTCGCAGCCTTCCTAGTATGTTAGCCTTTTTAAAATTCAGTCTGGCTCTATATGCAGGAGTAAATTCAGGAGCAGAAACACAGAAAGGCCTTCCGTAAAGTTAAAGATGCCTCTTTTTTTTTTTTTTTTTTAAGAGTTTTTTTTTTTATTTGATAGATATAATGGGGTTGTGAGAGAGCACGAGAGGGGAAAGGGTCAGAGGGAGAAGCAGACTCCCCGCCGAGCAGGGAGCCCGATGCGGGACTCGATCCCGGGACTCCAGGATCATGACCTGAGCCGAAGGCAGTCGCTTAACCAACTGAGCCACCCAGGCGCCCCAAGATGCCTCTTAATCAGAAAAATACTTCAAGGGTCCATGCTTAACGGGTTTATAGCCTCACAGGCTCTGGGCTGCAAGTGACACACAACCAGGGTTAGTGAATATATTTCCTAAAGTTATTTAAGCCGGGCATTTAAAAACTTCTTAGTTGCTTGGAGGGAAATCCCAAAGCATATTCTTTTATTGCACCCTTCCGTATCTCTGGTCCTGTGACACTGTGATCCCTGGTTTCAGGACACAGGGATTCCGGGATGGATGCTCTTCTTTCTTTGTCGGCCTCGATAATGATTTGGTAATGTCTGGATTTACACCGGAGAGCCTTTCTCTGATTGGAAGTTCTCCTCAATCTCTCTGTAAGGCGGCAAGAACTGAGTCTGCCCATGGGAACAAGTAGATCAGTGTGTTGTTTGAGGTGGGGGAGATCCCAGCTCTACCACTTACTAGCTGTGTGTTCTCGGGCAAGTCACATAAGCACTGCAAGTCTCGCTTCCTCATCTGTACAATGGGCATGATTACAGCACAGGCCCTCTGTGGCTGTTGGGAGGCTTTAATGAGGAAATGACACAGTTCTCTTTCTGTCATTTGTTTCCTGCCTCCTATTCAACTTTCCAGTCTTAGCATCAAGACCCTTGGAGGAATTTTCCTGGCCCCCTGCCTGTCTCATGGGATTCTTCTCTGGTGGCTGCCATCAAAACTGCACTCAAACAATGATATGGGTAATTGTTAAATTCTGAACCTTGTCACTGAGACTCTATTAGGGCTGGGACTTGGTGTCTCGTGCATTGTTCTAGCTTCAGCATTTTTTCCGAGAGCCTGGAGCACAGCATACACTTTACAGATAGCATTTTATTGATTCCAAGACCTTTCCTTTATATTTTAACATCTCAGAAATTAGGGTG
The DNA here is from genome assembly GCF_003265705.2 of Callorhinus ursinus. Classification (NCBI taxonomy): domain Eukaryota; kingdom Metazoa; phylum Chordata; class Mammalia; order Carnivora; family Otariidae; genus Callorhinus; species Callorhinus ursinus. The sequence continues at coordinate 5,944,501 of NW_027397115.1, forward strand.
CATCTTACAATCAATGGTATCTTAAAATGGCTGCCAGGGGGCAGTTGCAAGCTATTTCAGAAATGCCTTAACCAATTTATTTTTCTTATTTTTCCTTTTTTATATAAACATAAGAGTGTTACATTAGAAAGATCATTTAAAAATAAGTCTTAAAGAGTCTTTCAGTAAGTAAAAAATAGAAATTCCTAGTGACAGGAGGAGAGCAGGGTGTCACAGTTTAATTGTAACCATTTTTCTTTCCTAGTGGGGCAAAATATTAGCAGTGCAGTGTACTGAATGGGCTCTTAGACGAAATACTGTAATTGTGGAATGGAGCAAGAAGGGAAAAGCACTCTGCACAGTGCTGGGCACCCAGAAAGTGCTGAGTACATACCCGGGCCATGATGGTTATAATCCTATGGAGTCTCCGATCAACCGGTATTTCGAAGAGCACCAATATTTTTACTCAGCAATTTGGCTTCCCCTGCGACACATCTAAGTTTTTTGCAGAAATGTTCAATGGTGGAATTTTTTGGTTAGGTAAACACAGCCCCAGCTGGAAATGGGGTCCTCACTGTAGTCACTCTTCTGTCTTTTCTGCCTAATGGATGGCTGCGTGGAACCCGGTCTGGGTGCCCTTGTTTTCCCAAAGCCTGAAAGATGGTAGGCTCCAGAGATGTTAGATGGCTGAACAACAAAACCCCCCAAGTGTATGAATTACTGGAGGTGAGGGTCCCGGGGAGAACAACAGAGTGACAGATCCAAAGCTGTGTTCGTTTTGTGGGAAGAAAGTCGGAGACGTTGCTCCATATCGGCTGGGGCTCCACCATTATTTGTTTGTTACCAAACATAAAATCTTAGGAAAATTTAACAGACCTTTCAAATTGTAAAGCTTTCCGCACCCTGGCTGAGAGGTGAGCCACAAATAGTGTGTGTTTCTCTACATTTTCCCATAAGATTGCTGACCACAGTCTCCTGAGTATCCTTTCCCTTATGGGTTGGGAAATTTCCTCAAGGCCAGGAAAGTGGACTTCTGCTAGGCACATAATAGGTGCTCGATACATATGTGTTGAAAGACTCAGGACAAAGACCAAGACCATTGCCAGTATCATGATAATCCCATTGATGATCCCTTCGACCATGTATCCTGCCTTCTGCTTTGCTTCTAACCCTTCTAGAGACTTCACTGGGTATCTACCTCAGTACTTAAATACCCTTTAGGGCTTAGTGGCTTCCAGGGCCATCTCTTGGGGCGACCCCTTAACACAGCAGTGTTGACTTTGTAGATAACCCAAAAAGAACAGCTCTCCAATGAACCAATTCATCCATTGCCAGTTGAAGTCAAACCGCTTTACTGCAGGTTCTTTCTGAAGGGGTGCATGGATTGATTTACAAGTGTAGCTAGTTAGAAAGACATTCAATGATTTGTATATGTAGGATGTCAAGTATGCCCTATATTCTCCCTCCTGTCACGATATGAATGATATCCTCTCAACTGTTTATTCCATTTGTTTTAGCCAAACATAAACAGACTGCAGACATGACTGGGGCTGAAGGCATTTGCAGAAAATAAGCTTCTTCAAGTCTAGATACAGTGACAATGGAGACAAAGTTGCTGGTGCTTTGACAAATACTCTTCTTCTCTCAAGAAGGCCAAGCTGACAGAACGTCCAGTTCCTCATGCTTGAAGGAGACCTGGAGTAAAAGACTTTTAAAAGCTCTTTTTACTTCTGAGTCTCCATGGCTAATTTAATTTTAATCTCTATGACTGTAGGAACTTCAAACTACTTTTTCTTTTATGGACTTTCTTTTTTTGGCCAATGTCAATTTCCCCCTCTCTTCTACCTGTCCGCAGAGGACGGGGCGCCACATTTCTGTTTGGTCGGATCCCCTGTGCACGAAGGCACAACATTCATGTACTCTGTGCCACCCCACAAAGGAAACAGGTGCTTCCTTCCAGCTGTGGCCGTGGAGTCACTTAGGTCCGTGCTGCGTAGAGACACAGCCACCGCGGGGCAGTTGCTTTGCTGATAGGGATGGACATCTGGGTCAGGGGAGAGAGCAGGGAAGAGGGAAAAGGAGAAATAAAGCCATTATCCTTCAAACTGAATTGTGTAATCTACTTCAGGGGAAGTGATCCAACCACAATTCTGAATTTTATATACTGTTAATTTATGTCTATTACAGTGCTTGTATCTATGCGGGGGTTTGCTTGCATCCACTTTTAGCACCGTATGGTGAGGTGGCAGCAATAAATAAAAGTATGAAAAAAGTGAATGAGAGGGGACGATGTTGACTCTCTGAGGGCTGACCCTGGGACAGGTCGGGGGACACAATGAGAGGGGCTGGGGTCTATATGGCTCTATTCTGTTGGTCCCACTTTCCTCTTTTCTTCCAGATTGCCAGGTTGAAAGGTGAGGAAGGGATGCTGTTGCCCAGGAGGAAAGGTGGTGGGGTTGAAGATACTTCTAGCCCTCTAATTAAATAATTAATCATTTAATTTGAAACGCTGAGCACCTACTCTGTGCCACTGGGCTGAGGACCAGAGACAGCAGTGAAGAAGCCATACGTGTCCTAACCTCACGGAGATGAGAACTTGGCAGACAAAGTGGACATTAAACTAATTAAATATAATCTCATAGTTTTTAGTTAGGTGTATGATCAATCACCTGCCTTTGAATGAGTTACAACAAAGGGCCAGGTGTGGACATGAAAGCATGCTGCTATTTTTGCTACTTTTAAGCATGAAATCAATGGCAAGGTGGTGTCACTGGAGTTTCTGTTGGCAAGGTTGTGGCAAGTGAGCCGGGGCTAGGATGGCTGACTGGGTCAGCTGTGTGGGGCGCCTAAAGGAAACATTGACTAAAGTCCCTTTGGGGGTGATCTACTGAGCTTTTGTAGACAAACGATGCATCACAAACCAATGCCACCCAGCCCAGGGCCGAGCCCTCCGGTCAGTTTCGGAAGGTTTTCATCTTTAAGACGGTAAGCTGATGCTCTGCTTTCTGTTTCTAGAGGGGAACTCTAAAAGCAAAGGTGCAGAGAGGGCCGGACTCCTGAGTTTGAGTCAAAACTGTTCTGGAAAACCAGTCTGAAGACTGATTCTGTGAGCTCCCTATCTGGAGAACTCCCCATTGCCATATTGCTTGTTGAAATGGATTGATCGGTACCCTTTCTATTCTAGTGGATGCAAACTCCCACATCTTTAGAGCACTGATCCTTAATCAGGAAGCGTGGGGGGGGGCAATTTCGTTCCCCCAGGGGACGGATGGCAATGTCTGGAGACATTCTGGTTGTCACAACTGGGGAGGGGTTGCTACTGGCATCCGGTAGAGGCCAGAGATCCTGCTAAACAACTTACCATGCGCAGGACAGTCCCCCAGAGCAAAGAAATCCCAGGCCCCAAATGTCCATAGTGCCGAGGTTGAGAAACCCAGTGTGAGAGACAATTTCACTGCATATAGGTCCTAAAAGACTATTATGTCCTTTCAAAAAATAATAAACCTCAGTAGTTATAATTCACAACCTGACCAGAAAACACAGGGATAAACATGAACTCTAGTCCTGAATTTTGTGAGGTTCAATGCAAACAGCTTTAGCTGGAAAAAGTCAATTACAGGTGATTTTTTTTTTTCTCATTCAGGATGCCCTTTCACTTATGTTGGGAGGAAGCTCTTAAGTGGCAGATCCCAGAGGCACAGAATTCTGAGTTAAACTTCACAAAATCTGGTGTTTTGTTTCATATCCTCCCCTTCCCTCTCTGTGAGTGTGTGTGTGCATACGTGTGTGTGTGTCGTGGAGGGAGTGTTCACCTCCCTATCAAAATATCTGAAGTGATATAAGCAACCGATCAGAATGAAAAGAAAAAAAAAACCCACCATTTAGAATTATAAAGATCTGCCGTCTGCTAGATACTTGGAACGATTTGATATGAACTTTGTTTTATAAAGTAGACCATGGTAAAGCTTTGAAACTTCAGTTTGTTAAAAAAAAAAAAGAAAAAGAAAAAGGGAAAAAAATGGAAGAAGGAAAGAAAGAAAAATGGGGGAAAAATACTGTAACAGCCCTCACTCCCTTTGAAGTCAGTACTGATATAGCTCTGAACAGATCCGTTCAAGTTCAACTAACATCAGACAAATGTTTAGTGTATCAGAGGAAGCCACAAAAGCAAGGATTTCATCAATATTTCACAACAGCCTCAGGGAAACTGTAGATTGCAATGCTGTAGGGCAGCTAATGGAATTACACACAAGGGTTTTGTACATTTAAAATAAGCAGCTACTAAAAAAAATTACCCTTCAGTTTGATAGAAACTGTATAAAACTGCAGATAGGAAACAATTAAATTGCTCCCAACATTTATCCATGTCACTCTGATGGGTCATTTAATAACAGGTATTACTGTGTGTTTCACTCCCTACCCCCTCAGTAAGGCAATAATAAAGATTAACATTTATGAAAAGAAACATAAAATATAGCACAGCCAAATGAATAATTAAAGACAGTTTTGAAGAACACTTGCCATTGTGCACCGTGAAGTCTTTCCCCAGTCACAAAATATGTTTAGATAAAATATAATTATAAATAGGCAGAGGCTATTTATAGGGAGACCCACTGACCCTTGTTTGTTTTGATGCTAAAAAATAATGTGGAGGTATTTCCTCTGAATGTGTGGGTTACTGGACTCAACACATACATTATTATTTGGTGGGACTCAGGACGCCAAACGGCTGGCTTTCTCTTTTGGAAAATTTACAGAGGTAGACCAGGAGCTTGCAAAATGCTATTCAATAAACAAGTGTGAGATCAGCATTTTCTCCCCTAAAGTCCTTTTCTAGAGTAAAAAATTCTGCATATGAAAGCAAATTGCATTTTCGAAACTGATACTTCCCTGACCACAAAAAAAAATGTCACCTGGCTTTCCTTCCCCTTGGAACTTCGAGGCCCTCAGCAAAGACCCTGCTATTTATTCACATTTCACAGGAGTAGGAGTTTTCAGACGCTTCTCCATCAGTGGTTCTCAACAGGGCGATTTTGCCTCCCAGGGGATCAGTTGCAGTACCTGGAGGCATTTTTGTCTTCCACTAGATGGGTGGGGTTGGTGGTGATGTTACTGGCATCCAGTGGATAGAGCCCAGGGATCCTGGAGAACATCCTACAGTGTGCAACCAGCCCACAATAAGGAATTCTTTGGCCCGAAGGGGCAGTCCTGTCGAGGTTGAGAAAACCTGTTCTAAGCCATTTGCACACCTGAGCTTTATTAAAAAAATAATAGCCTTGTTAATATGGTGTCCTAACTTCTCAACCGTTCACTGGTTTCACACGTGTGTATCAAAGAGCTTCTAGACGAAACTCACAACGCTAAGTCCTTTGGAAAAGGCAGAGAGGATTTCACATGGTTATTGAGCACAGACTATTCTAATTGAAAGGCGATATTTTATATATAATATTTTAGATTATACATACATACATACATATACACACACACATACATACACACATTTGGTAACAATAGTAACTGTTATTACTGACTACATAGCATGTGAGAGGTGCTTTGTGTAAATCTCTCCTTTTACTTTTACAACAACTCTGGAGGGAAATATTTTATCATACCCTTTTTATAGATAAGGGGACATGGCTCAAGGTCATTGTCAGAATATGGCTGTGGCCAGGCTGAGACCCAAACCCCAAGCCCGTCACCAAAGCTCCCACCGCCACTGGGCTTATTTGCAGCTAACCTAGAAGCACGTGCGTGTACGTGCACGCGCGCATCTGTGTGTGTGTGTGTGTGTGTGTGTGTGTGTGTGTGTGTGTGTGCGCGCCCGTCGTGGAGCGTGCAAACACCGCTCCCCTCCCATTTGCAAGGAAGAAGTAAAGGATGACTCTGAGGGAGGAGGGAGGAGAGCACACCTCACTTTGTAGGAGTTTGGGGATTACAGATAAGAGAAAAGCTACCAGGCAGCTAGAGCAGGGGTGATGGTCCAGAGGGGAAGGCAGGCATTTGTTTCACTTGTATGCTTTTATTTATTTTTACTTTTTTAAAGATTTTAAAAATTTATTTATTTGACAGAGAGATAGAGAGAGAGCACAAGTAGGCAGAGCGGCAAGCAGAAGGAGAGGGAGAAGCAGGCTCCCCGCGGAGCAGGGAGCCCGATGCAGGGCTCGATCCCAGGACCCCGGGATCATGACCTGAGCTGAAGGCAGACGCTTAACCGACTGAGCCCCCCAGGCGCCCCCATTTGTTGGCTTTTAGAGGGAGAACGTGTAAGCCTATGTGCAGAGGGACACGGAACTGCGGCTGGTCAGGTAAAAATGAAGGGGAAGGAGGGAGACTGAGGGGTGAGTACGCAGAAGCCGGTGGGGATCTCACCTGGTCGGAAGTTTATTTTTAATTCTGAGCCAGCAAGTTAAGAGAAACGGCTGCAGGAAGAGCCAGAGGAACTGAGCTGGAGAGACGATCTGGAAAGTCTCAGGGCCCACGGTGAGGTAGGGAGACAGGCCGTTTGCTGTGGGGAGAAGCCGTGGGAGGGCACCATGGAGGAAAGAAGGGGAAAAAGAGCTGGAACGTCGCAGGGCGCAGGGAGAAGGGAGGCGGGAGCAGGGACCCGCTGGGGAGTCGACTGGGCCCTGCTGGGTCTGCGACAGGACGGGCCGGAAGGTGCAGGCTTCTCGGGCCACGCCTGGCTGTCTGGGGGCAAGAGAGAGGTGGATCACACCTGACCTTTCCCTACCGTGTCCCCACTGGAAAGTCATGCTCAGTTTAAGGAAAAAGTCGGGGGCTGTCTGACCCTTAGGTGGGTAGGACTGGAAGGCCACTTGGGACTCACAGGAATGGCAGACAATCAGAGAGCGCGGGCCCTCGTGTGAAGGCCGCACATGCAAATTCATCAGCACCTTGCCGGTTGACCGCCTTAGTTAACTCTGGCGATAAATCTCGCCCGTGAGCCATCTAGTTCAAACTCCTGGTCTGCATGCTTTTAGGATGATATGTGTATGTGCATGTATATACTTGTTCATATATATGCACATTGTTTGTATCGTATATATTCCTTATCATATATTACAATTTATAGTATTACATGTACTATGGGTGCAGATGGGATTCTACCATACATATGCCGTAGTGGAATTTTTCACTTACGTGTGTCAAATAACACACAGTGGAGGGTATTTAAACCTGTCCCCTCTTCCTCTTTAATAGTTTAGGGTTCACACGGTGGCCTTACTGGGGTAGCGACCAGGCCACTTTTCCGCCATTTAGGAATTTCTTTAGAGCAATTGTGACATCACAGAAAGAGACTTGAGTCTGAAATTGGGGAAATTAGGTTGAAGTCTCAGTTTTCCCAATGAAGAAGCTGTACAATTTTAGCAAAACTACTTGGTTTCACTGGGTTTCCGTTTCCTTAGCTATAAATCAAAGCCACAAATAGTTGCCATAGTGGTGTTGTGACGATTTGAACAATTAGATGGCGTAATATCAAATAAAAATGCTTGCACTCCCTTCAGTGTCAAGTTGAAGTGAGGGCTACATGAATATGAGCATTCCCCTCTGCTCTTAGGGTGAAGGCACCTGGGAGGACTGGCCTTCCGATCTCTGTTAACCTTTGTCAAGACTTGCCTCTCTCCATTAATAGGTCAATAAATCACTTAATAGTTTTTGAGAGCCTACTATGTACAAGACCCAGGGGACCCGTGATGGGCTCCCATCCAGGGGAGCACATACGGTAAGACCCAGAGCAAGTGTATTTTGACTTGACCTCTGGTTGGCATAGTAATGGGATGGTCCTTCAGCATGGAGAGGGTGGATGGGAAAAAAAGGAGCAAAGATGGGTGGGTCTGCCTTCAATAACCTCTCCCTCCCTCCAAGGTGAATAGAAGAAGATGACTCAAACCACGGATTGGCAATGTATGGTCCACAGGCCAAGCCCAACCTGCCAGTTGTTTTGGTAATTAAAATTATATTGGAACATAGCCACACCTAGTCTTTAATTATGGTTGCTTTTGTGCTGCAATAGCAGAGTTAAGCAGTTGCAACAGAAATCATATGGCCTGCAAAGCCAAAGATATTTACTGCCTGGCCCTTTACAGAAGAAGTTTGCCAACCCTGATTTAAGCAATCACATGAATAATTAATCATGTCTAAACTTTATGGAATAAGGTGCACATACCCAATGATAACAGCCATTTATTAAGTTCATAGTGCAAGCTGGGGAAGGCACTAGTGTTTTACCTATCTTCTCATATTGTAGCTTCAAAACAACATCATGAAAACAGCACCGTCATTATTCCCATCTGTAGTTATAGAAACTAAGGTTCAGGGACATTAAGTAACTTGCCCAAGGTCACACAGCTAGTCTATGGGATTTGATCCCAGTTTCGTTTCATTCCAGAGCCTGTTTTCTTACAATGTCAGAGTTTCCCAAACTTCAGCCTCTCATGTACCACCCTCAGGATTAATTTTCATTTCCACATCCTCTTTACTATTCTTTGCTACTTTTCTCTTTGAATAATGGATCGTCATAGCATTTGCTCCTTTAAGCTTCATCCTAGGAAATGGTATTCAAACCATTTCATTTGATGTGCTAGTCATATATAATTTTAAACGTTTTTTGTAGATACTTGTAGATTCACACGCAGTTGTAAGAAATAATACAGAGAGATCCCCAGGCCCCCAGTGATAACATTATGTGTAACTCAAGTGCAGTATCACAAGCCAGGAAACCAACATTCATAGAACCTACCAACCTGTTCAGATTTCACCAATTTTACCCACACTCGTGAGTGTGCAATTACATCACATGTGTAGATTTGGGTGACTACCACTGCCATTGAAATATGGAAGGGTTCCATCATGAGGATACGGACCCTCCCCCCCATGATACTATTTCATAGCCACAGCCCCCTCCCCCACTCCTGCTCCCTGGTAATTCCTAATCGGTTTCTCATCTCTATAATTTTGTCATTACAAGAATGTTATATAAATGGAGTAGGTAAGCTTCTGAGTATGTAAGCTTTTAAGGTTGGCCTTTTCCACTAAGCGTAATTCTTGTCATATATGTTTTTTAAATTTACCCTGAAATAACTATATAACTTTCAGAAATTTAAAAAAAAGCTTATTCATGTTAAAATGATCTTGAGTGCCACCAGTGGTACTTATGCCAAACCTTAGGAAACCCTGCCATAGGTTGTAATAACATCTGCTGGACAAATAGAAAGATAATGAAACCATAAAAACATTTTTGACTATGAAAAATCTCTAGATCAAGGCTGCTTCATAGAACTTCCTGCAATGATAGAAATGTTAGCTGTTTGAACTGTCCGATATGGTAGCCACCAGCCTCATGCAGCTACTGAGCACTTAGAATGCGGCTTGTTTGAAGAAAGAAAGGAATTTTTCATCTTATTTCACTTTAATTGATTCAAATTTACACTTACATAGCCCCCAGTGGCTAGTGGTTTCTCTGATGGACAGTGCAACTCTTCTAGATAGAATGTGTGAAACATTAAATAGAAGTAACTACGTTTCTTCTTTTCCTGTGTTTCATTTTGTCAATGCAATGATGACCTGAAACAGGGAGAAATCTTTTTAAACAGCCTTCTAATGGATCTATTTGTTGGGATCTCACCTTGTTCTAGAAGTTTGCATGTGGCTAAGTCTGAAAATAGCCCTCTAGGTACCTTTGCTGATTCCGGCCATTTGGCAAATCTCGTTGCATCACCAGATAGCATTCAGAGTGAGCCCAAGGCCCCTACTCCCAGGGTGCCTGCTTTTAAGTGACACTGTGTGCCTCCAAACACAGGCCCAAGTGACAGAGGTTTTGGACACACAGTCATAAATTAACTCAGATGCATCTAGCATGGGGTCTCATGGACTTCGAGAAGGGCGTGAAAAGGTCGTCCTGTTGATTATGAAGGACTCAGAGCGGCATGCCTTCTTTAGGAAAAGGCACATTCAAAGCAACTGCTGGTGGTAATGTAAATAAATCCTTGCTGATTAACAGGACCTGCTCTTGATGAATTTAGTTTGCACCACTGGTCTGGAACAAGGGGCATCATTGAAAGCTGAGTGTCCGGGGAGCTGCCAGGATGTTGAGTTTTCAGGGTTTGCTGGAAGCAGTGTCATGGAGAAGGAAAAAAATAACAATGACAACTTTGGGTACCTGGGGACTGACTTCTAAAAAGTCATTTGGCAAAAGAGGTAGAATTTGTGGGGAGGTGGGGTTGAGTGGACGGCTGGAAATACTTGCCCAAAGCCAGGTATGTTCCTGGAATTAGGAAAAAGTGTGGTCTGTAGTTCCTTCTTAATTCTTTTAGCCTAAATATAATGGGCAGCAAAAGCTAGCTTTTGACCATTAGCCATCCACACTCTTAGGGACACGTACCCCTTAAAACACAACATCGGCGTGAAGGTCGTTACCCTGGCCAGTCTCTTATTTCGCCTGACTTCACGGATCTGTAAGGCGTTAGCAGTTGCAAGAGATTGATATGATAGTTTGTGAGTAATTTGGATGAACTATAACACTAACCCAGTAAAGTATTATAATTTTAAATGTGTCCAGAAAATAATTGAAATTCTGGCTTAGCTTCATCATAATGCAAACTGCTGGGTATATTTAACAGCTGACTAGCTTAGCATGAATATTGCTTTAGAAATGGGGTCATATTGTTTTTACGAAACAATATTGCTCTCAAACACGTTTAGGAGGGGCAAAAGCAGGAGATTATGAGTATACTTCTAACCTTTCTGTCTCTTTCTATCTGTGTTTACTACGGTGATTTAGGTGTTTGGTGTTGTTTGAAGGCAAACAAAGGAGGTGCTGACATTTAAAACAGATCTGGCAGTGAGCCCTTGGCCATCAGATTCCTTCTTATTACTACTCTGTCACAAAATCTCAGTTTGCCATCAATCCATTTTTCTGGATCCTGGTCCGGAACAAGAAAGATAAGTTCATCCCCTCCTGACCACAATAGATATCACTAGCAGGTTGCCCCCTGTAGTTAGTTAGTTACAGGGTAACACGGTGTTTTCTTTTTTAAAATATTTTTTGTCAACACTTAAAAAATGGAAAATTTCACATGAAAATCCAGATTTACGGATGTTCCTGAAAAGTCAGAGGATTTGGCAGTTGTGGGCCTGCATTCCTGCTAGAGGACAAATCCCAGCACCCAGCGGAGGCAGTCCCCTTGAAATGCACAAAAGGCATCCCAGTCCAACACAGTAAAACTGTATTTATCTCCCTCTCCAGTCCCTTGATTTTCCAATTCCTGGTACCCAATATCCTGTTCCTAGACCTTCACAGACAATTGTGCCCTACAGTGCATCAGGGTGCACGACTGATCCATAATATCTGGCAGGGGTCAGCAAACTTTTTCTGTAAGGAACGAGTGTTGTAAACATTTTAGACTTTGTGGGTCGTACCATTTCTGTTGGAAATACTCAACTCCTCTGTTACAGTACCAAAGCAATCATAGGTGACATGCAAATGAATGGGCATGTCTGTGTTCCAATCTATTTACGAAAACAGGTTGATCCATGAGCTATATAATTTGCCAACTCCTGACATAGGAGGAAAATAAACCATCTGGCTCTGAAACAATAACCCCATAGAGGAAGTTTTCGCCAACTGAGAGCTTTTAATAGATGTGGAATGAATTCTTCCAAAGGTGGCACTCAACCTCTAAAACACCGTTTTTCAAGTATGTGTGGGTGTGTATATACAAGTGTGGATGTGTGTGTCCTTAACTCATTCCCCATTTTGTTCATTCTAAAAAATATTTACTGACTCCTCATATTATTTTCTCTAAGTATCCCTATTGGAAAAGACTTTCCTGCTAAGGAAAATAGAAAGAATTTAAAATCTGTTCCTTCATGGAAGATTAGCTGAGATAGATTATTCTGACTATGCAGTAAGGAGGAGTTTCCACTGAGGATACTTGTCATGGTAAGGCAAAAGCTGAGAGACCTCACTGCTCTTCATTTGAGAGGGTAACAGTTTTCTTGCTGTATCTCATAGTCAAGTGTCACCTTAGCTCTCTGGCTGGAGTGAGTGTGAATGCCAGCTCTCTTTCCCTATCTTTTGAGTGTCACTTAATAGAGCCCCAGCTTCCATTTTCAAAAATGAAGAGCTAGAACCAGATCCGAGGTACCTTTTTTTTTTTTTTTAAGATTTTATTTATTTATTTGAGAGAAAGAGCATGAACAGGGGGAAGGGCAGAGGGGAAGGGACTCCCTGCTGAGCAGGGAGCCCGATGCAGAACTCAATCCCAAGACCCTGGGATCATGACCTGAGCCGAAGGCAGACACTTAACCGACTGAGCCACCCAGGTGCCCCTAGAGATATCTAAATGGTAACTTTGGGCCAAATCTGGTACACGTATGTATTTAGTTTGGTCTAGAGTATTTAAAAACAAACAAAAAAAACAAATTAGTTATTGACCTCGTGAAATCAGAAGATTTCACCCCAGAAAATCAGATTTTTGGCCTTTTAAAAACAGTTTAAAGATTTGGTGACATGGAACACTCATTCTTCCACGTATATAACTGGTGGGGCTGAGTGGAGGTATTCTTTGATCACTAGGAGTTCATTACTAGTCCTGCTTCACCCACATAAGTTGCCTGTCCTGATAAGCCTTTGAGTTTATAAGCCAAGGACCAGATAATTTATAGGTTTCCTTAAGGACTCAGCATCTAGGATTCTAGTCTCTCCAAATAAAGGCAATAGACACAATTGGTCAACCCATAACATCACCTAAACTTTGCCAATTCAAGGATGAATAACTATGACCTGATCAATACAGTGGGGAGTGATATCGCTTACTGTGGTTCAGTTACAAATCTAATACAAAATCATGCAGAAATGGGAATACACATTTCATTGTCAGCCCTTCTCAACTGCAGGAGAAAACAGCAAAAACAACACTTGCTTTCCTTTGGGGGATGTCAAGCTTCACAAATTTTATTTCTCATTGCTGGCTAAACTGCTCAAGACTGTTCTCATGTTTAAAAAGCCTGAGGTAGGGACATAGAGAAAAGAATGGATGAAGACACCCATCTTATGGGGGAACTCACTGCATTTCAAATAGACTTTGGGTTTACCTGAAGTCTTGGGCCAATGGAGAAAAGAGGAATTGGCATCCTGTGGAAATACCGTGAAAGGGCCTTAGAAGGAAGAACATGGTAAGAGCCTTTTTCACCATGAGTAAGTTGCCTTGTTGATCATGGCACCCACCATGGAGCTGGGGGCTCTGCGGGCTGTAGCTCGAATTTTGGCCAGCCTTGTTTTGAATCCGCTGATCCTGATTCAGGGACTGATTAAGGCTATATGGGGTAGACCCTATTACTGGACTAATTCTACATTAGACTCTATTAGATGGTGTCCAGAGTGGGGTGGCAAACAGATGCTGAACAGGGACCAGAAAAGCAAACACTACATCATTTAATAAATATGGTAGAATTATTCTCCACCCCCATAAAGAGAGATGTCCGCTCCCATTTTTCTTGAAAGCTCTCAGCCTGTTTTCTCACATTTAAGAGACACCACCACAGGAGACATCACATATTCTTTATGAAAAGAATGACAAAACACAATGATAAATAGTTTCTGATACATGGCCTCGGGGAGACAACAGAAATAGGTGGGCACTGGGTAGACCTGCTAAGTGCCGGCCCCACAGGAAGGGGATGGCTACAACCCAGCCCCAGCCCACCTTGCCATGCACAAAGAACCAGTCAGACAGAGTTTTAGATTTTGCAAAGGCAATATGGCAATTTGGATTTTTATGGAGAATCTCCCGATCGTTAAATTTTGGCAATACCCTTTACTTTATTGTTGTTATTATTACTGCCGCTGTTGTTCTTGTTGAGTATTTTGTGCGGGCCAAACAAAATCTGTCTGCAGCCCAAATTCAGCAGCCCCTGTGCCAATTGCTCTGAAGTGTGATCTTGCTTAATGCGTCTCAATGCTACACATCTCTCCATTTGAATCATAATAGGTGCCATCTGAGACCATGTGGATGGGTGAGCCCACACACAGCTCTGTTACTTGAAAGCTACTCAAAGCAAATGTTCTGAATCACAGGTCAGAGGCTCCCAGCCTATAGATGTAGTCCTTAGAAAACAAACTTAGTGCAGAATGAAAGACAACACCACGCCTTGAAAGAACCAGACTTGCAGCAGCTGACCTTGTACAATCTGCCATCAGCCCATCCCTCCTTGGAGTCTCGGCTTTCCTATTTTTATAAAGGAGAAGTTTCTCCCCGAAGTAAAATACAAGTCTGTGTTGCTGGGTGGAGAGAGCCACCTGTGATCTGGAGCACCAGTCTGAGTTTTTTTCCAACATTAATTCGATTTGCATACCTTCCCTCGGCCCCAGTTGTTGTGAGGATAAAGGAGCAGCCTTATCCCAGGAGTTTTGTGAAACCCAGTGACTAGGGCAGCTCCACGGAAACTGGGGGTTTACACGCCTGGGGGCGGTGGGCCGGGTGCAGCTATCAAACATGTTTTGTTTGGCCGACACATCCTTTCGAAATGGGAAAATTTCACCTTTAGGTGTCGATGTGGTCTGTCTCCTGAGCACCGAGTTCGGACATTACTTGGCCCTGCCTTGTTGCTTGGCAGAACTAGACCACTGCTCTTGTCTCTAGAATGAGCAGAAGCGGTCGGCCACGGTTCCCACCCGCTCCCTAAATTACAGCCAGCTCTCTGCTCACTGCCATTATTACCTGTCTGCTATTCAGATGTGTTGTCCCTGGCCTCGGGAAAATAGAGCGCTAGGCAAAATGTCCATTTGGGTTGTTATTCTAATTATTGTTATTTTTTTCCATTTGTAAACCCCTACTGACTGTGAGCCACATACTCAGTTTTCTGGGGCTCGGTTATTTGGTCTTTAAAATGGGAATGATAGTATCCCATTTGCCTGGAGCCGGGGCCAGCCGGCTCCCAGAGCTGCTAGTCTGTGGGACGTCCAGCCAGCAGAGGGCGCTGGTACAAAAGGTTGCAGGTGAGGGGCGCCTGGGTGGCTCAGTCGTTAAGCGTCTGCTTTCGGCTCAGGTCTTGATCCCAGGGTCTTGGGATCGAGCCCCACATCGGGCTCCCTGCTCGGCGGGAAGCCTGCTTGTCCCTCTCCCGCTCTCCCTGCTTGTGTTCCCTCTGTCGCTGTGTCTCTCTCTGTCAAATAAATAAATAAAATCTTAAAAAAAAAAAAAAAAAGGTTGCAGGTGGACCCATCCGGCGGGGGGGAGCAGACAGGTAAGGCAGCCGGGCAGGTAGGAGCTCTGGCGCATTCTTGCTTT
This sequence comes from Callorhinus ursinus, assembly GCF_003265705.2. Lineage (NCBI taxonomy): Eukaryota > Metazoa > Chordata > Mammalia > Carnivora > Otariidae > Callorhinus > Callorhinus ursinus. The sequence goes on from NW_027397115.1 coordinate 5,959,770, forward strand.
CCCAACTCGGGAGGACAGGACTCTACAGAGTGGACATGACAGTGAGCAATTGCTCATCTATCGATACAGCCGCACATCGCCAGCAAACGTGACTTTCTGGAATACGTAATGTGACCACGAAGTTTCTAAGGCTGCATGCAGCCTGACAATCAGACACTAAAAATAACAAATGGGCTGCTCTGGAACAGAAAGAAATGGCCCCTTTGGAAACTGGAGACGGGCCATTTTTTGGCTCTGCTCGCTGCCAGAGCCCTGCGCAGAATCCTCTGGGCGGTGGAGAGAGTCTGTGAGGAGAACTCATGGCATCTGAACGGTGTGTTCACTTTCAGACAACCCGGTCCCGGCAAGATGTAGACAAATTGGAGCAAGTTCAGAGAAGAGCAAGTTAGATGATTAAGGGGAGAAGGGATTGATTTATAGGGAAAGATTAAAGCAGCCCCACACATCTGAGCTGTCTTCCGCGGGTGACAAACCCGGGAGTGACAAGCTGGAACTCCACACACCTTTGAGAGGTGTAAACACCGGGGAGGAGGAATTAGCGCAGTGTGAGTTGCTTTTAACAGGATTTTCTGGGATGATGTTGACACCAGAAAAATGTTGGTGGCCAGTAAGAGCTGGCTGAGCACACCTATGCCTGAGAACCATTTATCGTCCTGATTGCACCTGCTGTAAAATGACATTTTCTAGCTAGGCAGGCATGGCCTCTGTAATCTGGCCCTGGCCGACCTTTCCTTCTACTTCTGCACCCTCCCCTCCTTGCCAGGGACCCCGTGCCGCTCCCCCCAAGCCCATCTGTACCCCTGGTTGTAGCCACTCCCGACCTTTGTCTTACTTCCCAACGGGAACTGAAAAGTTGAGGAGCCAGCAAGAGCTCGGTTGGTAAGGAGGGCAGAGGGAGACAACAGGACTTGTGTCTGCAGGGCCAGAGCCCTGGTCTCCTTGGTCTCAGATGCTGTTCTGGGGACAAGAAGCCCAGAGACCAGAGCTAATGCTCTTCTGATTTTTAGGTTTGATTCTCTGGGAACTTGACTGGAGAAGCCGGCCTTGGCTAAAATAAAGAGTCGTGGGAAATGCAGACGCCCGCCTCAGAGGCAGGCATCTGGTCCTGGGGGAGAATGAGGGGAGGGCGGAGTCTCCAACCCCCTCCTAAAGGGATGTGTCAGCCCCAGGGCCAAGACTGGGCATTAGGTCTACGACCCCCTGTTTAACCCCTTCCTTCCCATTCCCATGACACCACTTTCTACTTTCTTGTATTTCTAATACATTCCCTTTCCCACTCCTCCCCTCCTGAGGAAAACACATCTAGGAAGCTTCCATCATGGAAATCTGGTTGTAGACTGGACGCAAAGCAGCTCTGGGAAGCAAGCGTCTGACAAAAGCTGCTCAAGCTCTCTTGTAAACCAGGAAAGGAGAATGAAAACAGCAACAAGATATCCTGGAATGGTTTAGCCAGGGCAGGGGGTGGTGAGAGCCTTCTGAATATGGCACATAACCATCAAAAATGCTGCAGTTTGGGTCTGTCAACTAGCACAATATGCTGAAATACTGAAAACTGGTATCGAAGTCATGGGATGGGGGGGTGGCTCAGGTGGGGCAGCCCAGACAAATGTTGGCCAAGTGGGGATGTGGGCTTGCTGCTGCTAGATTTTATCATTTTGTTCATGGTAGCCCCAGTTCCAGTTCTGATGAGATAAGCTAAACCAAAACACAAACACAAACAGCATTTCTGCAGGAGGATACATGCCAAGGGGTCGGTCTGCTTGTAGCCATCTCTTGGTCTTTGTTGGTTCGGGCTTTTAACCATGCTTTTCTCATTCAAATGCCATCGCCTCCACGAAGCTTTCTTTAATCAGGCTAATTGCAATTACACTCTCAGATTCAGGGCTCCTTATTAGAACAGTGATAATAATCACGGTAGCATTTATTGAGTGTTTACTAAGCACCAGGGCAGTGGTGCAAAGCCCTTTACATATTCTCCCTGGATTCATTCCTTTCTCTGTTCAAATGCTGGCTTCTTAGAGACCTCTCCTGAATTTTTTTTTTTTTTTTGAAAGAGAGAGCAAGAAAGCTCGAGTGAGTGAGTGAGTGAGCGTGCGTGGGAGCAGGGGGTGGGGGCGGGGCAGAGGGAGAGAGAGAATCCCAGGCAGAATTCCCACTAAGCGCAGAGCCTGATGCAGGGCTCCAGATCTCATGACCCTAAAGATTGTGACCTGAGCTGAAATTGAGAGTTTGATGCTTAACCAACTGAGCCACCCAGGCACCCCTCCCTTGAATATTCTTTATGCAAGTGCACACCCCTTTATCCCCAACTATGCCCTTGCTTTGCTTGTTTTGCTTGCACAGCATTTAGTAATCTGATACAGCTTATAATTTATTTGTTCAGTTGTGCACTGTGTCCCCACTAGAACGTAACCTCCACGAGAGCAGTGATCCTGAGAGTTTTGCTCATTGCTATTTCCTCAGTACTTTGAGCCAAGCCCATTACATAGTCTTAAGTATCTAAAGAAGTACTTAATTACATCAGTTTGGCTAATTTCATTTGTTTTGGGCTGCTTACCATATTTTACTTTGCAAGTAAAGTAAAAATCATGCAAAATTTTGGGTCTTCATACTAGATTTGAAGCAGAATGAGACCAAGATCCGTGGCTCATCTGTACACACAACCCCCCAAAGCACCTAGCAGAAGGTCCAACTTAGCATGCATCCTGCCTTTACTAGGCATTTGGGAATATTTGTTGAGTTAGATTCTCTTTCCAGATAAGGGAGCCATAGGCTATTATGACGCCAGGCTGGACTTACTCTTGGGTATTGCCCTTTACGGGTCCAGATAACAGAGCAGTTTCCCTTTAATTCTTTTCTTCAGGTTCTTTCCAAATCTTAAGTGTGAAGTACAACCCCTTCAGGTTGGTTTATCAGTGTTCATTGGCATGAAATTGCAAAAATTCCAATTAGTTTGTTGATGAAAATTTTAATGGTATCCCCAATAATGGTGTTATCAAAAGAAATGAAGGCCATTTCTACAGGAAATAGTTTTCCATCAAATTTATCCAGGTGTGTATGAAACCTAATGTCAGGTTTAACTCAGAGTTTGGAGCTCAGCTTTTCTTACTGACTGATTAAATAAAATTTAAACACTTGTGACTCAGCTGAGTTCAGGCATGGACAAGTGCCGGGGGGCCCCGGATTTACTCTAGTTGTAATCGTGTGTCCACGTACAGCAAGAGAAGGAATTCAGGGGCCAGCCTTCTTCAAGGACTCACCCAGACCCTCAATTGTCTTGACTTTGGAGAAAGTCAAGAGATACAATTTTGCATGAATTTTCAAGTCATGAGCAAGGCAATGGTAACAAACTTTCAGCCAAGATTCTCTGATGGCTAAACTTCTAGCCATTTGAAAATTTATTTGAATACTAACTAACTTGAATTTCGATAAAAATTTGGAAGGAAAAAAAGGCAAAAGCATGATGGTTTAAAAACAACAACAATGAAAAGAACATTTGTTTGAAAGTTTTTGGTTTTGCTTTTTTTTTTTATTTTTTTGGCTATTTGCAATAGAATGCAAAGCTCTATAACTAAATGGACACGGAAATGTTATCCTCCATACTATCAATTACATCTTACACTAGGGCATCTTTTAAAATTATTTCCAGTGCCCACTGCTCTTTCTCTGATTGACAACACCTTGGTTTGGATTTTCCTTTGGAGTAGAACCCACCCCACCCCAACTGTCAGTCAGCATGATTCAGGGGAAGCTAACCCACCCTGAGCTACCTGCTGAGCGCGTGCCCCAAGCCAGCTCTTCGGAGTGCTCCATCCTCCTGGCCACAGTGAATGGTCCAGAGAGGGGTTTTTGACCCAATTCTGAAAAATAATAGTTGTAGGAGAGCTGTTTGCCTCCTGAATCCAGCCATACCTGAAGCCAGTTCTATTACCACACTATTTGGTTAAAAGACCCCAACACATTTCTCTTAATGCCAATTTGAGTTGGTTTTTCTGTCCTTTGACCTGGAAACAGTCCTATTATATAAATTCTATCCCTCCGACATGTGTCCCGTTCATTTCCATTTCCATTTGTAGTTAAAAATTCAAGGACGAATGCCCATCGCACCTTCATCTGAAAATTACCCTGTGTTCTGGGGAAGAATTATAAGAAAGAATTTTTCCCGCAAGGATCTGTTGCAATCCTTTGCCATAGCTCTTCATTACAGGATCCTTACCCCTAAACCAGTATCATCATTAAAGCAACCAAGGGACCAGAATTAGGTTTCTCCAAACATTTTTTTCCCCCTAAAAATGAAGTTCAAGTGTCTGCCAGTACTTTGTCACTGCTTACATAACACTTTAAAATATTACAAATTCATTTCTCTTTCATTTCTATATTCCATGTGCCCGGTCATGCAGAGGGCTCTAGGGGACGGCGCTCAAGTAGAGGAGGGCAGCGTTGTGCGGACACCCAGTCCTCCTGCAAACAGGCCCTTCTGGACCACGTGAGAGTCAGGAATGACTTTGAACTTGCTAGCTCGTACAACACTGATGTGATTTAAACTTAGATGGGCAGTGCTGGTGCTGCCAGGGAGGTTGTAAGACTTTTGTGGGACCCTAAGTGTGTCTGCCTTAGGGGACCCTTCCCACCATAATAATATTGATATTAAAAATTATTCTGAATATTACTTTAAATGCTTCAACATTTAAATTTTTCCTCCTTTGAGCAAAATTTAATCATTTTTTTGAGGGGGGGCTAAAATTTCCATTTTTTGGCTGATGTGAGAAAAAAATAAAACATTTTCTTCCACCTTAAAAGCTCATTCTTTTCCCTTTGATTTTAAAAGAAATCCAAACATTTTTACAGGCATCTAAGAGTTTTGGGGGCCCCAGGCCTACTTTGCCTAATGGAGCCAGGGGCTCTGGGTGGGGACATCTATGGAGTTCCTGTTTTGCTTTGCTTTGTTTCATTTAAAAAAAAAAAAAGAGCCTTTATCTTTCATCAGAGGTTTGATTTTAAATGGAGATCTTAGATAACTGTTTAGTGACCTCAGGCAAGTTCCCTAAAGTTTCAGGGCCGGTTTCCTTATATGTAAATGGGACATAATAGTAACCCCCCCCCCACTCCATTGTTGTGAGTACTGCATGACTCAGATCAAGTAATGTGTTTAGAAGAGCCTGGCATGTAGAGAAAATAGTTTAAAAAATACCAGCTACAAAAACTACTACTGTTGTAGAAATCCTGATGGAGGGTTTTTCATGTAGTTTTCTTAAACCCTCACAACATACTGCCACCCATCAGTATCTTTTGTGGCTAGATAGCACTGAAGTCTCTCAAGTTCTTGAACTACATCTCTAATGGTAAACGTTTAAACGGGTTCCAAGAATTCATAGCCCCAGACAGAGCTGTGAGGCTGCGGGCCAGCCCATGAACGCTTCTGCCCTGCACTCAGGTTCTGCCGAGGGTGGAACTGGGGCTTCAATCCCGTGTGCGTGTTAGATGTACTTAAGTAGCATCACCATGTCATTGTTGTTCTTTAAATGTCTTTTTCACCAAAGTGGATTTCATGCCAAACCAGAATGGGTAGGTCGAACACATGACAGATGTGTCCTCATGGGGGTGATGCTCTTGGGGAAAGGGAAGGCAGTGCATAGTTAGAAATCTGGAGGCTCTCCTGGATCAGCTACAAAGCAGCAAAGGGGTCCCTGAGATGCTAGAGAGCCCTTCCGTGTCAGCCACTGTGCTTGCTGTGATATGGAATTAACCAAACAACTGAGGTAGTACAGATCATGGTTAAGGGGGTGGGGAAGGAGGCTCTAGAATTTGCCGCTCTCTAGCTGTGTGACCTTTGGGGAGTTGGATAACTCTTCAGAGCTCATCTCCTTGTCTATAAAACAGGGATAACAGCAATACCAACCCTATAGGGGTTGACTGAAAATGACCACAACTCTATCACGTTGGTAGGCATGGCTCAGCACACAGATTGCCTAGCACCCGATAAGCACACAGTAAATGTCGGGTGTCATTATCAAGCGGCATGTGGTGGGACAACATGTTCTCAGAGGGTTTGATCCAAGTTCCAATACTTGAATTCTTGATTTCCCCCAGTCTCCGCTTCCTCATTTGCAAATCCAGGTGAATCATTCCTGCTTCAAAGAACTGACCCGAGGATTAAATGAGAAACATGGGTGACAGTCTGGCACAGAGGAGGCGAGTCTGTGAGTTCCCATTTCCTCCACTCCTGTATCTTCCAAAGGCAGAGAAAGTCCAAGCAAAAGATGGCAGCCAGATGGAGTGAACCCCCCACTGATTCATTAGCACCCCTGGTGGGTCTGTGAATAGAAAAGGCATTAGGGTGCCTTCAACTTTCATATTAGGGTGGTCTTCATCTTGTTGTTGTTTTGATTAATTAAACTAAGCCTTTACATTTTCCAAAGGAATTGGTCTTAGGGCTAATGCCATGCACTCTTAGCTAAAGGGGAAATTGGAGGTAGAATTCACACCAAAGTGTATCTTGCAAAGGTTTACATCCGTGTTGTTTCATTGGCTTTTTTGACGTGATCCTCCAAGTAAAGAGTACCAAACACCGATTAGAAGAGCTATGGCCTAGAATGTGGGATCTGGAGAGGTTTCTAGAGTTTAAGTCATAAAAGTGGGGTTTAGGGTGCTGACAGCCAAATATGTATCAGAGGGCAAACGCGGGAGTCAAAACTGGCCCCCCAAGTGAGCACCATGATGGGGAAGGTGAGCAGCCGTGGACATCTCACTTCTACTGACCGCAGGCTTCTGGGACCTCATCTGCAGCAACTTGCCACCAAACTTCAGGATTTCAAAACCTACCTGGTTTGAGAAGGGACCTGGCACTCCCTCCCACTTTTTAATGACAGCAAAATAAGACATTGGACCCCAAAAAGGACCGTTGTCTGTGAATGCTCTGATCTCACTATTGGTGTGCATGGATTTCCCAGCCATTCCCACTGTCTTCCAATTTCTCTCTCTGCTTTCTCACTGCCTTAGCTAGTGAGCCCTGGTGGAGTGCTTGAATTTCAAACAGGGCAGGCTGAAAGAGGAACAACTCTATGTTTATTAGGGCATCATTATCCCTCTGAACTGCATCATTTATATCCCTTGGAAGAGACCATGCCAGGTCAGGAGCCACAGTTTGAGTCGATAATTTGTCAGGTTGGAGCAGGTGGGAAGGGGTAGTGTAAGAAATCACCCGAAAGGCGCCACAAACTGAAATGGATGGAGGTAGAAGAGTAAAAAGAAAGTGATCAGTGAATCCACAAACAAGAGCAGATAAATCAAACAGCGCCAGGTGGATGGGAGCAAAATGGGAGAGATTCAAATTAGCAAGCCCCGAACCTTGTGAAGGCAAGGTTAGGAATTCACCTCCCTGTCACTGTTATCCACCCTGGGCTGGACAAGTGCCCACAAGAAAATGAATCTTTCCCATGCAGGGAGCTGGAATGGAGGAGATTTCCTACAGAGTATCAATTTGGATTATAAAAATCCCAAGGTCTCCGTGCACTGACAGGGTGAAAGGTAGAAAAATGGACGAGCCTTCTTGCAACCGCCACTCCCCAAGGAGCGCTTGATGCTCTTCAAATGTTTGCACATTCACACAAGCCGTTCACAAAAGCTGGGAGACAAAAGACCCAGCTGCAAAGCCTTGAAGAGATAAGTGTTTCATCCGAATACCCATGACCTTGGGGGCTTGTAGATGAAATATTTTCCCCTCTCGGTTTGTCTTAACTCTTTGATAAAATTTAGTCCTGAGTATTAGGGTCAGGGGAACAAGCGCAAAGGCTGAGAAGGAAAGTGTCCTCATCGTGATGACGATGACCGTGATCATCATCATCATTTAATAACAAGAAGTGTTGTATTTGGGGACCTGCTCTGTGCCAGTGTCTGTGCTGAGTGCTTTTAGCCCTGATCTCTTTCCCCCACAACAATCATATGTGCTGGCTCTTGCCATCTTTATTTTTCACATCAGGAAACTAAGCCTCTGGGACTTTAAATGCCTTGACCAGGGTCACAGCTCCTAAGTTATGCCATCAGGATATGCGCCCAGGACTCTCTGAACCCAAAGCTCACACGGATCCACCCTACAACTGGTACTGAATATTTTTGGAAGCAGATGAAGGCATTGGGACAGAGCAGAACGGGTGTCCATTCACAGCCTGCCCCTCAAGCCCCCGACAAACTCATGAATCTATTGCATAAAAATGTGGACAAGCATCAGGTCCAGATGAACAGACAGACTTGGGTCTCATGTCTAACAAAATCCGGTAGGTAAAGGTCTAACCCTGCCAAATCGACAGTGTGGCCACAGGTTTACATGAGGATAAAGATGGAGGTCCTCTTGTGTCAATGTTAAAAGGACTCAGGATAGGTTTCTTAACATTTGGAACTCCTCTTGTGCATTTCAAATGTGCTTCAAATCACAGATACTTGGTCTACAATCAACGTAGAAAGAACAGGTGTATTCTGCACAAAGCGAAATACACTTGTATGGAAATACTTCCTCCCTCCTCAATTTACATGAAGCATTGCCCACAAGTTTCAAGTTGGAAAGAAATAATAATTTCTTGGGCTCGCTCTGTGCTATTTTAAGCTCAAGCACACGTCTGAAGCCAGCAACCAGTACTCTTCAGATTTGTCCAAATTCTATGCGTGTGTGTGCGCGTGTGCACGTGTGTGTTTAATTTAGTTAGCATGGTGGTTAATGGCTTGGGTTTTACTATCTGAAAGACCTGTAGGCAAATCCAGAATTGAATCTGTCATGTGCTATGTGACTCTCAGCGAGTTACTTAACCTTCTAGCTAGCCTCGATTTTCTCATCTATAAAATAGTGATAATACAAATAAGCTCAAAGGATTATTTTGAGGATTACACAAAAGAAAGCTCAGAAAGGGCTTCACACAGTGGTATGTGGTAAATGCCCAGTAACCGGTAGCTGTGATTATTATTATGTCTGTTACAGAGAGGGACGAAAGGCCTCAAACAGTGCTGTCCAGTGGATGCAGAACGTGAATTCCGTATGTAATTCCACATTTCCGGTGGCCACGTTAAAAAATGAAAGAGAAATGGGTAAAATTAATTTTGATGATATATTTTATTTAACCTAATACATCCCAAATGTTATCATAGCGGCCTGTAATAAATATAAAAAAAAACTAATGAGATATTTTACATTCTGTTTTTCCGAAGTACGCCTTTGAAATCCAACGTGTGTTTTATGGTTTTGGCACCTCTCAATTTCAAGCCCGCAGTAACCTCATGTGGCTACCATATTGGACAGTGCAGGCCTGGAGACTCAGATTAAATCCTCAAAGCAGAATTAATCAACTGGATTCAGCTTCTAGGTGGGTTAAATTTAGGGCATGCAGTCAAGATAAATGAATTACCAAGATCTAAAAATCAGGAGATTTCAGATAAAAATTCAGTTTTCTGGTTCCTCTTGGCAAAGCCTGGATGTGGCAACAGGGCTACATTCCACCTGGTACCCTTCTCCGGAGCTGAGTCACAGTTGCCCTCTTAGGGGTGGGAAGGTGCTGGAATATCGACCTGCATCCAGCCCGCTTCAGTTCAGAGCCCTTCACATGCAGCCCACGTGGCTAATAAGCCACACCTACCTGGCCCCTGTTACCGTGTGAGTCTGAGACCCCTGTGCCAAAACCAATGAACTCCAAAAGTAGAAACTCAGGTTTGGTTCTGCTCAGACCCAGGTCCCTACCCTACATCTACGAACTTCATTTGTCCTCAGTTCACTTAAAGGCGAGTTGTGCCCATGGATTCATCCAAGGGAACAGCTAGAGTTATATAAGCTACAGCTCAGAACATGACAATGATTCATATCGAAAAGGATGGAAGAGACCAAACAGCTCATATTGTGTCTCTTGATCTGCCTATGTATGATTCATCTGTAATGACTTTGTACATGGCCATTGCTGCTAAGGGAAAAAGGCAGAGTGAACAGAGGGAGTGGCTGATTCCTCTCCCGAAATGAAAAAGCACCTCCTGCCCCTCCTTCCCCAAGGTGGGACGTATTAGAAGCTATCTCACACATCAAAACTCAAAGCCTAAAGCCATCAAGAAAACAGTTAAGTCTTGCTAAGACCTAGCGCTAAAGTTGACTTACTTTCATTGGATCAAAGCACCCTGGGCCACCTAGAATTGAGGCAATATGGTATAGAACATAAGAGCAAAGGTTTAGAATTCAGACAGTTCTGAAATATATCATCTGTCTGTGCTCTGGGAATTTGGCTGGGTGGCTTAACCACCCTCAGTCTTACGATCCTATTTTACAAAATAGGTTTAATGTTCATTCCGATTTCTTCAGGCAGCAAGCGTAGTGCCCAAGGTATAGTAAGTGCTCAGTAAATGTTAGGGCTGATTAAGGAAGCAGATCAAATTATGAATAGTGAGCATCTGTATGCACTGCAGAGAACCATACACCAACCAGCAAAGTCTTTGTGTTTAGTTTGTGTTACTCATCTTGTGCACAGATTCCAAGGCACTTAGCTAACTTGGAGTCTTAAATTCCATGTAGAGCAGAAAGTGAGGCTTGGGATATTAAGTTCCTCTCCCACAACGGTGAAGCAAAGGTGTAGGGAGACTATAATTAGGAAATCAAAGCCAGTAGGCATTCACTGAGGTCTTACGAAGCTCCAGTCGCTGGGCTAGGTGGTGGGTAAAAGGATTAATAGCCACTGCCTTTGTCCTTGAGCAGCAAAGCAACTAGTCAGGGAGAAGAGTGAATAGGCACAGGACAGGAGTTGTCCGCCGCCATTTTTCTGCCTCTGCACTGTCCACATGAGTAACGCATCCCCAAAGGAAATTTCTCTCGTTACTGGCAGTGTTTAGCAATGGGAGGCGAGGGAGGCTAGCAAAGCCTGTGTGCCGCCGGAATACAGCCAGGATCCGGTCACTTCTCACCATCTCTGCCATTATTTCCTAGTCCACAGGTTCTCAGCCTAGGGACATTTGGCAATGTCTGGAGACATTCTCAATTGTCACAACTTAGTGGGGGAAGAGGTGCTCCTGGCATCTAGTGGGTCAAGGCCAGGGATGCCACTAAACATTTAATTTAATTTAATTTAATTTTTTATTTAATTTTTAGAGGTGGGGAGGGGCAAAGGGAGAGGGAGGGAGAGTCTCAAGCAGACTCCCCACTGAACAGGGAAGCCCGATGCGGGGCTGGATCCCATGGCCCATGAGATCATGACCTGAGCCAAAACCAAGAGTCGGATGCCCAACCAACTGAGCTACTGAGGTGCCCCGACCACATTTTACAATGCACAGCATAGCCCTCTACAACAACAAAAAAGTATTTGGTCCAGGATATCAAGAGTGCTGAGGTTGCAAAGAAACCACACGGCCCTTTTCCATATGGATGCCTGCAGCAGCCTGCTGCCTGGATGCTCTGCTCTATCTGCCCCCGCTGTAAAAGGCAGAATAACGGCCCCTTAAAGATACCCAACCCCTAATCCCCAGAACCTATGACCACGTGACCTTACATGGCAAATGGGATTTTGCTGATGTGATTAAATGAAGAATTTTGAGATGGGGAGATTATCTTGGATTGTCTGGGTGGCACAACGGGTAGGCTTCAAAGGGGCCGAGTAAGAGGGAGGTGGGAGGGCCAGAGTCAGAGACAGAGATGGAGGCAGGGGTTGGAGTGACGCCATTGCTGACTTGAAGCCGGAGGAAGGGGCCATGTGCCAAGGAATTGTGGCAGCCTCTAGAAGGCGGAAAATGGCAAGAAAACAGATTTTTCTCTCAGAGCCTCCAGAAGGAATGCAGGCCCACCAACACCTTGATTTAGCCCAGTGAGACTGATTTTGGGCTTCTGGCCCTTCAGGACTGTAACATGGTACGCTTGTGTCATTTTTAAACCACTGAATCTGCAGCAATTTGTCACAGCAGCAATAGAAACAAGTAGAGCTCTCTACCCTCCGTGCTGACACAGCAGTTGTGAGCCTTGAAGAACACACATCAGGTCAGGTTATTCCTCCGCTCAGAACCGGCTGATGGTTTTTCTGCTGTTCTTAGAAAAAAAAGTCGTTTAAACAGGCTCCACGGCCCTCTACAATCTGACTCTTGCCATTTCTTTTGACTCAGTTTCTTTTCTTCTCAAATTTCTTTTTAAGTGGAGAATTTCAAACATACCCAGAGAGAGACCCAACTGAATAATATGCCTCCATGTACCATTGGCCAGTTTTAATGTTTATCAATTCATGGGTAGTCTTGTTTCATCCAGGCCTCTAATACTGTCTCCACCAGTATTATGTTGAAGGAAGTCCCAGACTTCACATCATTTCATCCATAAATATTTTAGCGTGTATCTCTGAAAGAAAAGCACCCTCCTTATCTGAAACAATTGTTGTTACACCCAAGCAATAATAATTAATGATAATTATAATAATCCCTTACTGTCATCAATGATTCAAAGTTCAGATTTCCAACTCGCTCACAAATTTGACCCAATTTCCTCCCCTCTCCTCTTTGTTTTCTGCACTTTGTCACATTATTCCCTGTGCTGTTTCTTGGCAATTCTAATGAACTTGCACCTCAGGGCCTTTGCACCCGCTGTTCATAGAGCCACATACCTCCGGGTTGGCCACAGGGCTCTCGCTCTCTCAGGCCACTGCTCAAATATCACAGCGGCTGCAGGGAAGAGGCAAGACTGTAGGTTGATTCTCAAAGAGACCATGTATCCTCTTAATAAGTCCCCTTTCATCTTCCTGCAGGAAGCAGCTCTCTTCCTTTAATTGCAGCTTCTACCAGTTGTCACTCAATCCCTAGCAAATTGTCTTGCTGCTCACTGAAATGTTCCTGCGAATTGAATGATCCTTCCCAGGGTGGAGCTCCAAACCTGCTTCGTCTGGTTAATTATTCCATGTCCAAGCCTTACTTTCCCTTCTGGGGACCAATAGCTATGATTTACTGCATGTGAATGCTATGTCAGGCACTGTGGCAAGTGATTTATATACATTTAATCCTCATAAACATCTGCACCATAGGTGTTACTGTACATCCCCATTTGGTGGATTAAGAAACTGACGCTATGGTGAGGAGAATTCTAAGATGCCTCAAAGACTCTTGGCCCCTGATGGGTACTACATACACCTTCTCCCAGGTGTGCTACCAAACACTAGTCTAGGTACTGCTGGGAGGGGACTTTCAGATGTAATTAAGAGCCAGATCATGTAACTTTAAAATAGGAAGAGTATCTAGGGGACCTAGCCTAATAACATGAGCCGCTTAAATCTTGGTCCGGAAGTCAGAAATTTGATGCATGGAAGACGAGGTGAAGGGAGCGTCATAGTATCTGGCTTTGAAGATGGGGGTATGTAGCTTTGCAGGTGTCTAACTGAAGAGACAATATTTGTGCATCTTGATTTTGGTTCTGTGTGCACTGAAAATAAGTATAATTCTGAAAACCAACATTTAATGAATCAAAGCTTTGTGCTAGGCTCTGTAATGGTGGCTTTGAGTAGAATCTTTCATTGAAGCCATTTGCATGGGAGAACCACAAGACTTGGAAGGGTGCTGGAGAGCGTCGAAAATCACATAGCTGGTGAGTGTCAGAGGCGGGATTTTAACAGAGATCTGACCACGGTAGCTTATTATTTCTTGTGAGTTCTAGCCGTGGAGACATCAGGATGAAGACAGAGATGGCTCTTATGATTCTTTTCTTCTATTATCACTGATACGCCCAACGTATAGGATAGATTTCAAAACCAGCCACCAAGAGAATTAAGTTCAGGCTTTGAGACCATTAAGGAAATGATATGGCACTGACCACCAAAGCTGGATCCAGGGTTAGAATAAGCCAGCCCCAGCTCAGTCCGTAACCATTTAACCTGGGGAAAGTCTTAGGGCTTCTCTGGGCTTAGTTATCTCAAAGGTCAAATGAGGGAATCGGACAGGAAAATTTCCAATATGCTTTACAGTCCGAAAATAGTAAAATCAAGAGAGGTAAAGACATACAAGCTTCTTTATACCTTTTGCTTTCACCCAGATCCCCCGCTTGACTTGGCTGGGAAATCAGACGATCTGGATTTGACTAACGGCTCCTTTGCTTAGCAGCTATGTGACACGGGACATATCACTTACACCTCTCAGCCTCAACTTCCCTACCTGCAAAATGGTAGCAATACTCATACCTATTTCTCAGAGAGTTCTGAGGATCCAGTGTGATAACGTGTGGTAAGCACTTTCTAGTGCTTTTAGCACTTTCTAGGCATCTAGCACACAAGCACAAGAGGTACGCAATCCGCAAATCCCACAGTTCATCTTGTTTCCCATGCTTACGTGAGAAATCAAGGATGAGCACTCCGCCTTCACACACGGAAATCATGTAATGAACTGAATGATCACCTGTTTTTTTTTAACTGGGCTCCCTAACTGGGCAGATAAGCTTCCCAGGCTGCCAGAACCTTGAAATCACAGGTAATACTCCTGTACCTGTTGTCTGAGAAGAAGGTGTTGGCTTTCGCCAGATTCTCAATGGGAAGCTCCAGCACTGACATCCCCTGCTCTAGAGAACTTCTAGGTTTATGTTGCGTGAACATTAATGTCTTTTGCGTATCGTTTTCAAGAGATAGAACGAACTGAATTCTGGAAAATGGGATCATTTTTGCAGAACAATGGAAAAATTCTTGGCCAGAGAGAAACTCTGTTGCCTGTTGCGCCCTGGCCAGCTAAAATGTGCTTACCCATTTCAAAGCAGATGGGCTGAATTCTATCGCAACCCCAGTATATTAGCTGCTTTTCCTTTGAGCCTAGGCAAACAACCTCCCCCACCGTTGCTGCTGGAGAAAACCATATAAGCTCAAAGGAACTGCCAATTAAAGGTCAGAAATTCAGATGTTTGCCTGTTCTGGCCCAGTATAAATGGGTGGCTGGCAGGTAGAAGCAGCCATGCCTGCAAGAGCATTTTGCAGAAACGGGAGACTAGGTTCCTCCGTTTGAACTTGGTAACATTTAAATATCAAAAACTTTGTTTTCTAATGAGGAATGTATTGAAGGGGGAGAAATAAATTATATGCTTGATGGCGACTGAAGGTTGGGAAAATTAGGGCCATTTCCCATGGTGTGAATATAGTGATTTCAGTTTGCAAGAGTAAATTAAACCTTCGGGAGGATTTGTCTTCCATTAAATTGAACAGCTAAGCAGACACAGAAGATGTTAATGTCACCACCAGGAAACCCCAAAGGTTACAAATAAAAGGAAAACACAGTTTCTTTAAAAGTCGCCTCCTGTTGCACCAACTACCTAAGAAAGCGCAAAGCCCCAAATTGCATGTTGAGAATCAAAATTAAAAAAAAAATTAAAGATCATAATTCCATTGCTATACCATATGTTATTAATGTCTGTCAACACTGTTTAGCCAGCAACTGCTGACAGTTCCATATTTGCTATCTAAATACATCATAAATAAATCAGTAATGAACCGCTTTGGTAAACCTTCCGCGCTGATTGGAAATACAGATGGAGTAAACAAACTCTGCTAAAAGTATCTACAACTGTTTAATGTCAAAGACAAAGTCACACTGTTATTTCACAAAACAGAAACGGAAACAGGGATGGGGTTGGGGGCAGGAAGAATGGGACTGATACAGAGAGAGAAGGTAGTAGGAAGGGATGTAACTGTTGTGTTTGCACACACACAGCTCAGAATTTTCTGTGTAGAAAGAAGGTCCCTGGGGAAACTGGACATTGTTGGCGGGCGCTGCAGGAGCCAAACCTTCTATGCCTGGCTCGCAGCCAGCAGGTTGGGGTGTCTGAATGTGGACAATTTCTTTAAATTTGCCTCCTCCTCCCCATTGCAGCTCTGGCAACTATGTATCACCAGACAGAGTGCTGCAGATATTTGCGCCACAGTGCTGAATACATTAGAACTGCCTGGAATTTGACCTGCAATCGCTGACCCACATGTTGGGTGAACAGAACTCCTTTTCTCTCTGCCTTTTAAAAGGTGGGTGATTCACCATTCTGAATGCTTCAGACATCCTGAGACCAGGTATCATGCCAATGGGCTAAGTTCAGACAGAGATAGCTGGACTATTTTAATTTAACAACAATTTTTTCTTTTTCTTTCTTCCTAGAGTCTTGCATATACGGCCGGCTTCCTTCAAGTGAGAGGTCGAGGTGGGTTGACTATAATTGGGCGTCCTAGCTTTATATCCGAGGTGGCCTGCTAATTCGGAGCTTCACTAGGGGGCGTATTCTAATTTGTTGAAAGCAGGTTTTAGCCGCAGATTCTCAATGCCTCTGGGATCACGGCCTCTGGGTCTGAGTAAGATCTACAGAAATTTCTACTGATTCCAGGGACAGGCAGTATGAAGAAAGGAGAAGACTCTAAGGTATCTATAATCCCATGGACTGACCAACTCTTCCTATCGTCGGCGCCTTGGAAATGCTTTAGATCAGAGGCACAACGAAATTCATGTAACATAAACAGAAGCCGTCTTATTGACAGAATTCAAATAGCGGTCGCAGACTTCACAACACACCCGACAGAAGTCCTTTCTGGAACAGGCTGCACGTAGGAGACGAGATCGGCCTCCTGTTATACCTTACTAGCGGGCCATCAGCACTACTCTGAGCACAAAAAAATAGAATACATCATTCTGAATGGGCACATTAATCTGCAGTCTTCCCGTTTCTAAGTCACCTGTAGTTAGGTCTGCAGACACTGTGTATACCATATAAATCTGATTTCTGAGCAGGGGGGTGGGCAGAAGGAGAAGCGTTTCCCAATGAAATACTAGTTCGCCAACAGTTTACCTGCCTTCCAAGGCTGTTAGGAGGATTAATAGCTTCTGGGTCATTTAAAGTTTGAAAAGATCCTTGTGCTCTTTCCAAGAAAGATAAAATAATAAGACTAGCCATTTTGTATGCTGGAAAGTGAGCATAGCAGGTAAAGAAGGGGCTCTTTAGGGTCACTGTCCTAGTAAACTCAGGTGCATTAACCCTTTGGGTTAAATAAACCCAAGTTTTTGCAAAAATGGGGACAACGGGCACATTTTGCGCTCTGCGTTTGGGAACTTCCAAGCCCTGAGCCTCTCTAACACCATGTAGGAAGGGTTCGTATTAAAAGGGAGGAGGGTAGCACTGTTTGGATAACAAACGTTCATGTTTTACAGCCTTTCACTTTATTTACCTCTATCTCTTCTGCCGATATGTTTGTTTTCATCAGCTTACCCAGGTAAAACAGAGCTATGCATAACTCAGGGATAAAATTGCTATCAGCGGGCTGTGGACTCTAAATGAGTAGATCCCAAACATATATTTTTCATTAATGACCCTCGATTACTAGCTGCAGACTTCCTCTAGGAGATCCCCCGCCCCCCCCACCCATTTACGCCATGCAATTATCCAGATTTTTGCCTCTTTCAAGTGTCCCAGGTCTCAAAGGCTTGATTGAGGCTGGGAGACGGAGTTTGGCCATGGCCGGGAACCAGCCGGCAGGAGGAAAGTCCTACAAAATTCCTGCTCCTCTGCCTACGATTTCCAGTCTTCCACCTCACCCCTTGTCATCACTGCCCACCTTCCCCAGTGTGAAAAAGGGACAGAGACTTGGAAAAAAACAGAGCAGGAGGAGGGGAGGGCTGGTAATTTACAAAGCCCGAAATAGCAGCTGCTAATGGGTCTTTGCACTCGTGCTATAATCTTTGCAAGGTCACAGTCAGAACTAGCCATGATTGATTCTGAAGGGAAACTCAGCACTTCACATCCATAAAGGACATTTCAAAACAGAGTAGAGCTGGTTCAGGAGTCTGTGCAGTGCTCGAGTGGCCCCCCGTGTGAGCTTCTCATCCTGCCTGGGCTGGGTGCAGCAGGGCCCAGGCTCTACCTGGGACTTAATGATTACTGCGGTAGGCCACGCAATTATTAACACCCCTGGCTCAGTGCGCCCCCATCAATTGCCCAGGCAGGGCCCCTCAGCTGCCATTTTAGAAAGTTTCCTTCTCGGAGAGCGACCCTGAAACACATCCCTAAAGGGTTAAGGGGAATGAGTGACAACCCTTCGGCATGATTTACAACGCGGAGCCCTGTAGTGAAACCAGGACTTGATGGATGATGCTGAAAGTCGGAGACTAACCATAAATCATGTCTTTGAATCACTGACAAAGATAAAGGAGAGAAAGAAAAAGCAGTGGCATTGACATTCACTCTCCCAATAATGTACATTGACTAGTTACAATGCGGAGCCTTAATTAAAAAAAAAGCCAACTCGAGGTATTCACCTCGGTGGAGAGATCCTACCTCTTGGGAGGCTGCTCTTTGAGATTACAAATCAGGGTTTGAGCCTCTTTCGAGAAGGTCAGTACCACTGGCAGAAGACCTCCAACGTGAACAGCTCCAGGCTCCCAAGGAAGCCAAACAAAAACACCAAAAACACCAAACAAAAGAGTTTAAGGCACCTGGTCAAGAGCCCTGCCATTGTACTCACGGAAGGCCACCACTGGAAATGGCAAATATCAAGAGGGAATTAACTGAATATGATCCAACGGACTCTGTTTTTCATCAGGAAACACCCAGATCAGATAAATGAATCATCAGAGGTGGCCAGAAGACACAAACAAGTCAAGCAATATAACTTGTGTTCTGAAGTCAGAGCACTGAGGGAACGAGGAGAGGGAGATGCCTGCCAGCGCATCTGTTGTCTCTTCCCCAGGATGCAAGGAGACGTGGATGGCCCCTTCCTCGGGTTCACCTTTTACAACTCAAGGTGGGTTTCCTCTTAGTTCAGGGAGAGACCAACCTTCCTGCCGTGGGTGGTGGAAGCAGCGTGGGATGTGCTTCCTCAATCCTCCACAAATACCGGATGCGCACCTTCTGGTGCTGGACCATTCCTATGCCATGAGCATCGGAAAAGAAAGGGTGGGTGCCTCTATCAGTTCATGCCATTAAAAATATTTATTTGACATCAGCTGTGTTTCAGGTACACTGTTGGTTGGATTGGGGAAGATGGTGATGGACGAGACATATCTGGCCCCAGCCCTCTTTTAGAGGGAAACAACCAACCAACAGAGGAGAGAGTGAATGGGAGTGTTACAGAAGGGGGTGTGCTGAATGGCGGGGAAAGGGCACAAAGCACGGATGGTGGCAGCCTCCGCGTGAGTGTGAGGGCACTGAGGACACATACTGCCATCTCAGCACAGCCAGAATAGGGTTGTGTCTGGAGCAGTGATGAGCCCAGGAGAGGGGGACGAGACAAATCTCCGGGAGTTGATCTGAGGTCCTTTTCTGAACCACAGGGAACCAGATGCGGTACTTTTTTAAACCTATTTTTAAAACCCTTTGTCCCAAGTAAGAATATTCTTCATGATTCTGTACAGACAATGCATACAGGTCAATACCTGGTTTGAGGCCTCTGCACAATTCTGTGGATGAGCGGAGTGCATAAAAGAACTCTGCATGTCCTCACCACCCTGTCTGCCAGCTAGCTCAGCATCTCTGTTTGCAGGCAAAGATTCTAGAAGATTCCTACTTAGAACTGGATGACACCTTAGCATTGATGGCTTACATCCAATCTCAACCTGGTGAGTCCTTATTCTAGCTCTGAGAAAGATCTTCCTTCTCAGCAGGACCCAGACAAAATGATGGAAAGATTGGAAAAATCACCCAACACTGAAAATCAAGAGGGGTGTGCTGAAGTTGCGGGAGAAGGACCCAGGCTGTCTCCATAGCCGAGCTTTGCCCGTGATGAGCTGCGTGCCTGGGGATAAATCACTTCACCCCGTGCACTATCATCTTCTCCTCTCTGCCCTGCTCACTGCGTTCCTTCTCATAAACCAGCTGTCTCATTTTTTTTTTTTTTAAATCTGGTCAGCAGCATGTCCTTGTTTTTTTGTGCTTACCTTAAAACTGGAAAAACCTTGTTTATTTCTTCAGCTCCCAAACATCCACCAGGGATCTGCCTCCTTACCTGCTTCTCCTTTTCTTTCTCATTCTGTATTTACCAAGCTTCCTCTTTGTCCCAGGCCCTGTGTTCGGAGCTGACAATATAAAACACACAGGCAGAGGTCCCTGTCCTTTGGAAGCCTTCTTGTCTGATATAACGTTTTCTAACCAGGCAAGGCTTAGAACAACACTGATCCCCAAATGGTCCATAACATTGCTCTGACACTTGCATCTTGCTGACGTCTTTCCGGCATCAACAGTGAAAAGCAACCTCTTACCGCGTATTAGCTGTTTGACTTTGTACAAGTGGATTAACCCCTCTGAGGCTCCGTCTCCCCATTTGTAAAACTAGGCAACTAATATGCTCTACTTGCAGGGTTGTTTTGCATGTATGGTCCGTTAAGCACTTCCTGGGCCATAGAAAGACCTCACGAAATCATGGCTCTTATTGTGATACTCTTATTTTATTTTTCTAACTGTATCCATTTTGAGTTAACTAGACTGGGTCCGAAGCACAATAAAAACAGCAACCCAAGCCCCCTGTCCTAAAATGAGAAGGAAAGGAGGAAGGGAGGGCTCATCCACATAGAGACAATTGTGTGTGCACGTGCGCCCACGGGCATGCAGGCCTGCTTCTGTGCAGCCTGAGTCATTTCTTTGTGTCTCTGTCAAGACTTTCTTGCAGTACCTCCCGTTCAGAACTTGACAGGTTCTAACATTCGATCAATGTTAGGCAACAAGTGATAAGACAAAAGAAAGAAGGGTTCAGAAAAGAAGATGTGTAGTTTAACTCTATAACATCCCATTCTTGGACATTCACTGGAGGATAGAAACAGATTCTGCTTCATTGAGCCTGACCGTGAAACTTCTTAAGGCCTTGTATTCACTGTATATTACATAGTTGGAGGTAATATACAGAACCGGTGAACTTTATACACATCATATATAATACAGTATGTAACATCTTCTATATCACTTATCATTATGTGCGTGTGTTTATAATACATAACAAATCCACAGGAGCCAACAAGCTATGAAGTATAAAACATAGCTTTTCTCTTCTCCTTTTTAGAGGAGAAAAAGCAACACAGCTCACCTTCTGTGTTCCCTGAATGTTCCCAGGAGGATTAGCTATCTTCCTTGGCATTGATTAGCAGAAGTAAATAGTGATATTTAACCATTCATGATTCATCGTATTAATTTGAAGGGGAAAATGTACTCAAGGACCTGTTACATAAATGACAATATTTGAACATTTGGTCCTTGGAGGTTCAGTAGAAATTCACTCCTACTTAGGGTGCTGTCCACTTTTTGTTTCACAGATTAGCAGAGTTAGGGGGATGCTGGGACTCATCCCTGGAAGAAATGAGGGTTCGGAATCCAGCGTTCAGGTACCTTGCAGCTTTTATGTTGATTTTGAACTTCACATACATTAAGACTGCATCATCTATCAATCTTACAGTTACATGTCACTTATGAAAATCTACTGAGTATTGTTTTCATCTTGCCTTACAACAAGCCGCGAAGCCTCATGAATACTGAATAGTGCTGGAGATACAGCCCATCTTTTATTTTTAAAGGTCTCGACAGTTTGGAATGGCAGGATTTCTTTGTTGAAAGCGGCCCTTCCGCACACCGACTAGGGGCTTTCTTCTCCCTTTTTCCATTTCTGCCCAAGAGCGAGAGGCAACATCACCTTGCATCATTAGGAGGACTGGCAGGATCCTACTGCTGCGGCCGCCACTTCCCCGGGTACGAAGCCTGTTGGTGTAAGTCATTAGTGGGGGGCTGCGTGGTTCAAGGGGGGTGCTGTTATTCAGATACCAACTTGTGAGCCAACAAGGGGCTAGGCAACCTCCTGAACTGTTTTATCAGCTTCTCCTGGCACTTTATCCTCATCCTTATTTTAATTTAATGAGAGAGAGGGAAAGAGAGAGAGAGAGACATAGACAGAAAGAGACACACAGGTAGGGATACACAAAGACACATGGATATTTAAGAAATTAATCATGCAGTGATAAATGTATCCCATTGTACTCCCTCTTCAAAGTTTCCTTTCTACCATTTGTGTATTCTATAAATATTTCCTGAGCGGTTGCTCTGTGTTGCACACAGAGGATACAAAGCTCAGAAAGAAAGCTAGTGTCTATTCTCACCGGAACTCACTAGATGCAGGAGATGATGGTGACAAGGGTGATGATGATGGTGAGGACATCTACCAGTCCTACCTGAGTGCTTGCCGAGTGCCAGGCATCATGTCAAACACTTTATAGACTTGTTCTGAGCACTTTACCAATCACAATGCATTTCATTCCCGTAACACCTGTATGAGGTACTATTATTATTCCTATCCCTCATTTTCCCATTTTACAGATGAGGAAACTGAGGTATGGAGAGATGAAGTGAACTGCCCAGGAAGAAAGCACAGCTGGGATTTGAACTTGGTTGTTTGGCTTGAGAATCTACCCTTTTTGAAATTACTATACCTGCAGGCTCTATACATAGGTCAGTGGAGAAATACATGAGAAATCCCAGGATATTGACAACTGACATGCAGAAAACAAAATGGGGTGAAGTGCAGGGTAGTGACTGGCTGGGGTGCGGGTCATACTGTTTTAGTTCAGCGGTCAGGGAGGAGGTGACATCTGAGCTAAGGCCTAAAGGGCGAGAAGGAGTGGGTTGAAACAAAATTGGATGGAAGGTTGTTCCAGGGGAAATTGGACTGGCAGGAGACATAACAGTGCCAGGACCCACAGCAGGAAACAAGCTTGGTAGGGCTCTTTGAAGAAGAGAAAGAAATCTGAAGTTGCTAAAGAGAAATGCATCCAAGAGAGGTGGCAGGAGGGGACGTGACCATGACCGACTGAGGCTGGGTCACTTAGTGTCTTATAGGGTGCTGAGAGGTTGGCCCCAGGGGACATTTGCTGAGAAGGGGACACATGATACAGTTCTTATCATACCCATGTCTTTAAAATACAAAACAGCCCTAGAGCTTTAGAACGTGAAGGAAACACAGATAATCCAATCAAATCTGGACCAGTGAGGTTGTCCCAAGTCACGGAGGATGGGTGATGCCCTCCCTGCTGCGGCATGAACCTCTGCATTTCAAGGAAGAACTTCTCGTGCTTATTTTATTTCATTAACTCACAGGGAGGAGTACAACCTTCAAACCCCAGAATGGAAACAGGACCAGCAGGATGAGTGAATAGAAGTTAGTGAGTCACCAGGAGGAGCAAAGTCTTACTGCAGAGGTTAGAAACGGGTGTCGCCAAGGTCATACACTGCTCACAAATGTGAGGTGAATTCATTGCCAACGTTTACAAGTCATAAAGATAAGGAAAAATGTCAAAAGTTTGAACATAGGACTTTCTCTGAGAACAAACAAAAAAGGTGATCTGGTAATACCAAGCCTAGAGTCCTGCATGGCCACAGTCAGTGGGAACTAAGCATCACACTCTCTCTTTCAGTTAGGACAGGTGCCCTGGAGTTGACTGGGGTCCACACCTCTCCCTATCGCTCACCTCCATTTGACTCATGTTATCTATTTGACTCTTGTAGCCTTTTGTGTTTGCTGGTTTAATTTAACAGAAATCCTAAGGTTCAAATCTCTTTGGTCTGGGAATCTCATTAAAAAAAAAGATGGGACTATTTTTTCCCCCCTGGAACTTGGCAAGCCCTTCATTTTAGAATATCTGGGTGGATACTCTTTTCTTCATATTTGCACACCTCGTCATAATTGCCAACATGTACAATAAATGGCATGCATGCAAATCTTTGTGTGATCTATTAAAAATGGCATGAGCTGAGAATCTGCTGCTTCTAAGCTATATGCCCTCGAGCAAATAATATCAGCTCTTTCCAACCTCATCTTTGTCATCTGAAAAATGGGACTGATCCTATTTCCTTATAAAGATACTACGAAGATAAAATGTAATAATGTACAAAAATGCTTGGCATACAGTATGCTTGTAATTTTAAAATCTTAATGCATTTATAGGACATGGTGCTCCTCAGTTTAGGTAACCAGTTCAGATATATACAGCATTCATGAGTATGAATGTTTATGAATATGTATTTGTACGTTGTGTGTGTGTGTGAGATGGATCTAGAAACATGTATCTAATTTTATACATATTTGGGCCTGTTTCTTCTGTTGATTAGCACCAAATTCTAATGAGGCTTGTGAACTTATATTTTCTGTCTCACACCCATCATTTATTCTACAAACCCTCTCTCTTGCCTAGAAAGTGCATTTCATGAATTAAAAATGATACTGTTGAGGGCGCCTGGGTGGCTCAGTCGGTTAGGCGACTGCCTTTGGCTCAGGTCACGGTCCTGGAGTCCCGGGATCGAGCCCCGCGTCGGGCTCCCTGCTCAGCGGGGAGTCTGCTTCTCCCTCTGACCCTCTTCCCTCTCGTGCTCTCTGTCTCTCATTCTCTCTCTCTCGAATAAATAAAGTAAAATAAAATAAATAAAAAATCTGAAAGGAATATTCCTAAAAAAAAAAATGATACTGTTGAGAAAATCTGGACTCATCATACAAAACGCTGCCCTGGAGAAATCAAAGCTCAGGGCCAACTCTGGAAAACAAGGTTTCTGAGCATTGCCTTGTGCCTCTGGTGGAGTGTTCATCCTACACGCATTGCTGAAAACTTGGTGAACTTTTCTGAAAACCGAGGATGGCGCGATCGTCCCCCAGGGAAAGGCAAAGATTTCCTGCCTGGCACTTCTCTGCACATCCTCTCGGATTCAGAGCTGGGGACAATGCCCATCGTGCCACTTCTGCAATGATACATGACTGGCCCTTCCCTCCCCCTCGGAGAAGGCAGAGAGAAATGACAGCCATCGCCACCATGCAAATCACATTAAAATTGTGGGAGCATTTTGGTTTTCATGAATTTTGAGAAGGAGACTGTGGGCACAAAAGCATCGCTGTGTGTTCTGACAAACTGCCTGTTCTGATGGATTAAGTGCCTCGACTGCTGCCCACAAATAGCTTCAGGTACAGGAACAGAGAACCTTCCAGAAGTACTTGCTGCCACACTAGCAAGGGCTCTGCTGATAAATGAAGGGTCCCGTCCCTGAGAGGTGGGTCACCCGTCTGAGGGTGGCTGGAGCTGAGAGGCAGGAGTCCGGTCAAGAGGGCCGCCCTTCATCCTCGACCGGAGCCCCACCCCTTCCCCCCACATTGCTCCTTCTCAGAAAGGTTCCTTTGGAATACAATTTTTGTCTAAAGCACATTTTTTTTTTCTCTTTCCATCAGCATTTCCTGTCCTCTCACCTTAAAAAAAAAACAGCGATGAGAACTTTTCAACCAAAGGCAGCCATGTGGAGCTTGAGCTGTTTCAGCTTTCCACAGGCCCTCCGCGAACATCCTGTCGGGTGCTAAAATCCCACAGCTGTTCTGCGAGGACCACCCGGCTCGCCATGAACCACATCTGACAATATGATACTGCTCGCTTCCAGAACCCATCACACAGTTATTCTTGGATAAAAGGTAAAGCAAATAGCCAGCCAACTGCTCACTGCTGCAGAAACAAAGACCATCTAGCCATTTATCAAAGCCCGAGACACCGCTTTGCTTTAAGCACAGACACCTCTCCCATTACGGCTTTAAACGGTAACACGATATTATATCAGAAATGACAAATGGCACTGGGGGGCCCAACCTATACACAATCGATACCTGCTCAGAAGTAAGAACCATCTCGAAAATATCGACAGAGGGAACAGGAGTTCTCATAATACTGCAATGTTTTTCTTTTTTTTTTTTTGGTGTCGTGTTGGAAAGACAGGCCAACAATCCTCATTTGGGCATGACATTTTTTTCCCCCACCGGCGCTGTGTAGCCCCCAGACGTGTGGCGGGTGTCAAATCATTATCACTGTCCTGTATCTATGTTATATTGGATTCTAAGAGGCTCAGGCCAAGGAAATTGATTAGGTAGCTGCCCCTGCAGCCTAAAACTCATTTTGGCTACACACACACAAGCGCAGGGGCCCCAAGAATTACCAGGCTCCCTGTAGCAAATGGCAAAAGTGTCATTAGGGTGATTATGCCCTAGGGAGTTCTCTGGGTCTGGCCCCAAAATGTTCTTTTAAAACCCTAGCGTCCCTGCCCACACCCCTGTCTCCAGGAGGGGTGGCAGGCTTTCCTGTTTAGATTGTGAAGAAGTGACCCAACCCCCAAGTGACTGGAGAGGGAAGATAGTTAATGCTCCCCCTGGGGGTGTGTTCAGGTGGATGCCAGACACAGAAGGACGTGGAAATGAGTAAAAGGGCTCAGAGCAAAGGCAGGTGCAAAGAAACCATCTTTGACAAACCTTCGTTTGACACCCTGCCCCCAAACAATACAGGGGGTAAGAATGGTAACCCAGGACCCCTCGAAAGAAATGAAATGCTCATCAGTACATTCACTGAGTTTTCTTCCTAGAGCTGACCCCTTGATGGGTGGTCCTTGAATCCTCAGTTTCCTGCAGGGTTTTATCAAAGACACAGATTTGCAGAGCTTCCAGCTTCGAGTTTCTGATTCAGTATGTTTGCAGTGGGGTTTTGAAGTCTGTATTAGGGGAAATATTTTCAGGCAATTCTGGTTTTAAGCCAGGTCTGAAAAATCAATGGCTTAAAGCAGCGGTGGGCTGGTAGATGTTAAATGCATAGCTCTCAAAAAAAAAAAAAAATGCCTAAACTGTAGCACTTGCCAACTGTAGCACTTCCCAACTTCCATGGTGGAAGTACTACTGCTGTGGCCAATTTCAAGACACCGCCGAAGGAGTTAGAAAGAGATCTATACAATCAGTGCTAGCTAGATAGTACAAACTGGCATCGGCATACCACAAGCTCAAATCAAAGGAAAATCCGAATAAAGTTAATAAGAGCTTGTGATAAGTCAAACAAGTGATGGTCACTGTGGGGAAGAGGGGACATGAAGACAGTGGACAACACAGCTGAGTGAAGTCTTCCTTATGTTGGTGGGAAACCCATCCAAGTTCCAGGTCCTAAAGATGACACCATTCATGGTAATGTTCAACTTGGACCATTCTCCGCTCAGGGTCATGAGAACCCTAATAAGGGAATACACGTTAAGAGTCAATAAAATGATTGTACTCAGATGATAGATGTAGAAATACATCGTTTAAAAACCCTTAATTAAACTACTGAATCAGGCAAAGGGTTACTAATTAATGTTAAAATCATTAAGTAGATGGTTGATGGGGAACCGGACATGTATTTAGTATAAAAGTAAAGCCATAAAGATTACTTTCTAGCTGCAAGGGGGTAAGGGCACCTGTAAAATGGAGCAATCAAACTGCCATCACCTTAGCTCAGGTACTGTTTTTGGCCTCACTGATTTTGGGGCAAACAGATAATGCGCTCTCAGATGTATTGCAATAGGGTCTACACCTCTGAGTGTTCTGGTAACAACAAGTCCCTTTTGAACCTGTGGGGGTTTTATGTATCACTTTTACAGGGGATGGAGGAGCAAGCTCATGAGAAACTCCCAGACAAATTTGGAAGGAAGACGTTCTTCAGGACAGCGGGTTCTATCTGTTCTACAATTCTGGGTCATAAAAAAAGAGACCATGCTGGATTTTAAAAAAAGATTTATGAGACAAAACCATCAGGTACAGCTTGTGGTCCTAGATTGGGCAGTACTTTGATCAATTCAGCGGCGAACAACATTTTTGTGTAGCTGAAAAATATGAATATGGTTTGGGTGTTAAAAAGACAAAAATTATTGAAATGGAAAAGTAGACACTGTTGACTGGAAACAGTAGGTAAGAGAGCATCTATATTATCATCTTTTATTCAAATATACATACAGAGAGAATGTTCTGGAAGTAAACACATAATAGTGGTAATTTCTGACTCAGAATAAGACAATTCCTTTTCTTAGTTTTGTCTGTATTTTCTAATGTTTTACAAGTCACATGTTTTGCTTCTGTCGTTTTTATTTTATTTTTTGGGGGGGCCTTTCCACTTCATTTTTTTATTATGTTAAAGAAAATTTTTTAAAGGAATAAAGTGTTCAGGAAATCAGGCATTGACCTCTGAAAAACATTAATATGAAGCTACCTTAAAATCCAGAAAAAGTCAAATGCATTCATCTCAGGAACCCGGACTGGTTCTGGCTTTGTTCTCAGAGACAGTACAAGGTGGGCGCATGGTAGGTGCTCAGTAAATTTTGGTGGAAGAATCTAATCCATAAAACATCTCCAGCCATCTAAGGGGACAACAGATCTTGGTGAACCGAAGGGGGGACAAGTGGAAAGGTGATTTATTTGACAGTGCTGTGTTGTAAAGTCACGGTAGCACCGAGGACTCTCCGAGCAGTTGTACTGGCACAAAGACTTCCTTTATCTTTCTCAGGCTAATGCTCCCGAGGCCAGGGGGCTAGACTGGAGCCATGCACACACCCAAGCTTTCCTCACGGGGGACAGAGTCCGCAGAGCGGCCCTTCTCTCATATATTCATTTCCCTCAAGCAGGTGACACATCCTGGCTACATTCACCCCTCTTCCTGATGAAAATAGAAGCTTAGATAATGCCTTGCAGTTCCTCAAGATAGAAGCCTGTGGCAGTGGTTTTAACTTCAGGAAATCAGGTCCCAGGCGGGTCAGGCCCTGATCTGATCAGTGTCTTATTCTGCATGGCCAAGGAATTGCTGATGGTTTGCATGCGATCATTTTTCTGTGAGAAACACGTGAAGGCGCTCATTGTGTGTGTGTGTGTGTGTGTGCATGACAGGTTGCGTCTGAGGCATCTGCTCGGGTGGTTTCTGACTGTTCTGCACGTGGGTTACTGTAAATATTGCAGGTTGTGGGGATGGCCACTCAAGGGTGCAGAGGGTTGCCACGTCCAGGGAAGTTCTTGGGGTCCACACCCGTCTGCTTTTCCTATCAATCTTCAAAGACACCCTTGTGCCCCGGGGGGCCTGAAATGCTCACTAGGGAAACGCACATCGCGAGAACCTATCTCACAATTCACCCTTTCGACTTTTCCACATTATCACACATGGTGGAAATGGATGGGTCAGGAATGTGCCCTGATTTAGTTGATCTTTTGTCTCCCAGTCAGGGGAAGGGTCATCTTCCTCAGCCGCCAGGAACCCAGGACACACTGTTCTCTGAGGAACATTGAAAAATGAGTTTGAAACTCATTGCTGTGTGCTTCTTGATCTCTATGCCAAGTTCAAGGAGCGGGGGTAGTGGCCCACTTCTGACTTGGTGGGAGGAGGTGAAGTTCCATCTCAGCTAGGTAATCAGGAAAGAAGGCATGGGGTAACTTCACTAAATGCCAGTAAATAATGGTTTATCGCCAAATTTGGGGATACGGGCACATCGAATACACATAGGCTCCCTCCGTCTTCGGAGAGGGAGACAGACATACGGAGACTTTCTTATTCAAACCATCTGGGAACAAAGGCTGACAGAAAACTCTCCTGGTACTTCATAGGGATTTGGTTGCTTTTTACCCTGGACACGTGTATCAGAGGGAAAATGGGGGTGGGGTGGGGGGGGGAGACGGGGCGGGACTCGGATTTCCGAAAGTGAGAGGAAGTCTTTGGTAAAAGGTGTGCCTTTGCATTAATCGTTAGCAAGTGTTACATCAACTAGTCAGTTTAATTAATTTAATCATGTTAAGTATTTAGTGAACAATCTGCAACTGTGTCTGATTAGACTGGGAGCTCCATGAGGGCAAGCAGGGCCCAGCTTCTCACGGCAGCATCATCCGTGTGGGTCTGAGTCCTTAGCCCATATTTGTTACATGAAAGACTGAAGCTCCTAAAACCATTCTGGAGTCATGATGGAGGCTTACTAAATACTGAAGAGGGGGAGGGAGGGAGGGGAGAGGGAGGGAAAGTCGAACACACTGTGTGTCCCGTAGCAGGTGTCGGATCAGGCAGTATGAACTCACACATGCATCATTTCCTAACATCCTCACTTCTTCACCTACTTGATTCATTTCGTTTTGTTTTCTTTAGCCATATTTTGTTAAATTTGGCGCTTGTGGTCAGCAACACTGGCTATAACCGGACGGCTGTCCATTTCTAAAGATAAGCAACGACCTCCACTCTGCACTCCTCGGGGTTCTGGATTTGTCAAAGGCCTGTTCTATTTCTACAAGCCCCGTCCCCCTTTCCAGACCTCTCTTTCGTTCAAACGCTATTTGTTTTCAAGAGAGACACCGGGCTTCTGTTAATTTCCCTCGACCTGTTGGAATGCACTCAGACCCTCTTTCATTTAGATTAAGGTTGTGCAAAGCAGTGACCGCGTCCCGGGCGCCGATCTCCGAGCTGGGGTACTCGGGTCCAAAGAGCAACACCCCTACCCCGTGGCTCCTGCTGTCTTGTTGGAGAAACAGCCGACAGTCGCACAAATGATGGAGTTCTCCTTTGTGGCTCTAGGCACACTGGCCAGGGGAGACTGAACGGAGATCAGTAAGAGTCGCCCTGGTGCGATCCCCGAGAAAGGCTCTGTTTCACCCCGGGCTTAAGCAAATTAATTTGTAGAACTTGAATGAACCCCAGCTTGCTGACAGCAACCAAACCTTGGCCATTTCTTGGTTTCCTCTACTTTCGGGTAGCTCCCTTGGAGTCTTGCGCTTTAGACGAAGCAAACTGTCCCTCCGCCGCACATGCCATCATTCTTAAAATCAGAACAAAGTTCGAACGGTGTACGAAATTCTACCCATATACAAAAGGGTAACAAAAGATGGAATTTGGTAATGCGCTCTTTCTGCTGATGTGCTAACGAGATACAGCATGCAGGTCTATCAACAGGCTCTGTAGAGGGTCCAATGCCTTCCTCTTCCTCCGTGTCTACTTTTCATTATAGCATCTCTGAAGCCAGCCAAGTAATTAATGGGAAAAGTACCTGATGCCGCATGAACCTCCCCCGATCATTTGTAAAATGGATCAAAATTCTGTAAATGACAGTTTATGCATCTGGCGAAATGTGTATTTTCTTTTCAGAAGGTGTTTCTATTATGGTTGGTCTGAACATCATGTGATACTACAGTTGCTAGGGTAACTCCATTTTTTTTTTTTTTTTTAAAGAAAACAACAGAGTAAATAAGCATGTAAATCGACTTTGGTGCTATGTAAATTCTAGTGAATCTGTTATCGTTACCTTGACGATGAAAAAAACTGGCATTTATCTTCTCTGGCCCCCAGTATGATTCGGTTTGAACTTAGAATTTATAAGGTAGCCGTGTGGAGGTGCGGAGGGCTCTGGAAGGACACAGGAGGCGATGCTGTTAAGAGGCTATGTTTAACAGGAAAGGGAGTCTGGACAATGGTGATGGGTCACATGAAGACCAGGGGAGAGAGAGTACGTGATTGTCTGGACGTTCATTGTCAGGTGTGTGTGGCACAGAAAGCCCGCTTGGGGGGTACCTGAGTTTCTAGGGCAGTCAGAAACCTTGTCAACAGTCCAGACCGTGTGTCCTCCTGATGTCTCACCTCTGACTTGCCTGGATTCTTTGGCATCCCAGCAGACAAATCTGCAAAACTGCTTGTGCACTTTCTGTTAGGCAAAAATGTCTGATCCAGCACATGTGATTCAGTAGTGATGACTACAAGTAAAGCTTGGTGAACATTTCCAAATATTTTCCACATTTCCCATCTAGAGCTCTGAGGATTCCTCTGCCCAGTTTGTGTGGTATAATTGAGGTTGGCAGTGGAGACCGGGACTGGAAGGGGTGTGAGTAAATTCAGAAGAATTACTTGGAAGAACAAACGAGGAAAAGATGCTCAAATGGACATCCTTTTTGAGGAAAGAGATACTCTTGTAATAAAAAGCATCAGTGTTTCCATCAATAAAGGCACTGTGATCAGAAAATACATCAAAGAGAAAGATTTAAGATTGTGATGAAGATGCCCAACAGAAAACAGTTCTACCGACTGGCAGAGTTTTGACTTGTCTCCCCTTTTCTAAAAATCATACAAAAAGCTCAGCTCATGCTTTTAATGAATGAATGCTTTGAATAGCTATGCAGAGTGCCTAAGAAAACTTAAGATCTGAAATTATTAGTTCAAAGACTACGTGTCATAGGAATTCCATGGGAGGCAATAAAAAAAAGGGGGTGTACTTTGAAAATCCAAGTTTATAGCAAATTCTGCGTCTTTTATTTGGCACCTGGATACCATGATTGTTTGGATGTGTCAAAAATATTACAAAGGAAAATTAAGTGCCATCTTGCTCTATCTTCTTATAAAGTGATGCTGATGACCTAGTGATGACTGTCTTCTTAATGGGACTGGGAGATTTTATCAAACCTCATAAAATATGATTGCATTCCCTTCATTCTGAAACTACCTTATTTTAATTTCCACGCGAAATTGGGCTGCAATTGCAATGTGTGTGTACTTTTAACATGCTAGGGTTCTTCCCCACCTCTCACCACCCCCCCACCCCCAAACGAAGCTTTTGCTAAATCCTTGCATGCCATACACTGGATGGAGGTGTCAGAATTGAGGACACTAAAAACAAGAGGCGTCAGGAGCTAAAAGAAACAAAAGAACGTGGAAACAGCGATGGCAAAGCCTTATACGATTAGCCCTATGGTTCCTTCCGCATCCCTGAGTGACAGGCAGAGAAATCGACAGCTAATTCAGGATCCATCAGGGGCCGTATTGCCTTTCTATCGAAATGATGAGTTTCGAGAGCGAGCTGCAGATGAATGCCTGAACATTCTCGGGAGGGACTGAGTGTCACGGCCGAAGTTAGTGCGACACTGCTGTCTGCCGCATCCAGGAGATGATGGGGCCCTTCTAGAAGGGGAACAGCAGGGTAGCACGGAAATGGAAGATAAAGGAGGTTAATTTATGGAAATTATCCAGGTCATGTAACTTGTAGGACGTATCAAGCAGAGCTTTAAGAGACGTGCGGTAATCTATGTAAAATCTGACTTTCAATAGGTCGTGAGACAATAACAGGTATCAGGAGTCAGGCAACTTTTAGTAACAAAACGGAACATTTTCCGAGTGTTGACTATGCCCCAGGCACTCTGCAAAGACACACAACAATAGGGCAGGTCCCATGACCCCCATTTTACAGATGAAGAAATAGAGGCCCAGAGAGTTTCGGCACATAATTAGGAAGGGACAGGGGCTGACTTGTACCCTGGGCACTGCAGGGACAGTGGCTGGGAACGCCCGTACTCAGAGGCCCATGAAATATTTTCATTTCTCTTAAAATCAGAAGGGAAAGAAAATGAGCTTCGAGAGAGAAGAATGTGTTTAAATATAGGCTGTTAATATAGTTGCCTTTGCATCGATGCCGTCATAAAATATGATTTTTAATATTTCCTCTTTAAATGAAATTTTAAAATTTTCTTATGGAGAAAACCCCGAGGGACAGGAATGACATGTCAGGTTTGAACTCCTGCTTCTCAAACTGTGGTCCAAGAACCAGAAGCATCTGCCCCAGTGAATGAGCCCAAGGAGCTCCTTGGACATGCACTAGATTGCTGACTTAGAATCTGCATTTTAGTGAGCTCCCCAGGTGCTTCCCACATGCGTTAACATTCGAGACGCACTTGACTCAACCCATAACCAAGAGTTTACACCATCTCCTGGTAACCTACACCCAAACGCAAAGCCGTGCTAGGGGACCAGAGAGTTATGCCTATAACTGCCTCCATATCATTCTCCTCCCTCTAAGGCAGGTAGGCTACGAAAATGCAAAAAGCAATACACTCTTACATAAAAATGCAATTTCAAGATAACAATGTTAATTAAATTGTGACTCTTCTGCTACCTTAACTTAAGCTCTGGGAAATACTTAGGGAGTTTTCTACCAGTAGTGGTTTCCAATGACAGCAATGAACACCCTAAGTGTGAAAGGTCCTTGGGTAGGAAGAGACCTTTCAGGGAAGGGGGGAGTGGCTGACTTGGCTTTTTATCATAATAATGCTCTCCAGTGATGCCCAACCAGAAGGGCTTTGAGGAACCTGCTAGCTGGCTTCCTGCACTGGGGACTGAGGTGATTGGAGCCCAGAAGCCACCTTCTCCCAAGAGGTTTCTAGATTTGTCTCTCTGACACCTGCTGGCTACGGGGGTCCGATGACTTTTATGGACATTAGTCTAAGAGGTGTTCTTTGAGGTCTTTTAGGAAGAAGCTAAAAATGGGACAGGGATGCAAAAGAAAGAGGGAAAGAAATTGGGAGAAAAATGAGAAAAGAGATGGACAGAGAAAAGTCTGGAAGTTGAGAAGATGAACTACCATTAAGGAGTCACAACCAATGGTAGCCGATAACCCCCCTGTGGCCAAATACCTTGTGGGTGAAAGAGTGAGGGGAAGATTTCACTCTGTCTCATGAAGGCTGAATACTGGCTCGAAGTGTGTGCGTGTACGTGGGTGCACCCGTGCGTGTATGTGGGTGCACCCGTGCGTGTATCGTTAGCAGCACTTGCAGTGATCTTAAGGTACTAGAAAATCATCTTCATGAGGATAGGGCGCTGCCTTGTTCACTAGAGCATTCACCTCACTTGGACAAACAGCCGGCACAAAATACACGCTCAGCAAAAATTAGCTGAATGAATGTATTCAAGGCGGGGGAAATCAGTTTGAGCGACACCCTCGAACCAAGGCCACAGATCTGGAACCATAGGTGTGAATTTAAGGAATCTGGATGAGCTGACTGAACCTCTCATTCTGGTACTAATTCCTGATTTACTGCATGGCAAGGACAGCCACTCTCCATCCCACCCTGCTCCCTGCCTCTGTTGCTCATGTGTCAAACAGGGATGAGAAGGCTCCCCTGCTTTCCCTCGAGCAGGGTTTGGTGAGAACCAGACAAGATCATGAGGGTGTGCGTGCTCTGGACGTGGGACCATGCTTCGTCAAAGAAAGAGAGTAGTACTGGGGCATAGGTGACATCTTCCTCCTGGCCCTGGGTTCCTCCTGCCTATTGAGCATCACACCAAAGCCACCAAGGGCCCAGGCAGAAGAAGCAAAGGCCTGCCTGGGTGGCTATTCCGTGGCTGAGAATCATCCACAAGGAGCTATTACTACATTTCATCTTGAAGATCAGCAACAGGACGCTTGTGAGTGAAAAGCTATTTGTAAAATAAAGAAAAAACAAGACACAAAGGGATGTTTTCCACGCAGACCCTTAGACACTTGATGTTGTGCGGTTTCCTGTTCATCTTTCTCCCTCCCACTGTTGGTCCATTTTCTTCCTTCTGGCTTCCCGCCTTCCTATCATTGTGCCATTTTTGTTTGGGATCCACACAACAGCTGCTGTATTCCTCTGCATTTTTCTCACTATTGCTCCAAGAATTCCCTCCTTGGCCTTTCCACCACACCAAGTCCCGTTTCAGTTTTCCCGAAGGAGAAGAAACCTGAGGATGTCATGTCCCGTCAAAGACACATGCGTGGTGAGAGCAAATCTTTGAGTGCCAGGCTGACCCGGTGCTTCCTGACACCCCGCTGAGGCAAGCATTCTCCGCGGGTACAGGGGAAGAAGACACACGGGCATTCACCTAGCAGAGGCAGGACTTGAAAAGGAGCCCAGGCCACCAGCACCCCTTTTCTGATGTGACCTTGGGAGGGTTGTGTTTGAAAATGGCGAGACTAATGGTGGAGTCCCCAGTTCCCCAATGCTAGTGGGGTCTGTGAAGTTTGCAGCTTAGATCTGAAGCTCTAGGCAAGGAATCTCTTAACTTTTTCTTTCTTTTGGACTTAATTTTATTCCTCATAGATTTAAATATTAGAAAGGGGCTGACCTCCCCCTTTATTCTCCACTGGCATCTTTCCCCTTCACTCTGCCTCGTCGGCACGTGGCAGCGACTTTATCTCAGCCCAAATGCTTTGCTTTTGCTCCCGCCCTGTGGACATCTTGTTTCCCTTGTTCTAAAGCCATTAAAGCAATTAAAACACATGGGTAAAGCCACTTCTGGCTCCAGCATCCAGAGATGTCTCTCCCTCTCCTCTCCTGAATTTGCCTTGTGCTCAGGACACTATTCTCCTATATGTATATGCATGTGTGTGCAATTTGAAGTTTTACTTAAGACTAAAAATGCAACAGGGACCTTGGGGGAGAAAAAGCACATCACATAGGAAGGAATAAAGCAAAAAGAAAAAAAAAATCCTGTCTGTAACTTCCACACAACCTGCTTCTTACAATTCCAATCCTCAATCACTTTAATAGTCTCTTGTGTATCTTTCCAGAACATGTTCACATATTTACAAAAATGATCTCTACCTACTCACCCACCTACCTATCCATCCCCTTCTCCATTACACAAATGTTCAGCATGTTCCTTTTTTTTTTTTTTTTGCTTAATAAGCTTAAAGCTTGATCCATATCAGAACATACGGATCTGTTTTATTATTGTTTTAAAATACACCTAGTGTCCATCATGTGGCTACGCCATAATTTCTTTGGTCAATCTTCTATTGGTGGATGCTCAGATTATTTTATTTTGCTTTGCTTTACCTTATTTAATTTTGGTAAAGCCATTCATTTTTATCCTCAGTCATTGACTTCTGTTTTCAACCTGAAACTTCTTGAAGGCAGAAGCCATATTTAATCGCTGTCTGGGCTGCAGTCTATATTTCCGCACATGAGGTGTTGTGCTCACTGCTTGAGATGCACCGACTCATTGATACACTGGGTCACTGGATCTTCCCAACACTGTATGAGACAGGTGCTATTATCACCCTGCTGTACAGAAGAGGAAGCTGAGGTTTTTAGGGGAGGGCGATTCATCTGGGGTCACGCAAATACTAGGGGGATACGAGCCTGTGGGATTTGACTGCAGAGCTGGTCCTCACCACTCCTCTCTGCTTGCTGTGTGGGGTCCATCCTTGTAACTCCCATGGGTCTAGCACTGTTTCTTTTTCTTTCTTTCTTTCTTTTTTTAAAAGATTTTTCATTTATTTATTTGAGAGAGAGAGAGATGGGAGGACAGAGGAGGAGGGAGAAGTAGGCTCCCCGCTGAGCAGGGAGGCAATCACGGGGCTCGATCCCAGCACCCTGGGATCATAACCTGAGCAGAAGACAGACGCTTAACCGACTGAGCCACCCACCTGGGTGGCAGTGTTTCTTCACACTCTGATTAAGAGCATGAAATGGGATATAAAGCCCAGAGTCAGCTTTCTGGAATACAGACCCTGACTCTGCTTCTTTCTCACTGTGAAATCTTAGCAAGTTACCACAATGTTCTGTGCTTCAGTCTCCCCCTCTGTTAAATAGAGCCAATGGTAATACGTCACTCACAGGATTGCTGTAAGGATTTAACAACATAATATGGCCCAGAGGAGGCACAAAGTAAATTTTGCAAATTATTCAAGCCTAGACTCCAGAGTGAAGACCGCACAGATACTTGCCGACCATACTAGAACATAAATTTGTTCTTTTTTCTCTCTTACTTCTTCCTCACCTACCCACAGAGCACCTGTACCATAGTTTAGTGGGTACTAGATAAAAACTGTTGGTGGACTAGAATTTTCCTAACATACCTTTTGAATAATTTAAGCCTGGAAGAAAAACAGCCAGAATTCAGACATAGCATTTTTAAAATAAAAGAGCTAAAGAAAGGTTTGGCAAATTGGAGAAGAAACCAAAAGAAAAAAAAAAAATCCTCAAAAGGCTTAAATTCATCAATGGCAGGTAGCATATACCTGGAACTGAGCTGAGAGAAACACTGAAATTCTTGTCCTTTTGGGACTAACACTTTAATTCACTTAAACTAACCAAATTGATAAGGTTCAGAGTTTAAAATAGAGAGGTATTGTTTTATAATTCTTCATTTCTGAAATGACCCTCTTATTCTAGATAAAGTAAGACAGAAAACTGATAGTCAGATAAACTGAGATATGCAAACAACAGTTTTGTTTTTTTTTTCCTGGAAAGTCACAGTGATTTTTTAAGGCTTCGTATCTTTGTGGTCCTCTTTATCTCTCTTATTTATTCACATGGGACAGAATGACTTATTAATCTAACTATAAATTTCTTCCTTAGATTGCAATTTTCATCTGGAGGGAAAACCCTTTTCATATTAATGATCTGTATCATTTGTAGTAACAATACCTTTCTCCCTTTGTTTAAAAAAAATAATAATGATAGTAATAAAAAAAAAGTACAGGCTTTCCTCTCCCTATCAAAGTCTATCAGGAAATAAACGAGGAAAACATATATTTGATGCTATATTTTAGCCTGAGAAAAATCAACAAAATTATTTTTATTATATATAGAATATATAGCTCATGCATATAGCTTTGAATCAATTAATTTAAAGTAATAATTTGTACAAACACCCTCACAAAAATTTTAAAGGATATTAAACCCCCTGTTTCATAAACATAACACTTAATTTAGGAAAAAAAACATTTAGAAGGTAATGCATTTAGGATAAGTGCACAACACATGAAAATAATAAATGAAATTTTCCCAGTTTAGAAAATGAATGTAATTAATTAACATTTAAATTACATTTTTAATTGCAATCATGCCCTCCCAGGGGACTCATAAGGGACCATAATTGCAATTAAAAGCATGTGGATTAGATAATAAAACAATGCACACTGTCTGAAATGTGCGATTTAAAATGGAAAACAGACATTGTTATCGGCACATCTAACTTAATTGTAGCCATAAAGCAAATGTGCTGTACAAAATAAAATTCACATACGGGAACATTTAATTCTGGAGTCTCTTAAAGGGGACACGCTTGAGAGCACATTTTATGACAGGTTCTGTTGGAAACAGCCCTTTAAGGCTTTCAGATCGAGGGCTGGTGCCTTAATGTTTTTGCATTAATAAAAGCAAAGCTGAATGTTCCTATTAAAACACACAGATACATTTAAGTAAGAGATGAAACTCGATGTCTAAATTTAAGCTGTGGCGCATGATTCTATTAGCTGGACAGACCGTAAGGCCATGTAATTTTGAAACTACGTGGTTTTTTAACTTTTTTTTTTTATTATCGTCTCCTCTTTTTGAGAGAATCATCGTGAAAGGTGTAGGGATTTGAGACTAGAGAAAGGAAAGCCAGAGAGATGTGCGTTTGGCTTGGTGAGAGCAGAGCCAAGACATGGGCCCCCACCCCCCCCCAAACCTTATCCGGAGACTCTGACGTCCAACATCATCCACCTCAAGGAAGCCAAACCAATGCTTTTTAATTACAGAAAGGCCTTCTATTTCATCAGCATGCGTCTCACCATTATTCCATCAGAAACCTTTTCAACACCATATTTATCAGTGTTTTCAGTTGGCGGTACATTTGGTAATGTCTGGTAGTCTCAGCTTGG
Source organism: Callorhinus ursinus (assembly GCF_003265705.2). Taxonomy (NCBI): domain Eukaryota; kingdom Metazoa; phylum Chordata; class Mammalia; order Carnivora; family Otariidae; genus Callorhinus; species Callorhinus ursinus. The sequence goes on from NW_027397115.1 coordinate 5,998,936, forward strand.
GGGAAGGGAGGCTGTTGGCATCGGGGGTGCTTGGGGCAATCCCTGCTTAGAAAATACAAAACTGTATCCAAAGAGGAGATGGTCACAAATCCTTCAGAATCCTATTCCAGTAGATATGGGACTGTAGTTTTCTGCTTTTAGCCTAGATGCCGATTTCATCTGCTTACTTATGAGAAACAGTGATTGTGTTTACAGTATATACAACTCTAGAAAGGCAGCGTGATAGAAAGACAAAGATCTCAATTTTGGGGCCCGAGAGATCTCCATTCAAAACCCAGCTCTGCAACAGCCAGCCGTGTGACTCTGCTCAAGTCAATTTTCCTCTGCAAAGTCTGTTTTCACATCTGTTTTACATTCATGGTGGCATGGAGTTTAAAAAAAAATGGCATATATATGTAAATATACACAGTCACACACACGTACATTCACTAAATACATTTAAGTATGTATATGTGTTGTGCAATAGATATATAACCCTATGTATAAGGACCTTTATGTAAATATAATATACAATATATATAAGCATGTATGTGGATGTGTGCATGGCAGAATTTATTAATATGCAAATTTCCATGAAAACAGAAACTATTCTTAAGACAAGAGTTCTTGACACTGAAGAACTGAGATAAACTCATAATGTTTAAAGGGGAGGTAATTCCTTTGATATGTTTATATTTGCAGGCACGCCTAGCTCACTGTTTCCTACAAACTCATTCACTCAACGGGTTTTTTGAAAGGCCTACTATGTGCTGGGGACCATGCTCACCTTGGGGATGTAGTTGAAGAGGAACCCAGAAAAAGATGTTTTAGGTTAGATGACAAAACATCTGGACTTGACCTCAGGGCAATAGGAAACCATCGGTGAGTTTAGGCAAAGGATTAAAACTGACAGATTCGTATTTCTGAGGAAATTCCTGTGATGTGGTGCATTGGTCAAGGAAATGTGGCGGCTTGACGATGGGGGGCAGGGATGTCGAGAAGCCAGGAGCTGGTGCCTTAGAGCTTGTCAAGTTTACCAGAAAATGAAGGACGATCTGAAATCCGCTCACATAACAATAGTGTTTGTCTTTAAGAACACCCAGGAATATGACAACCAACTTGCAAGTTGTTACCCTAATGGAGGGCAGCAGCAATGAAGGTAGAAGACCACTGAGATTTGAGACCAGTGAGTCCAAGATGCCTATCCACCATACTTACCTGGGGCAAGTAAAAGTACAGATTCTTAAAGCCCATTCATAGATCTTTAAAATCAGAATGGAGGAATGGGGAGGGGCAAGTCTTTGCAATACTAATTCGAGGCATATTTAAGGAAGACTGTGCATTTAGACCCCTAGAAACAACAAATAGATAGGATTTTGATCACTATTCAATAAACTAAAAATCTGATATCTGGGATTGCGGCAGAGACGATGCTGTTTGCCATACCCTGTTTCCTTCTCCTCTTCCTACAGAAAAACTACATTTCCCAGTTTCCCGTGTAGTTCAGTTGGGGCCATGTGGTCTGGCTTCTGACCAGACTGGGCAGAAGTGATAGACATCACTGCCGAGACTGATCCACACCTTCTTCAGTGGTTTTGGAAGCCAAAAATCCAGATGTTCCAGATGGTATTGCTATACTTCAGCTGGAGGAGACCAGCATCAGACATTATATGCAAAAAAAATAAATTTGTACTGTGTTGAGCCCTGTGATTTGGGGGTTGTTTGTTAGAGTAGCTAGCATTAATTATCCTAACTAATATAGGGAGACAATACAGGAGACAGGAAAACAAAAACATCTTTCAGGGTATGGCACGGATTTCATTCAAATTCAATCCACTTTTCCAATGTCACCGTATTTCTCTAAGGCAAAGTCTTCAAATAGCCATAGATGCTATTTTTAGTTTCAGCATTGGTATATTTGATTGTATTTTTAGTCTTTTGGAATTAAACCTAGAATAGATTCCATTTGCAGTAAACCAGACTATTTGAATTAGTCAGTGTTTCTGAAATTGTAGGAGGGCAGGTATTGCCCCCAGGGGATGTTTGGCCATATTTGGAAATATTTTTGGCTGTCAAGACTTGGGGGGATAGGGTGCTACTGCATCCAGCGGGTGGAGGCTAAATATCCTGCAAGGCACAAAGACAGCCCTCTGAGCGAAGAATTATCTAGCCCAAATGTCAGTAGTGCCAAGGTTGACAAACTCTAAACTAATCCCAAGTACACTCGATCTGCCTTCTGGACATAATCGCAGACCCATTATGTCCAAAAAACCCAGTGGCAAACTGGTTCCAAACAAGAGCCATAGTTAAACAAATCAGACTGTCCGCTTCTGCTCAGCTGACTGTTCTGCCATTCTCTGCCAGACTGGGGCAGTCAGCTCGTCAGAAGACAAACAGAAATGTTCCTGGGACTTTTTGTTACCTGGGTAGAAAGAAACAGCTCGAAGGACCCAGTCATTTACACGTTCAACTTTGTCTTCTTCGTTCAAAAGTTGGTGTTGCTGTCACCAGACCTGGCAAAAGTCACACTTGTAATGTCATAACTTTACACCCGCCTCTTCGTCCTTTTGGGAGGTGTGACACTCTCAAGTCAGAGGGCGCATTGATAGAACATTGCCAAGTCCACCTCTCTGCCACTTTCTTGCTTCTCTTGCTCCTCTCTCCACAGAGGACAATTTTTTAAAAAAGATTTATTTATTCCTTATTTGAGAGAGAGAGAGAGCAAGAGCATGAGCGGGAGGGGCAGAGAGAGAAGGAGAGAGAATCTAAAGCAGACTCCGTGCTGAGCGCAGAGCCCCACGTGGGGCTCAATCTCATGACCCTGAGATCACGATCTGAGTCAAAATCAAGAAGCGGATGCTTAACCGACTACACCACCCAGGTGCCCCTGGATTGCAGTATTTAGGGGATTATGAATTGAAATGCCATTCACTTGATTTGATTTAAGAAACACCAAGAATACCCTTATTACCCACATATACACACACACACACAAAAACATGACTCCCTAATGTTCTCTGCCATGACACAAAATCTTGACCGCAAAGTCTAATGAGCAGTACTGCCTGGTGCCTGAGAATGAGCAGCTTTGGGGTCAAACATGTTTGGAGTCTGATTTCCCCACTTCCTACCTGTGTGGTTTTAGGTAGGGTATTAACCATGTCTGAGGGCCATTCCCCACCTACATGGAGAAAACAATGTCCACTTCATATGGTTTGTTTGGAGATCAGAACAGAAACTATATATAAAAAGTGCTCAGTGCAGTGCCCGGACACAGTAAGTGTGTGGGCACTCAAGTATTTAGTGACATGTAATAAAAACCCTTCTCCACAGAGAGCAGAGTCATAGGTGATGTGGCCTCTTCTAACCTCTACTCATCTCATCTGACATCTTCCCACCTCATTCTATACTCGCTGTGCTTTCAGCCACCATCTTTCTATTCCAGAAAGAACAAATCCAACTCATTCTCACCCCAGGACCTTTGCACTTGCTGTTCCCTCTGTTTGAATGCTCTTCTGTTTTCCTCCACAGTTTCTGTATCACTGATTCCTTCTCAGCATTCTGGCCTCAGATGAAATGTCATCTTTTCCTGGCCATTGTCCCTGATGTTCCCTACCCCCATTCTTAGCCATTCAGCTATTGCATTTCTGGCTTTATTTTCTTTATAATACTTATTGTCATCTGCATATCAGATAAAGGGCTAGTATCCAAAATCTATAAAGAACTTATCAAACTCAACACCCAAAGAACAAATAATCCAATCAAGAAATGGGCAGAAGACATGAACAGACATTTTTCCAAAGAAGACATCCAAATGGCCAACAGACGCATGAAAAAATGCTCAACATCGCTCGGCATCAGGGAAATCCAAATCAAAACCTCAATGAGATACCACCTCACACCCGTCAGAATGGCTAAAATTAACAAGTCAGGAAACGACAGATGTTGGCGGGATGTGGAGAAAGGGGAACCCTCCTACACTGTTGGTGGGAATGCAAGCTGGTGCAACCCCTCTAGAAAACAGTATGGAGGTTCCTCAAACAGTTGAAAATAGAGCTACCATACGATCCAGCAATTGCACTACTGGGTATTTACCCCAAAGATACAAATGTAGGGATCCGAAGGGGTACGTGCACCCCAATGTTTATAGCAGCAACGTCCACAATAGCCAAACTGTGGAAAGAGCCAAGATGTCCATCGACAGATGAATGGATAAAGAAGAACTGGTATATATACACAATGGAATATTATGCAGCCATCAAAAGGAATGAGATCTTGCCATTTGCAACGACGTGGATGGAACTGGAGGGTGTTATGCTGAGTGAAATAAGTCAATCAGAGAAAGACATGTATCCTATGACCTCACTGATATGAGGAATTCTTAATCTCAGGAAACAAACTGAGGGTTGCTGGAGTGGTGGGGGTGGGAGGGATGGGGTGGCTGGGTGATAGACATTGGGGAGGCTATGTGCTATGGTGAGTGCTGTGAATTGTGCAAGACTGATGAATCACGGATCTGTACCTCTGAAACAAATAATGCAATATATGTTAAGGAAAGAAAAAGAAGAAGAAGATAGCAGGAGGGGAAGAATGAAGGGGAGTAAGTCGGAGGGGGAGACGAACCATGGGAGACTATGGACTCTGAAAAACAACCTGAGGGTTCTAGAGGGGAGGGGGGTGGGGGGATGGGTTAGCCTGGTGATGGGTGTTAAAGAGGGCACATTCTGCGTGGAGCACTGGGTGTTATGCACAATGAATCATGGAACACTACATCAAAAACTAATCATGTAATGTATGGTGATTAACATAACAATAAAAAATTATAAAAAAATACTTATTGTCATCTGAAATTATCTTATTCACACATTTATTTACTTGTCTGTTGTTTTCATCCCACTCCTGATGTAAGTTGCATGCAGGCAGGGAATTCATCTTATTGAACAGATGCAAAAACCACACTTAAGAGTGTTTCGCACACAGTTGCTTTTCAACGAACGTTTCTTGAATAAACTAAACTAAACCTAAACCTAACTTCTTTAACAGAAAACTGTCCCAACACCTCTTTTAATAACAAAACTAAGACCAGTGACCACTGCCATGAACTCTAAGCTCCTGGTAATGTCCCCAAAGGTCTAAGGTTTCTGGGTTTTATTACACCTGCTTTGGGACAAGCCCTCACCTTGTATTAATTTCTGACTATTCATTGCAGACAGAACAAGTCCTTGGATTTGGGAACTGACCACTAAACACATGCCACTGTCTGAAACTAGAATGTTTATGATGCATTTCCATTTCCGGGTGAGAGTGCAGAACGATGGGGAAGCTGTGCAGGCCAATCAGAGGGTGACCCAGTGTCTGTGTGCCTCTGCAAGTGTGTGCACTAGAGGTTGTGTGTGAGCCTTCAAGTGAACACACATAGGCAGTCAAGGGTGACTCGGGGGCTACCTAATTAAGTTTCCAATTGAACCATCAGGCGACTCCACCCTGCCACTATGTCACCTGCCCCATGAAATGGATCTGAGATACAAACTGCACCTTAACTAGGCAGCCTCCATTCTTGCTGATCCCATTAGTTGCCCAATTGGGCAAGACGAGGTTTTAATTGCATGCCAGAAGCTTTATTTTTCTGCCCCAGGCAAACAGTTAACCACATGAGTGTACCACTGACACATTAGAAGTTGGTCAGCAATGAAAAGTGAAAGAGCCACTTTTGGAGAGAACTGAGGTACCTGTCAATTTCTAGCATTTCCCCCCCTAGCATCTGTAGCTACCCGAGGGAGAAAAATTTCAACCACCACCACCACAATGTGACAAGGTGTAAATAATGCATGGTGTTAACATTTCACAGCTTCATGGTGTGATGGAGGATCATGGAGACAGACAAGGCTTAAAGGCAGACAGATGTGGCTCACGACGGGCTGTGCCCTTTGCTAACCATTTCCTCAGTCTCCTCATCTGTCAAGCAGGAAAAATGAACGGCACCTTCCCCTTTGGGATATTATGAGGATTGAATATGAATGAAATATTACAGGTAAAGCCTTAGGCTCAAATTCTGACACTTACTAGGCACACTGTGAATGTTATTATTATAACTTTTATCCATCCATCCATCCATCCATCCATCCATCCATCCATCCATCCATCCATTCATCTATCCATCCATCCATCAACCCATCCCAGCCTCTGCAACACATCTGTTTCAGAGACCACTAGGAAGGAATATTAGATAAGAGAAGCCCGAATTAAAGAAGGAGTGATTACATAACCCTCAATCAAGGACCCTCACATCCCAAACATCAAGGATGCTAGGTCCCCTGAGCCATGTCCTCCTATGCAGGCAACATATGCTTATTTTGCTGAAGTCCATATAGAGACAATGTTACTACGATTTAAAGGTCAGCCCTGGGCGCCTGGGTGGCTGAGTTGGTTAACCGACTGCCGTCGGCTCAGGTCGTGATCCTGGAGTCACGGGATCGAGTCCCACATCGGGCTCTGTACTCAGCAGGGAGTCTGCTTCTCCCTCTGGCCCTTCCCCCTCTCATGTGTGCTCTCTCTCTCTCTCATTCTCGCTCTCTCAAATAAATAAAATCTTTAAAAAAAAAATAAAGGTCAGCCCCATAAGAAATTATATTTAAGGCTATGAGGAGGGAAGCAGGGACATTACTGAATAGGTAAAAACTTTAGTGTCTCAAAATTCAACTTCTTCCTTCTAACTGAAGGGTAGTCTTTCATTTGACCTTTCAGTAGTCTCTCATTTGACCTTTCAGTAGTCTCTCATTTGACCTTTCAGACTGTGCCATCCAAGAGAGGAGTCACTAATCTCATGTGATTATTTAAATTTAAATAAAATAGAACTTTCAGCTTGTTGGTAATGCTAGCCACACTTTGAGTGCTCAGTAGCCACCGATGGCCAGTGGCTACTGCAGTAGACCGTGCAGATGAAGAACGCTTCTGACATCACAGAAAATTCTCTTGGACAGCACTGCTTCAGGGGAACATTTAATTGCTTATCTTAGTATTTCACTCCTTCCATAAGTTGTTTCCTTATGAAGAGAGGTTGACTGTGGCAATGATCTCTTCCTTTTAACATCTGTAAAACAATGACATACTTTGCTTATCATATTACCAATAATCAAATAAAAGAGATGAGATGAAATGGAGATTTTTCAAATATTTCTGATGGTAATGTACTGATTTATCCTAACTGAGAAGTTGTGTAATGGGGAATTGAGAGAAAAATAAATATTCTCTCCCTTTGATCCAGTAATTGAAGCCGATTCTTAACCCTAAAGCCAATCCAAATCTCTTTTAAGATCATCGCTAGAAACACAGAAGAAGCTCCACACAAAAAGATGTTCACCACAGTGGTGCTTATACTGGTAGAAAAATTTGGAACAACGTAAATGTTCTCAAATAGAGGAGTGATTAAATAAACAATGGTGCCTACGTTTGATGTTGCATCAACATGATTATTACAAATAGAATGTAGCAACTTGGTGAGTACCTAAGACAGAATCAAGTGGGGAAATCAGCAGAATTCAAACTGTTACTCGATTTTATTGGTTATCTATTGCTGTGTAACCAGTTACTCCAAGACTCAGCAGCTAATGACAGACAATGAACCTTCACTATCTTGGTTGCTGGGGTTCAGGAGTCTGGAAGTGGCTCAACTGAGTGCCTCTGGCTCAGGGTCTCTCAAAGCCATTGCTCCGGTCCTGTTGCACTCTCAAACCTGGGGCTGAAGCATCCACCTCTAAGTTCACCTATGTGGTTTTTGGTACGTGATTGTTGGTGGGTCATCAGGGCGCCACCTTCGATTCCTCACCACATCCCCTAGGCTTCTCTGCGGGATGGATCACGACCTGGCAACTGGCTTTCCTCCACTGTGAAGATTCAAAAGGAGGGATCAGGAGGTTGGGGGACATGGGTGAGCATCTAAGGTGGAAGCCACAGTCTTTCTATAGCCTGATCTCGGAAGGGATGTCCCAGCACACTTGCCATGTTCTGTTTACTACAGGTGAACCAGAAAGTCTATCGACTCACCAGGGGAGGTGATCCCACAGGGGCAGGGATCCTGAGAGGTGGGGATCACCGGGGTCACTCTGGAGGCTTTATCACAGAACTCATCTATGCAATAGAGCCACACCATTTAAAGCAATAAAAGAGATTTGCTTCAAGATTTAAAAGAGCGAGAGAGGCAGCCAGACAGAAGACAGAATGGCTCTTCTCTACAGCGCTCCCTAAAGAGTAGGACTATGGAGTCATTCTTTTTTTCTCTATTATTTTCCAATAATGAGCTTTTTTTTTTTTTTTTTTACTCTTACTATGATGGAAACACTCGATAAATGCTATTTAATTGAAAAAAGAAACCCTGTTAAGAATCCATAAGCATGGTATTTGTAACTGATGAAGGTCATTTTAAATCTGCTTCTAAGTCTGAGATCAACTTTCTTATATTCCTTTTTTTTTTTTTTTTTTTTTTTAAGAGAAAGTAATCAGCTGATGTCCCTGCAGTTAGTAGTTAGAATGTGCTGGCTAAGATCATTAGAATCTAAATCTCCTTCTCCACACCCCTGCCTTCCCGGAGCTCAGCTCCTCCTCTCCCTCCAGCCTCCTGCCAAATTCCCAGAGCACCCTATATTTTAACGTCTGCGAGGGCGAGGGAGCCAGGATTGACGGCCCTGCAGTCGAGTCCCAGGCTGACACAGGCAACGGAGGGTAACTCATGCTTAGCACTTGACGTAACTTTTTGATGACTGAAACCTGATTCCATCGACCAATCCCCCAGTGGCTGATCTCATCTCTTTACCATCAGAGAAATGGAAGCAGAGTTACCAGCAAAGATAAAAAAAAGGAGGCGAGTGGGCCACGTCTCAACACAGAGAGGAATAAGCTCGTCTTTGATCCTTTGTCCAAAGAACATTCTGGATTCTCACAAATGGGATGGCTGAACCCAAAATATTGCAGCAGCCAGTCCTCCCCCTGCCCCCCACCCCCCAGACACATTTTTCTGAGCTGGGTGTCCATGTGGTCCTTCAGAAAAAACTACAAGTTCATTATTATTTTTTTCCACTTATGACTTCAAGGCAAAATCTTTTTTATTTATAAAATTGAACAGAAAATAACAATGCAGTAGACAAAACACACTTGAAAGTGTTAAAAAAAAAAAAAATAAGGGCAATAAGTAACAGCAACCACAATGAGCATTTGTGGAGTGAGGCCAGGCTCAGCCAGGCAGGCTCCATGTTGCTCCAGACAAGCCGTGTTGCTTTTAAACTTCAGTGTACTCATCTGAAAAAGGATCATAATTGTTCCTATTCATTGATTTGTGGTGAAGAGAAAGGACATGACCCAAGGTGGGCGTAGAGTGCCTGAGATATAATAATTGTTTATTAAAATGTGATCTTTCTTTACCGTAACAAAAAATATCACTCAACAGCTTCCAATTCTATAGCAGCTTCCTCTTACAGAGAATGGAATCAAAACTCCTTCACTGGGGCGCCTGGGGGGCTCAGTCGGTTAAGCATCTGCCTTTAGCTCAGGTCATGATCCCAGGTGTTGGGATGGAGCCCCGCATCGGGCTGCCTGCTCAGCAGGGAGTCTGCTTCTCCTTCTGCCCCTCCCCCCGCTCATCCTCTCTCTCTCTCTCTCTTTCTCAAATAGATGAATAAAATCTAAAAACGAAAAACAAAAAACCTCCTACAAAGCCCTATTTGATCAGTTGCCAGCTGTTCTTCCTTGCATGCCCTGTATTCCAGCCCACATGTCTTCTCTCCATCCCTGTGGTATGCCTTCTTGCTCCGCCCTCAGGACCTTTGCACTTGCTGTGCCTCTGCCCAGAACACCCTTTCCTCAGACATTTGTCTGGCTGGTTCTTTCTCAATATTGAGTTCTTGAGACAAATACCACCTCATTAGCAAGCCTTCCATGACCTCTTTTTACTGAAAATAACCAGAGTTAGTTTCTGTTGTTTGCAATCAGAGAAGTTGAATGAATTCGGAGAGCAATCTTCTTGAAAAACAGACTTTTGTCCTTTCTTTCCCCGCTTTGGTCACACAAGCCTGATGGTATTTGTTAATGTTTCCGTGGCTTTTTTTGGTTGCAGTTGTTAGAGCCTGTTGCCGATCTGCTTTTACAATAGCGGAAATTTTTGCTTCAGCTTGTTGGCACCTCACAAAAAGTAGACTAGAAGTAGGGAATTAATGGATGAAAAGGGGCATTTAAAGAAGACAGGACCGCAGTGAGTGTGACGAAAGCATCTCCAGAGAAGTAGTCTGTAGGATGGTTAGTCTAGAAAGGGTAAACTGAAAACGTCTGCCTTAAATATTATACTTATGCACGCTTTGCGTGGTTCCAGCAATATTTTGAGTGCCTACATTTGAAAACAGAGATGATTATAGGATACAGAGAAGGGATATTTTGCATGACTAATGATTAGACCCAGCAGAACCATAAGGCATTTGTTCTTGACTCCTGAACACCAGGAGATAAAAGATAATCTCCTAAGGAGGCCGCACTCCCTTGAACTTCTGGGCCCAGGATGGTCAGACCCATGCTCATCCTTCTGACTGTTCTGCAGACCCACAGGCACCTTGCTTTGAATATCCTAGTGCCACCATCTTCCCTCCTACCACTGGGCCTTTGTATATGCTGGCTTTCTATCTCTTCTTTACCTACTGACCTTTCAGTTCCTACCTTGCACATCTCATCCTCAGGAAAACCTCCTTTGACTTCCCTCACTAGTCAGACCCCCATGAAGTATTCTTATGAACAGTATGTCCTCAACTTTCCAGCTCTTTCCACAGATTTAATTTTATCATTATTTGATTAAAAGCTGTCTCTATCCCCAGGGCTTAAGCTCAGTTCGGCAGGAAGTGTGTCAGATTTTGTTGAGCATGGAATCTGCTATTGCTATCACAAGGATGGGCTTCGGAGAGTGCAGACATTCAACAAATATTTGTTAAATAAAAAAAAAATGAATGAAAGAATGTGTTTTCTTTACTGACTGTGAGAGTAAAGCCACCATAGCCATTCCTATTTTGAATAGGCAACTTCTTGACTTCAGCCACTTAAGTTTTTTTTAATTCCTATTTTTCAAATCATTCCTTCAGAAGAATTTATTTGTCTTTGACATTTTGTTGCTGTCATAGGAAGGGTAGACGCTTTGTGTGTTCCATGAACTCTAACTGATTCACTTTGATTTACTTTCTTTTTTTTTTTAAAGATTTTATTTATTTATTTGAGAGAGAGAGAATGAGAGAGAGAGCACGAGAGGGGGGAGGGTCAGAGGGAGAAGCAGACTCCCTGCTGAGCAGGGAGCCCGATGTGGGACTCGATCCCGGGACTCCAGGATCATGACCTGAGCCGAAGGCAGTCGCTTAACCAACTGAACCACCCAGGCGCCCTACTTTCTTTTTTTCTCCCTAGAACAAAGGTTGGCCAACTTTTTCTTTAAAGGGCCAGGTCATAAATATTTAAGGCTTTGAGGACCGTATGGTCTCTAAGGCAACTATTCAATTCCTCTGTTGCGACACAGAAGCTGCCACAGATAATGTGTGAACCAATGAGGGTGGCTAGGGGCCAATAAAACTTTATTTACAAAAAGAGGCATCAGACCGGATGTGGCCCATGGGCTACACTTTGCTGGTTCTTGTTATTGAGGATGGGGAAAAAAACAAGTTCAAAATACGGGCTCAGCTTGGCACTTAACCCAGGAGAGTCGTGTGCTATATACAAGGCCCTGGATTGCTCCCAGACCTCTGGCACATTAATTCAGCTTTCTGGGCCTCAGTGTACCAAGGTATAAAATGGGGACAACCACTCAGCAAAACATGGTTGTGAAGACAAGAGGCTGACAACTAGGTAAGCTGGAACCTGGTAACCTTGGTGAAGATTAACCATACTTGTTTTTATGGTTCCTTTCCACCTATAGTCAGTCATACTAATTTTCTCTTTGTGATTGCTCTATAGAGATTCTTTAAAAAAATAAATGTATTGAAGGAAAAAAGAGGGAGTCAACACATAGACTGTTCTGAGGTTTAAAAAAACATTGTTCTGGTTCTTGTGTGGAGGGTGGGTTGGAGGAGCCCAGGGAGACCATGTAAGAAGCTATTTGCAGCAACCCAGGAGGGCAGAGGTGGTGGCCTTCATAGGTGGCATGGCCAGTGGAGGGGAGTGGCTTGTCCCTTCAGTGGCAGGAGCTCCTTGAGGGCAAATGTGTGGCTGTACCTGGAGATTCCCAAGGCCTGAAACACTGACTGGAACATAGAAGATTCTTGAGAAATGGGTGTTGATAGAGTGAATATAGTAACCACTTTCTGGAAACATCCAGAATGATTTGTTTAAAAGACATGTGGTTACCGATGTCCTCCTTTAGTGTCCTGTTCTCTTATCTGTGGGAGCAAACGTCCAAAATTCACCCACAACCCAACCATCTCTCACAGCCTCTGCCACAATCAGACCAAGCCACTGCCATGTGTCACCTGGATGGTAGCAATAGACCCAGCCCACCTGCCGCTGCCCTCCCGGCCCCTTCGCTACCATGGTCAATCTGGTCACACATTAGTGCTGTCCCTTCCTTCTAGCACCATCCATTGCCCTACAATGACACCCAGAGGCCCGCAGACTCGGCACATCCGGACCTCATCTACTCTCCCCTCCTCGACTCTGCTCCAGACACCCTCGCCTCCTCTGTGCCTGAGATACCCAAAGTTCACAGCAGCCACAGGCCCTTGGCTCTTGCTGCCTTCTCTGTATGGGACCTCAGATATCCCTCAAACATCCATCACTCCATTCAGGCCTTGTTACAACATCACTTCCCTGACCACCCCATCCAAAAGCAGCATTCCATAACCCCTACTGGAGTTCCTCAGTTTCTCTTTGCGTCTTAGTATCTGCTACAGTATTCACTTAATTCTGGCCTGGCCTTCCTCCCCCACATTTCCCACTGGAATATAAGGTCCCCGAGGGCAGGATTCTTTTTATTCCTCTCGGCTACAAGCCCAAAGCCTGCAGACATGTACTAGAGGTTCAGAATGTGTGTGTTGAGTACGTAAATGAATGTGGAGCACCCAGGAATCATCCATTCATCTCTCCCTCTCTCTAAAAGCAGAAGCAAATCAGACTCATTATCAAAGACAGAATAAATATGTTGACATGTATTATTATATATAATACCAGTTTCACTTGGTAGAAACCAAACAACATATAACCGGTGCTTCCTATGGCACAGGTGAAATGTTCATGATAAGGATAATTTCTTTAAAAATATCAACTCAGTTGGGGGTGGAGCAGTCTTGTTCAACAGAGCCTTAGTGAAATGAAAATCTACAGAGACTTCTAGAAAACTGCAAGAAAGGAATTCTTTTCAAACCCACCGGAGACACCGATAAAAGGTAGAATCCTTAAACACAATCAGAATGTTTTATACCCACAAAGATCTAAACTCTAAAAAAAAATTTTTTTTTTTTTTTTGCTCCTAGAATTACTGACTTTTCAGCATAAATTGGGAAATTAGCTTCCTAGGTCATAGACGGTGGGATCCTAGCTGTACTGAAAATTGAGTAAAGGCAGATTTGGGGAGGGGTTTAAAAGGGTGCAGGCTAAAAACATGCCCTGCGGTTGTAACTCCTGCAGAAATAAAACCTGCCTGGGACTCGAGGAAAAGTTGCAGGTAATCAGTACCGTGCACATGAAACATCTAATATTTCTCTGCCTCACAAAAGTTTGGGGTGCTCTGCTTCTCTAGGCAGAGAGAAGTTGTAAGATGGCATTTGTCCCTGTAAGTAGAGGACACGCAGATCATTTCAACAGTTCTGATTTTCACCCTACCTCTGCGAATGTTATCTCCTAATCTCTGACCAACTTTAAAACATAACCTATTGGGGAAATGCAATAAGCCAAAAAAAAAAAAAAATCAGGAAATAAGTATTCATTCAGCACAATGTGAAACCACTGCATTTGCTCTTTCCTCCCCAAATGTAGGACAAACCAGCAATTCTTTCCTTCCTGGGCTACACCAGCCTCGGGCATCCCTCGGAATTGTGAGATTTTGCACTTGCAATGAGACCTGGGTTTTCGTCTTGATGTTTGCTTGCTGGGTAACCTTGGGAAACTCACTGGACTTGTCTGAGCTTCTGCATCAATTAAAGGAGGGCAGTAAGCCCAGCTCTGCCGGTACCACAGGTTGCGATGAGGTTTAAGCAAGATTATGTACATAAAAGTGCTTTGTTTCTGGAAAGTGTGGTTCAAATGGGAAGGGGTCGGGCCTGAAGGTGGGAACTGCAAACCCAGGTGCCTGCATGAGCCAAGCCAGTAGGAGAAACTGGAGACCTGCCAGGGTACAGTCTTTCCATGCAGACACTATCGATCATATTGCATATGTAAGTGTAGGAAGATTCTTGGCTTCCATGGAGACCTATGTTTTCATCAGTTTTGCTTAAAACACATGACCCTTTTGTACTAGTTTTTGTTGGTTTGCTGTCGAGGGGGCCACGGGTAGACGGGAACACTACCTAAAATTTAGAGTACAAGAACAATGCCAAAGACAAAGGACACGCGGATCTGCCGATGGTGAGGTGTGGCAAGTAGGACACTCACACCTCCAGTTGTGGACACGCGTTTTCACGAGAAAATGGGACTCATGGCGCCAGACTTGCTAACTTGACGAGAAGCCAGGCATTTAGAGCCGTAGAGAGAGGCTTCTAATATTTAATTAAAAGTCAACTCACTAATTGAAGTTCTAAAAAACACTAGAAACACATCTGGGGTCAGTATCACTTTGTGGGCTATTGTTTGGGACCCAGACGACCTGTGATTTACTGTTTTCTCATTAACCAAAGGATTAGGTCTTAATTGTCTTCTGGGGGTCAACATAGCATCTAACCGGACATTCACTTCCTACCTGCTAACTCATTTTTCATGACGGAAACTGTGCAAAATTCCCAGGGAACTGGGGTTTTATTTTTATTTTTTATTTTTTAAAGATTTTATTTATTTATTTGACACAGAGAGAGAGGGAACACAAGCAGGGGGAGTGGGAGAGGGAGGGGCAGGCTTCCCGCGGAGCAGGGAGCCCGATGTGGGGCGCGATCCCAGGACCCCGGGATCACGACCCAAGCCAAAGGCAGATGCTTAACGACTGAGCCACCCAGGCGCCCCAGGAACTGGGGTTTTCATGCCCTTTGCAGTTTTTCTTGGGCCCAGTTCATTTTCAGAGTGATAGCTTTCCACGATGGGAAGAGAGTCTGAACAGGTTTTCCTCAATATTCAATTATTTGTCCTGGGTATCTTTTACTTGCCCTGCACATCTGTGCTGACCCTCCCTCCCAGGCCTGTGCCCGAGGAGGCTGACCTGAGATCAGGGGCCCTGTGTGCTGTTGACTCCCTGTTCCCTGGCTTCCACTTGGGTTTGTCCAAAGGGAATGGGCAAGGGGGAGGAGAAGATGGCAGTGGGTATGTTTCCCTGGCTCTTTTTGGCCGGTTGGCCATGAACCCTGTGTCACTGTACCAAGGGGGGGTAGCTCCTAGGAAGAGGCCCTTTCCTTATGGCCATAGCCTCGCCAGGTCCTGGAAACTTTCTCCCTGT
The DNA here is from genome assembly GCF_003265705.2 of Callorhinus ursinus. Taxonomy (NCBI): domain Eukaryota; kingdom Metazoa; phylum Chordata; class Mammalia; order Carnivora; family Otariidae; genus Callorhinus; species Callorhinus ursinus. The sequence continues at coordinate 6,014,501 of NW_027397115.1, forward strand.
TCGCCTTCATTGAAGGCTCCCTTCCATCACTAGTCTCAGGTCCCTGTAATGTCCCTTGTTGGTTCTTAACCTCCATTACCCAATGGAGTATGTCAGGGGTTTTTCCCCTGGTCACCAATTGACATGATAATATTTCACATCACTAGTTATCCGAATGGATCACTTTGAGTGGGATGGTGAGGGCCCAGTTCCAAATGAGAAGCACAGGTGAACTCACCAAGCTGTCCTCATGTGAGCAGTCAGTAAATGTTTGCCAGAAAAAGAGATTAACCTTTATTTAGTCAGTGACAAATCTTAAAAAATCAATACAGGTTCAAACACCTGTCTTAGGAGAAACAAAAGTCTAACACACGTTAACTAAAATTTTTTCCAGCTTCTATCTATGTGGTAGGCATTTTTATATAGAATGTAAGGTTGAGATGCCAAAATGGGGGTGTCGAGGAGTCAAATGAGTGCCAACAGTGATGGCAACGATAATTAAAGCAAAGCATGGTTGTTGAACCCTTGTTATTTGCCAGGTTCGATGCTGTGTTCTCTGTATATGCTGTCTCATTTATTGCTCAGGTTTTGAGGTAGTTATGGGGCTATACCCATTTTGCAGATGAGAAAAGCGAGGTTTATAGATGTTAAGTGATTTCCTACCTGAAGCAAGTGACTGTACCAGCCTCAACCCCAGCTGTCATAATTACCTCTGGATTTCAGTGTTTTCGGAGCTTCAAAGAAAGGAGTGGTCAATGAAGACGGGTGTGGTCTAGAAAAATAACTACCGATTAACTAATATTGGTAAGTCAGATAGTTCAGAAATTAATATTTGAATCCAGGACCCCTGGAGCACACTCTGGATCTCTAGGGACAAGACGGCACCAACAGTGGTTGTACAGGGCAGGTGGCTCTTTCTAATATCCCGGGGAGAGCAAGGGAGGCTGCGAAGCCTGATTTTATAATTTATTATCTTTATTTTACTACTAAAAGAGAAATTTTGCTCATGAGAACAGAACCAAATCGCTCAGAGGAGCAATTCTCTTAAAAAAAAATTTACTTTTTCTCCTCACAGAACTGCAATTTCCTTTTGGGGAACTATTTATTCCCCCATTAAATATAGTCTCGTAAGACTCTTATTCGAGTTCCCGACCTTCCTTCCTCCAGCTCGGGGACACGCCTGGGACTCAAACTGGTGTGGTTTGATTGATGGTGAATTGGCCCCATCTGTATACACATCTTTTGCCGTGTGACTTGGAAGAACCTTCTGTCAAGAGACGGCATTTACATCTCCGTTGCTTGAGTCTGGGCTGGCCTTTTGGCTTATTTTGTCCAACAGAAGTGACTATAGTGTAGTTCTGAGACTAGCCCGCAAAAGGCCTTTTGGGTTTTTGCTCTCTGAGCCCTGCCACCATCATGGGACAAGCCCGGGCTAGCCTGCCAGATAGTGAGAGAGACCCTGTGGAGCGGTACCAAGTCATCCCATCTAAAGCCTTACAGGAGCAGTCGGGCCTCAGTGAGCCTAGCCTAAACCGCCTGCCTGCAGGATCATGACCTAATAAGAGGTCCGTATTTTAAGCTGCTAAGTTCTTTCTGGGAAGGGATTTATGCAGCAATAGGTGCTCCAGGTGAGCCCACTGGATGCCCTCCTTCATGGTGTTTGCATCTTGAGCAGGGAAGCCAAGAACATGAAGACATGTTTGGACTGTTAGTCCAGGGGTGGCACCTAGGCAGACTGACCTACAGTTCTTGCTTTTCTGGACTCAGGGTGTCTTGGCATCAGCCCGTTGGCAGCTTTGGTTCTCCAGCCTTCCCACCGTTCTGTGAGTGACTGGTAAACTCTCCATCAAAGTCCTTTCTGCCTAAGGTACAAAGAGTCACTTTCTCACTTTTGCACATGCTGTTCGCTCTACCTGGAACATCCTTGTCTACTGCTGCCTGCATCACCCCTACACCCGTTCTCCTCTCAGCACTGGCGTGCCTTGTCTGAGCAGCCTTTCCTGCCTCTCCAGGACTGGGCTTGGCCATTCTTCTCTGGGTCCACAGGGCCAGAGGAGCATGACACCGTGTCATAAACATCATATGTATACTATGACACTCTGTTGCAAACATCCGTTTACTTGCATATCTCCCTCTATATTGTGAGCTTCCTGAGTTTCAGGTTTTGTACTTTTCAAAATCATTTCACCCCCATTCCAAATAACGAAACAAAAATGGAAACCACGGGAGTCTGATATATTGGATTCAGACCAGTAACTGTATCATATATCAGCAGAGTGATCTTGGCCAATCAACTGATGAAACTCTCTAGGTGTCGGGGAGGCCACGGGACAGTTCTAGTCTGGAGACCTGTCTTGTCTGGCCTGCAGAAGGTTAATAAGTGACAGTTTAATTGCCACCCCCTCACTATTGTGAGACTGTATATCTGGATTTCTAGCTCCTCTCAAGAGATCAGAGGATTGGCCACCCTGGGTCTGTGTTTCTGTGCAGTAACAACTGGTGGAGAAACAACCATTGCATTATGGTTCTGGCTCTGGTTAGGGTCATGGTTAGGATTAGGGCCAATGAGTCCCCTACTGATGGAGTGTGAGCTCCCTCCCCAGGTCACCATGGGCCCCCCAGCTTACCTTGTTATGACAGTAAGTTGACTTTAAGATGTTTTTGATGCTATGGTTATTACTGTCAAGAAAGTGGGGACAAAAATGTTGCCAGTCAAATCATGGCGCACCAAAACCCGAGAATGTATGCCGATTTCATACATGTTGTGTGAAGAAAGGAACATCTCAGGATCTTGGAACATGCTACCTTTGTGACACCAGCAGAAACTGGAGTTTGCCAACATCAGACCAAGTGAAGTTTCACATCTCTCGCAGCCTCCCTGTCTTCTAGGTCCATTTTATACAAAAAAAAAGAGTCTTTGTGTCTAGTTCCAACCTTTTGGTATTGAATTGTATTTTACAACAGGTGTTCATATATATTATGTACATCATAATATACAGGATAGATCATGATCTACGTTGTGATATATGATTTATCTCTACATAAATAGCTATATATCCATGTATATCTCATGCTTCACCTCACACTACCCTGCAGGGTAATCACCAACTGTTTCCATATATGTAACTATGTTGAATATTAAGCTTATAAAATAACTAGAAGTCTATAGTTATTAGAGAAGCCATAAGATTATTAAAATATTTGTGCCAGTCCACAATCGCTTATCTACAAATCAAAAATCCTAGAACCTCTGAAAACCAAAGGCTTTTGTTTTTTTTTTTTTTTCTCATAATTCAGTTAGCAGTAAAATCAGACCTGAACTGCTTTGAGACATTTTAAAACTTAAAAAAAAAAAAAATCTCACTTAGTAATATTCATGCTTCACTGCAGAATTATTTATATCTTTAAGTATAGATGCTATTCCCAACCTCACCGAGAGTGCTATCTAATATATAGTATACGTATCATGTTCTCTTCCTAAAATCCGGAAAACTATGAATTTCAAAATGCATCTGCTCCAAAGGAGGTGCAGACTTCTGGATGTATATGAATAAAGACACCAGCCTTCCCAGCAGTGAAAGGCTACAGTCAAGAGTCAAATTGAGTTTCCCTTCTGCTTCTGTTCTACCCATTAGGTGAGACTTGATAACACACATTATTTCTTTATTTTGTCCATTCTTGATCCATTCGAGTGACCATGTGCCAGTATAATTGGACATCGTGGCTGAGTAGGGTTGGGCTCCTAATTCTCTCTTTTGACTCTAACCACAGAGGGAGAGAAATAATGATAGAAAAAGCACACCCCATGCTCCCTCTGTTTTAATAGGGAATGTGCTGTCAGGGGAGTGATATGATAAGGCCTTACATAAATTGATGCTCTAACAATGTGTTGAGAATGGGAAAGGTAACATTTAATAAGCATGTTAGGGTAATTAGTTAAGTCACTTGTCAATTAACCAGATTACCTAATAGCTAATTTGTCTCTCCAAGCAGCAGGCTTTGTGCAAAAGCAGTCAAGGGAAACTTATTTTGAAAGGATGGCCTTTGCACACGAGTATGCATAAGCCGGTCCAAGTCTGGTGTGGCCGGGGGCCTTGAACTCCACTGCTGGGAATCTTAGTTTTCCTATTTGCTTGGAAAAGACATTCTTTTCTTTTGTCTCTTTTTCTAATCTTCTCGTCTTTTTCCTCCCTCCCTCCCTCCCTTCCCTCTTTCTTCTTCTTCTTCTTTTTTTTTTTTCCTATAAGTGACTTTACCTAGGTCAGAGGTCAGCAAACTTCTCCTGTTACAGGGTCAGCCAGGAAATACGTTAGGGTCTGTGGGACAGGAGGCAACATGGAGGATGTTGTGCAGGTGCTTATTTAACAAGCAAGAAAACAAAATTTTGGTCAACAAAATTTGACCATTTAAACTGCATTTACGCAGAACTTTATTCTTAGTTCACTGGCTGCACAAAACGGGTTATGGGTTGAATTTGACCTCCTGGCGACCCATTCTTGCTTTGGGTCATCACTAAGTTGCTAATTTCCTAAGTTAACAAGGATTCTTAAAGCCTTCCCCACTATGTGCCTCCTTCACCCTCACAAGCAGAGGCTCAGAGCATAGACTCTGGAACCAAAGAACCCAGATTAGAATAGAATCCCAGCTTTGCCAAGAAATAAGCAACCTTGGGCACGTCACTTCTCCTCCTCTCTGTGCTTCCGGGGCACCTCCCCAAATAGAAGCACCCTTCTCATAGGATCACCATGAAGATTAAAGCACGTAAGTAATCCCTTAGCCCAGTGCCTGGCATTTGGGCAGCACAACATAAGCTTCGACTTATTTCTGTTGCTTTGATAGGGCAGGGAGAAGGAGGAACACCTCCCACTGCAAAGAAATGATAAGCGGAGTCTCTTCCCTGATCCCTGGAGATCTATTGGGTGGCGGAGTTCATGCCCAAAGGAGAGGAGCCGAAATAGGATATTCTTGGGCATTCTCTGAGTGTGCTTAAGCAAACAGGATGCTGTAAATGTCTCTTTGGAGAAGGGGGGGGGGGCTCTGTTTGCCTCGTGATTTATCGGGATCCTCTGCTTTTGTGCAGATAGGTTTTCCTGCCTCAGCTTTTCAACAATTGTGCTGCAAGTCATGCCCCGTACAGTACAAAGTCTGTCTCCGCGCCCTACATAATATGGGATGTGAAGAAGTGCTATTAAAGAGCCTTCCTGTTTCGGTTTCCTCACTGGCACCACGAGCACCGTGGAAATCTCTAAAGGACTTACTTAGCATGCACAAACTGAAACCGAACCACAGCAAATCCGTGCATCCGCAGCTCAAGAACTTTCAATGCCCCTGGCAGAAACTTCTCTCTTTCCTCTGCCTCTTTCTCTCGCTCCCTTTTGATGTTCCCCTTTCTTTCAGCCTATCCCTGACAGTAAGTGCAATCACATCACACACAGCTTTCTTTGGAAAGCCCCCTTTTTTAATGATCTGGCAGCCAGTAGATACTGAGGCCTTCCAGAAAAAATTTCAATCCCTCTTCCCACAGCTTCCGCAAGCCCCAGTGATAAATGACACCTCTCATTCTGTCACAGACAAGCAGCACAGACGGGGCACGTCAGTGATGGATGGCTCACCAGAACAGGAAATCAACTTTAAAAAAAAAAAAAAAAAACCCTAAAAGAGCTGACCAGGACATTGTCGGGGTCCTGCTCCAAAGGCCTCGCCGAAGAGACAGTCTGAAAGAGACTGAGAAAGTTTTAGCTTAGGAGGAAAAAAAAAAGTCTGAGATCAAAACAAGGAGAAGAGATATGTATCCATGGAGAAACTGGCATACAATGAACCACAGATTGCTTTGGCACTGTTTATTTCTTTGTGGTGCCCTGGATATTAGCCAAATTTTCACCTACTCCTCGTGATTTATGGAGGAAAAGGTTGATCTCTGCTCTGTGAGAATTCTATTTTCCTGCTGGAGCCTTGGAAAAAAGTGAGTCAAGATTTGTTTGTCAAGCCTAAATTATCCCATTTTGCACTGTCCCCAACAAAAAGCAATAAAATTCCCAATGCCCCCCGAGGGATTCCTTCCACACAAAGATTGCCCCCTGAAGATGAACAACCTTGCCTTTTTATGTTGATGGCAATCACAGGAAAGAGCGGGGAGGTGGCTTCTTTTACTTCATGCTTATTTTTTTTTCCCTATTTTGTATCGCACTTCTTTCTCCCTCCCCCCACCGATGATTTCCATATATTGCGCTCAGTTGAAAAACCTCTGCACTTCGATCTACTTGGGGTCACTTGATCAACTTGATTTAAAAGGCAAACAACGACCTCATCATCAAATTGAATCTGAGCACCCACTGGGCATCAGGTCTGTACTAGATCCAAACCAAGAAACTCAGAAACAGATGGCTAGATTCTTTCTACGCAGGCAGAATCTCTCGACCTCGGTACCACTGACATTTGGGTCCCAGAATTTCCATTGTGGGCGTTGCCCTGAGCTCTGCAGGATGCTTAGTGGCATCCCTGGCCCCTACCCACTAAACACCATGAGCACACCCACCCCCATTGCATAGTCGTGACAATAAAAAAAGTCCCCAGACAATGCCAAATGTCCCCTGGGAAACAAAATTGCGCACCCCCCCACCCCCCAGATGAGAACCACTGTTCTAGAAGTTTGAAATCCAGGCTCCAAAGAAAAATAACACTCATGGGATTTGTGGGGAACAATTGAAATTGGGGTAATTAAATGCTAGATAATATGACCTAGAAAACACAAGCTATAGGAATTTAGGGACTTGCTCAAAGAGACATTTGCACTGATCAGGTTTCTGCAAGTGCCTCAGTGTAAGCGGCCTAACAAAAACAAAATCTTGTAAGTCACAGAACCACCATTTATTTTGTGTAATCTCGTGCATCGGTATGACTGAACTAAATATTGAGAGGCAGGTTAAAAAAAAAAATCTTAGTTTCAGATAAATCACATTAAAACTAGTGAGATGGCAACCGACAGTCAAAAAACCTCTTCCCTTTTCCAATGATATTATGAAATGATGTTATTAAAGTTTTGATAATTAATTAGTTATCATTTATTAAACATTATTAAACCTTTGTGATCATTTAAGGTTCTAAATTGGATTGAAGAAGGTAGGGCTAAAATTAAACTCTTGTGTCTTATGCCTTCTTTGTAGATGATAAACACAAAATTGTTAACATGCAAATCTTCTAAATTCTAATAGAGCTTATACAGTGATATTAAAAACATCCTTTGATCTACCCAATAAAACATGGAATGAAAAGAAAGCTGAGCCCAGTTTCTAGACACCATATATAGTATCGAGGGCTCTCACCCACCCATTGTTGCCAAAAGAGATCAAAGGTAATTTGGGAGACACAGACAGATTTATCCATGTGTAAGCCAGTAATGGGAATCACAATGGAAGACAACACACACACACCCACATTTAGCTGAACTCTGATCACAAAGAATCAAAATTTAAAGAAAACTCATGTAATTAATACACTGGGCACAAAAACCAACATTAGCACAAAAATGGAAGAAAAGATCTCAATCAATTAAGAAGAGAGATAGCCACTTTCATTAATTAGAAAAAGCACCACAAATGCCTTATAAATACTGTTTAATCTGCTGAATTACAAGATAAACAACTTAGGCTGTCATTGCGGTACTGAGAGGGGTACCGAAACTACTTTCATTGGGATGTTAAAAATGAGAGGACTTATCCTGTATGGTCCCCCTCCAGGGCTCCCGAGAAACCAGCTGGTGGAATTTGTTCTTCATTGTATTGGATTCTATCTTGGTCAACTTAAGACAGACCACTTTGTTCACACAACACTGCCTTGCCTATCAGTGGGGATCCTAATCAAATTTTATGCTGTTATAGGACTTTCCTGTCTCATCCTCACCTCCTGGTCTTGCATCATGTTGAGGGCAATTACACATTTATTTATTACACATCCCCAAATATAAAACCGCAAAAACTATACCAAAGACAGCAGCTTTTCAATCATCCATCAAGATATACCAGTTTCCAAAGACAATCCCTGCACCACATCCTGAAGGTCATTACTCACTCTCGAAAGCTCATTTCAAAGGCCTCCTTCATCTCTTGATATCGTTAGATAGTGTGTGCGCCAAAGTGCTGCTTGGGGATCTCAATAACTCCACATTCTCCCTCTCAGAGCATGATAAGTGGGAGGTGCGTGCACCAATTTAGGCTGTGTCTACACAATGCCAAAACAGCCCATGGAGAAATGAAACCGTCCATCACACAACTGGCGGATTTAGCTACATGATGCCAAACTGCATTGACTCATTTCCCCCCCTCCACTGCATTGACTGATTAGTTGAGTTCATTTTCGGTATCTGAGGATAGATCTGCTTAGCATGCTACATGTGAAAGGGACCACAGAGATGACATGGTCTTTGCCATCTGGCAGTGCTCAACTCTGGACCCCTGTGCACAGGCTCTTCTCCCCTGCTCCCCATGCTTTGCCTCACCCGATACATTTGAGCACCCGGATCCACTTTTTCTCCTGGCCTTTTGAGTTTCATGAGCCAGTGTATTATTCCCCAATTTTTAAGTTTTTGTTTAAACTAGACACGATTCCAAGTGATTTATACACATTACCTCATTCAGTCATTACGGCAGCCCTCGGAGGCAGGTGCCACTCTCACCCACACTAGACGTTGGTGGCCCACTGTCCACATCTCAAGGACCTCTCCCTACCCAGCACGCCGACTGCTTCTCTGGCTGAGGGCCACAGCCAGCCATGGGAGCATGTCTGGCTCACACACACAGGGCCAGCTAGAAATGCTGGATAGGAATGCCCCACGAAGAAGCCCTCAAGCCACAGCCAATGGAGCTCTGGTGGAGAACTACCCCAGCACCTTTACCCCTCATATGGGACAATTCTGAGGTGCGTGTTCTACACTCGCCCCAGTAGCATCAAACTCCAGTTGTCCACAGTGGTCACTTGCTAGATCACTCAATCACTCACTCTATTCACATCCTTCCCTTCCTTGTCTTCCTCCTCCACTCCCCTAGAGGTGTCTCCTGGGATCACCAAACAAAGAAAGCATTTGTTTCCAGGTCTCATTGCGGGGGGACACAAAAAAAAGCGTATTTATACAGATAAGAAAATAGATGCATAGGCATTAAATACCTTGCTCAAGAATATAGAATTGCTCTGTTATTTTTGCATCAATACCAGGGTTTCCTTTTGGGCTCTTCTGCCCCTGACTTTTGTCCTTTAAAAGAAGGTGAAGCTCCTCACAACTCTCTGCTTCCACCACATTCTGGTCTGAGGACCAAGGGAGAAATTCCTCTCACTCTCGTTTTGAGACTCGGGCATGACCCTGCTTGAACCTTCGGATGCTGCAAATGTCATAGCTCTTCACTCATCCACTTTGGTCTTTGTCTATCAGGATGCCCAGGCCTGAATTTTCATCACAAACATTACTGTAAAATTACATCTCTCCCAATTTCATTTTATTGTTCTAACAAAATTTAATTTTGCTATTGTTTCTTCTCCCATTTTCCTTTTAAAACCATTATGACTTGTATTACTATATCTTGACTCAATTCTTTGAGGAGAAAGTTCACCCACACACAATATGTGATATATAATATTTATATAATATATATGATCATATGTAATATATGTTATATATATATATAATATTTAACTCCTCTTTTATACATCTGTTACCACTTAGTACCACAAATCCTGAGTCAATGTGTTTCTCCATATAACCCTCCGTAGGGGCAACACAGCATCATATTTGGAGCACAGCTCAAGAGCCGGACTGTGTGAGTTCCGATCTCAGCTCCCCGAACTGTGGGCCATTAGGTAACTTACTTAATGTCTCTGTGCCTCAGTCTCCTCACTGGTGTGAAAGGAAATAATAATAATATTCAGGGCCATTGTAGGATTAAAGGAATTAAAAAATATAGTGATTGCAACAGTAACTGGTAGCAAACATTATATAGGATCAGCTATTATCATTACAAGGCAAATGTGAATCAAGATTATTACAGTTATTTCTGTGAAGAATCGGTTTCTCAGGGGCTTGGGTCGTAGGTCTCCACAGAAAATCAAGGCCAAGCTTACTGTCCAGCTATCAGCCATAAAGGTTGCCCTCAATTTTTCACAAGCTTCCACATACGGAACTGTGAATATCAGATTTCAGCAAATGTGGAAGATTCTGGGATAAAGAGCTGACCCCTTGTTGAGGGCTGTCTGGGACTAGAGTAAAACGTTTCGTGTGCCGTCCTTCCCATAGGCCCCTTAATAAATTCTGGCTCAAATGGTGGATGTGTTTTCAATTCTAATAGTATTCACATATGCTTCATCTGGTAAACAGCATTTGTGCAAAAATTGGATTGGGGAGAAAAGCCCCCAAACACTTGTCTTAAGTGTTGCAAAGCAGTGGGTCACGTCAACGCGGGATGGAGGCGAAGCTACCCGATGCGATATGACACAACTCAAGCAATGCGATGTGACAAGAACACCAGCAAGTAAGCAAAAAACACGCTATTTCTGGCCCAAACGCTCATTATCATCTTACATGCAAACCGCTGATTTGTGGTAGCATTAAGTGGGGCAATTCTCTTTTTCATCCCATTACTGTTATTGGCTTGTGGATGGGTTCAGAGAACTTCTCAATGAACAAGGCTCTCTAAGGTTTTCTCAATTTTTAATCTTTGGAATGCATTCCCCAACAGGGTAGGTCACAACTCTGGTTTAGCACAGAGGCTGCCAAGGTATAACAACCCTTCAGAGTGAAATGAAAGAATTAGACAAGGCAGGATGTTGTTTTGAACTTGATCCGGGCATTTGAAAATTGGTTTTAATGCTGCCTGGCTCTATTCCACTTTCTGGTTCTTCAGGTAAGGAGACGCCACTTTAACCCTCGAACATCCTCCCCCTTCGGCTTCCTTCCCGCGCTCTAGGCGCAGCTCATCACGTGACGCGGTCCTAGCCAATCAGAACAGAGCCTACCTCTGACCACAGTGATTGGCTAAAGAGCGTCCATGTGACCGGTCAGGACCAATGAGACACAATAAGCCTCTTTCCTCTGGGTGTTTGGAAGAGAAGCGAGCGGTGGTGTTTTCTCCCAGGGGTCTGAAGCTAGAAGCCGTGTGGAGCTTCTGGGGCCACGGCAGGAATTCTGAGAGTAAAGCTAATGTAGAGGAAGGCAAACTCTAGGATGAGTGTAAAACAGAGTTATTTTATCTGGTGGACCAAGCCAGCCCCGAGGCCACCCACACCTGTACAGTTCAATCACATGAGTCCATTAACTCTTATTTCTGCGCTTTTTCTCTTTTTCCTTAAGCCGTTTAGAGGTGAGTTTTCTGCCACTGGCAACAGGAAAAAAAAATCTCGATTCAGAGATGGCATTGAAAAGGCCACAAAAGACTAGTGTGGTCTGAAGACTTCCAAGCAGCACCCCCTCCCCGCCCACGTGCACTGCTTGTTGCCCAAAGGTGAAGCTGAAACGCCCAGGTTTGCCGCGGGTGCCCACTGGCTGTCGTGGGAAGTGCCCCCTCAGCGCCGGGCTCCCCTCCACACCTCTCCCTGGTGACTGAGGCGCTGTGGCTTACTCAGCCCCTCGCTTCTATCAGCCCAGGCACTTCATCACGCTGGCACGCTGATATGCTGCCTGAGTAAGTGCGAAGCACGGCGAGGTCCCCGACAAGTTAACTGCACGGATTATAAGGGATGGTAGACGCCCCTCACCACCGAGGGCCCCGGTAGGTGCAGAAGACCCGGCAACCGGAGCTCGGGCCCCGTGCCCCTCCGCCGCACACCCCATTACAGCCCTGACAGTTGAGTTCTAAACAGTTAAATATGAAACTGTCAACAAGGTCCTGTCTTAATAACCAAACTTGAGGCCTTTTATCCTGGAAGATTTATGAAGTAATTTTAAAGAGATCCAAGCAAACATCTGTCAATAAATTGAATGCCGGCTACAGGATTTACAAGCAAGACAAGAATTTCTCATTAAGTGCACATTAACACGGTGGGGATCATAAATAGAAAGAGGCCAGGATGCGGAGCCTCTCAAGCTGTCATTAAAACACTATCTAAGAACTAATGAGGAAGTGATGGAAGGATACTAATGATGCCTTGGGCTCCCAACATTCGCCAGTCTGAAAAGGGCTGGGCAGAATCAGAGGACTCCAGGGAGCCTGGATGCTGGGCTAGAGTGGCTCCTTGCAGCTCATTCAGCTGTCGGCTTGGGAGCTGCAGGTCTCCTCTGTCCACTACCGGGACAGTGGAGGTACCCACGTGGCTCACTGCACTAGCACCCCCGATGGAATTCAGCTCCCAGACCCCCATGATGGTTAACTTCAAATGGTCCCAAACACACACATTCAACAAATATTTCCATACCATCTACTTTATGTAGGATGCTGTGTTAATGTTTCCATAGTGCAAAGGGAAACCTCTGGAAACTTCTCTTTGGCTGAAACATACCTTTAATAGGCAGACAGACAAGGATTTATCACTGACACGTGTGGCAAAAGAGGGAGTTTGGGAAAAGTCCTGAAGGGCCAGGTGTCTAGCACCCAGCCCCCAACTCACCCCCTTCCTGGAGATGAGTCTTCCCAGTATGCTTTACCCCCAAGGCCCTCTCTGCACCCATAGTGATGCACAGATTAGAGCTATCAACAGTGAAAGGTAAGGGGAATTGATTAGATTGGAAACATGCAAAGGTGAGTGAGAAGCTACTTTTGAGTCCTGAGGTAAGACAGGTCTGGTCGGGTGCCTGGCTGACCCAGGGAATATAGTGGGGGTGGCCAGTACAAGGAATTAAACCGGGAAGCCAATGACTCTGTGAGTCAGGTCAAAGCCCCTATTTATCTTTTGGCTTTTCTCATAATATCCATGCATAACTTATATTAACACATTGTAATATATCATCATATTATGTTGATATATTTATGTATTGTTCCTTTATTCTCTGTTTCCTCACTTGAATGAACTTTTTTTTTTTCCCAAAGATTTATTTGTGTATTTGTGTGTGCGAGAGAGTGTTCATGAGCAGGGGGAGGGGCAGAGGGAGAGGGAGAGAGGCAGACTCCCCACTGCATGACACGGGGCTTGATTTCACGACCCTGAGATCATGACCTGAGCTGAAATCTGGAGTCCAATGCTCAACCAACTGAGCCACCCAGGCGCCCCTTGAATGAACTCTTCATGAGGGCAAGAATTGTTGTCTTATTCAACACTGTGTCCCCAGACCCTAGAACAGTATCTGGCATAGAGTCGGTATTCAGTGGATATTTACTGAATGAATGAATGAATTAATGAACTAGAAACCCTGAGTTCCAGCTAGGTCAAAAAGTGGCCAGACAAAAAAAGCACATGCTTGAGTGAAAATGAAGAGGATGAGAATAGATAATTTTTTTTTCAAGTAGGCCTCACATCCAGCATGGAGCCCAACGTGGGGCTTGAACTCACAACCCTGAGATCAAGACCTGAGCTGAGATCAAGAGTCAGACGCTTAACTGACTGAGCCACCCAGGCACCCCGAGAGTAGATAACTTTTGAAGCAAGGGTCCTAAAATGATTACATGCTGAGAAACACGCAAGAATCTTCGTAGGGAACCAAAGCCAGTAGGTAAGATTTAGTGGGATTCCCAAAAAATAATCAAATGGCTTAAGGACTGGACATAAAATTATCAAAGGAACCAGAAAAAGAGGACCAAAAAGAGAACCATTTTGCGTGTGACATTTATTATCATTAGGAATGTAAAAGTAGTGACGAATTATCATAAGTTATAATAGCACTTTTGAGGTCTTGCCATGCCAGCCACTCTGCTCATCCCTTTATCTGACTGCACTCTTGATCACCATGCACTTGTCTGCACAGTGGAAAGCAAAACCCTGGCCAGGTATGCAGATTTGATTGACTTGTGTTGCATAGACCGTGGGATTTCAAGGAATGAAAGAAAATGCTCCAGGCTGGCAAATGGTGCCACTGTAGGGCTGAGCAAACAGAGTGGGAAAATGGCCAAAGACAGGCACTTACTTTGAAGGAGGCTCCCCTGGAAGTAGGCAACCTAGTTTTCTCATGCCACCTTGCACAGTCTCTGACCTGCAAGAAAGAACTGAGAGTCTGTCGGCCAAATAGATGGAAGATTCAGATGCCATTTGTTTAAGAAACACCCAAGTACCTACCCTGTGCCAGGCCCTGTCCTTGGGCGTAGGTACTGCATTGAACAAAATATACCCCATCCCTGCTCTAAGGAAGTCAGGAGTCTGGGAGGAAGGTAGAGAACAAGCAATTATAATAAGTCTTATAAGTGTTACGAGAAGGCATCTGTGTTGCTGTATCACCTTTTAGTAAGGATAAATGTTTCAGAGCAATTTAAAGAAGATAGTTGCAGCTAAGTAACTTGAGAAACACTGTCAGAACAACTCTCTGAGACCCATTTAGCAGGGAGGATGGTGCATGATGATTATTTTCTTTTGGCGGATGAGTTGTGTGTGAGACCTCACTTTTCTACACACATCCTCCCATTGAAGAAAGAATCTGGCTTGATTCTTAGCAAACAGCTAAGCCCTTCCACTGCCTATCAATGGCCAATGGAGCCAGACAGATTTAGGTACAGTTCTGTGGGGTTCACTAGTTCTGCGAGTGGAAGTAGATACCTATTCAAATAGCCAAGATATTGAGTGTCGAAAGCCATACAGCAGAGAGTAGGAGCACAGAGCCCTGGTGAATTCTCCCTGAGGAACTTAGAGAAGAGATTGGCACATGTGAACTGGGTTTTGAAGGATGTGTAGAAGTCCACCAGGTAGAAAAATATAATCAAGACAAAGGGGATGGTATTGGTGGGGGGAGGAAATGCACAAATATGAGAGCCTTAATATGTTTGGAAACCAGCAAAATGTTTGATGTGACTAAAAGTGGAAAGGAAGTTCGTGTTGAACTTGGGGAGAAAGGAGGGCAGGCATGAAGGCAGCTTTTTGCTATTCTGCGGGAGCCAATTGTGAAAGATCTTTAATGATGGGCTAAAGATTTGGACTTCGTGTCCCTGCTGGTGTTTTCCAAGGTTCAGTCCTTCGCAGACCATCTTCACAATTTTTGCCAAATTAGCCACTGATTTGGGGATTTTATTTTTTAAGCAGTCCACTTAAAAAAGCACACTTTATTAAGCTCATTTTAAAAGGAGTTTGTGAGTGCATGGATGGAAAATTAAGATCACCATCAATAAGATATAACTCTAAAATTAAACATACAACTCTCCGAATAAAATGTATTCATTTGTCTATTTCCCCCAAATCATACACTGTATTTCTGGAAACACCGTTTGGAACTGTGGGATCCATAGCAGTCTAAGAAATACAGGATCAGATCAGAGCCTTGCTTTACAAAGGTACTTTTGTTGCCAATGAGTATGGTTTACACGGACTGGATGCACAGCGACCAGTTAGGAGATGATGATATTAATGCATCAGAAAGTTGACGAAGGTCTGGATGAAGCAGTGGAGGTGGAGGTAGAGAGGGACCCATTTGAGAGCCATTTCAAAAGTAAACCAAACAGGATTTAGTGGCAGATCGGATGGGGGAGAGAGGGATGATGGCAGTTGTGATGGGCCAGACGTAGCTCCTTAATGGAGGGGCAGTTCCTGACAGCCATTTACAAAGTCATTCCATTTATATCAGAGTCATTTGCAAGAAGCTAGAATCCTGAGCTATCCAATGCATGAAACACAGTTATGTAAGCTCCAGGAGCTGAATTCTTGGTGACAGAGCCTGCAAGATTTTTCCTGGGGAAAACTATTTACCCGATATACAGTGTTTAGGATGAAAAGAAAGAAAGAAACACGGCTATGTATCCATCTGTCTGCCCAGCTGTAGATGCTACATGGCTAAAGGAAGCAAACTTTCTGTTAGCAGATTTCCCTGTACTTTGTAAAACGAATTCTTCAATTTTGAGCTATCGAAGTGTCATCGTCAATGATAAAGGCAAATAAATAACCATCAGAACATAACTACAGTGGGAAACTGAAGTAGATAATTGGGGGTCACTTCATGTAATTTAAGTTTGCAGAACCCCAAACGCCATCCCCACACACGTGGTAGTGAAGTGGAGCAGACAGATGAGAGAAATGTCCCCCCCACCCATCTCTACCCCCATGAATAATCTCGACTATATTCATCAATTTCATCAGATAACTGATCATCTCTTCCCTTCGTTTTGCTTCTGTATATAAGACCTGAATATCTTCACTTAACAAGAGAAAAGGGGGCGGGGGGGAATCCTAGCAGTCATTTACATCAGTCAGAAAGAAAAACGAGGGGGGAAAAAATCCAAACATCTTTTTCTTCTTCTTTCTTTCTCAGTAGATTTTTTTCATGTAATGGTGTAATGAGATGCCTTTCTTTGGGTAAAGCAATTTGCATCACTTAAAGGAATGAAAGGAAACTATAATATCAAGTTTATCTAAACTACTAAGTGGAAAGAGGCTTGAAACTCTAACTAAAGCCAAGAGAAGCACAAGCTGATAAAAAGTTTCAATGTCAGGGACAGAGGTTGGGTAGACAATGACTTTGGACACCATCGGAGGACCACCTGAAGAGGAGCTTCAGGTTCCTTTCCTGTAAGACAGGGTAAGAGTGCCAACTGCAGAACGTCCTAGGAGAGTTGATGAGATATTGGACGTCAGTAGCCATCTCCCTGCCTGGCATGGAGTAAGCACCAATAAAGTCTGTGAAAGGAGTTATTTTTATTAGTCCTGGTAGTTCATCTGCCATTTAAGCTCAAATTCTAAATTCCCCTCATGACTGATTCTCTAATCCCTTGATTTTCTCAATATTTTAATTTGGTAAATTCATGCACTAATACAAACTCTTCCTAAACCTGAAGTACTAGAAATGGAATAAGAAAACAAGCATACTTAATCATAAGACAAGCACAATTACCAAGTCTTCACTCGTGGGAGGATGGATCACCCAATTTAAGTACGTCTGTACAATGGAACACTGCTCAGCATTAAAAAGGGACAATTGACAGATACTTTCGAAAAGTATCAGGGAATTGTTGAATTACTATATTTTGCACCTGACTAATATAACACCGTATGTTAGCTACTGGAATTTAAATTAAATTAAGGGGAAAAAAAAGAAAAGTATCATGGGTCACAAAGGCATTATGCTACACGAAAGAAGCCAGTCACTAAAGGTTAATTACTGTAGAATTCTATTTATATACATTATCAAAAAACCCAGAACTATAGTGAAGGGGAACAGATCAGGGGGTGACAGGGAAGAGGGGTTGAGGGAGAGTGTAATTACAGAGGGAAGGAGGAGGAAGTTTCCTGGAGTGAGGGAACAGTGCCTATACTGATTGTTGTGGGCATAATACAAATCTATGTAGGAATTAAAATTTGCAGAATTGTACAGCACCAGAAAAATTCAATTTCACCATTTGATAATCCAAAAAGTAAAATATAAAGCATTCACACACAAATAAAAGTCTTCATTCTTGGAAGATGCATTCCATTTTACACACAGAGACAAACAAACAAAACCCCAAACCCCCCAAAAAGCAGTGCCACAACTCTGTCTGTGTGTGTATGAGTGTGTGTGACGTGTGTGTGAGTGTGTGTTTGAAACGGAGAAAGAAAAAAAGTGTAAATGTTATGTATAATTTATATGAGTATGGAGTAAAGTGTGAAGAGGTTCCAACCAGGTTGTTGATTAGGATTATGGGACAGGGGTGGAGTAGGGAGGGGGCAGTGAGCATGGGGGTGGGGCAGAATGGGAGAGTCGGGCATAAAAAGAAGGAAAAGATGACCAATTACAATATGAAAGGAGCAACTATAATATGGTCGTATTTATGTAAAATGATGCACATAGGCACCTGCCTACATACACTTTTATGGCTGTGTGGCTACAGGCCGGAAGCGTGGTCATGCTCTTCCCTTCCGTAGGGAAAGCAAGTTTGGGAGTAATCAGGAGAGGATGCAACTTGGGGAGTAATTTGAGAAGCTACAGACAGATGAGCTAACAGCTCTGAGATATATCCACTCTCCCATTTTGAAATGCCCAGCTCTCCTTATTTCAGTTTGTAAGCAGGGAGAAGAAAAAGTGTCAAATCGCCAGATAATCTTTATTGAGGCACGTAATGCTCCTGGTAAAAACGAATACTGGAAATTCTGCAGGGTCAGAAAAAAAAAAAGGTTCTCCTTGATACAAAACCTTTCAATTTAGATCTCAACATGGTTTGCGAACATTAATTGGCTAGTCCACCCAAACACTACCTTGTGGACAGTTGCAGAGGAAATAAAATAATTTGGTCCATTTTACACATAGACATGAGGATAGAAACACAATGTCTTCATTGCTAGGTGTTCTGACAGTTAGAGAGCATTTCTTTATGTGGTATCTCGCAGTGTTTACACACTAGCGTGGCCTGGTGAGTCCCCTGCACCTAATAGGCAAAGAAACTGAAGCTCATAGGAGGCAATGAAGGACCTTTCATACGAGTAGAATGCCTTTAAATTTTCAAAGTATTTTCATGGATGTCTGTGCTTCCAGATAGTATCAAGGACTTGCCCATGAAACATGTGGCCTACTTTTTTTTTTTAAGAAAAATGGAAACAAATCTATCAAAGAATGCAAGGACAACATTCTTATAAAAGATCCTAAGAGGACAGACTGTTCAAATCTACTTGTTCTAGTAGTAAAAAGATTAGGCTAAACAGACCCTTTGGTCCTGAATACGCCCCATAGTCAGTGTCAGGAATGTTGATAAGGATAAATCAAGAACATGGAGTATTAAGAGAAAAAAAAAAAAAAGAAAGAACAGAGTATTACTGGCTTTGAAACCACAGAGTCTACAAAGTTAGGAAAATTTTCCCAGTACTATATTTGGCGATGTGATAGGATTTATTGGAATGGCTAGATGTTCAGTTCGATTTTCATTGGTTTTTTCTCGGGACGCTGAATATACATAGAATTCAATATAAAGAAACATGTAAAAATATGCATTTTTTTTAAAAATAGAGCTACCCATCAAAGCTCTGTGTTCAGAATATAACTACCTGCCCACTTGTGTTACCTGGCTCTTCGGCAGTCTGATTTTTCTCCAACAGAAGTCAGTGTTACATTTTCTGCAAAGCATGTCTTCCTCCTACCCCTGGGGCAAGACCATGTCTACTTAAGTGGCAGACTGTGAGGACCAGATACAGGTTGGGGAGGTATGGCAGCTAGCTCAAATGGGGTACATTATCCTTATGGCTGTCCGTGTAGCTGCTGAGCTATAGGGAAAATGAGATTAATTACAGGAAATGGAGACACATCAAAGGCAAGGAAATAGCAGATCAGAGCTTCTGGCTAAAGGGACCAAGTTGAGAACAAATGGGGATCATGTCGAAGTCAACAATGACAGAGGTCAAAACAGAATGTAGTGAAGCCAGGTTGGGAGAATATGAGCGACATGGAATCTAAGGGCTCAAAGGGTGGGCACTCATGGAGGGGTTCTGGGGCAGGACTCATACCTGGAGGGACGTGGAAGGCCAGGAAAGCAATATAATGCACAATATAAAAACCGTAAATTAGTGCTTTTGCCATGCAGTCAAATGCTAGCAGGGGCAGGGAGAGAAAGGAGAGAGGGCAATGAACAGGTGCACACATGATGACAGGGAGGAAATGGGGTGGGGGAAAGGAACAAGGGAGGAAGCGTGGAGGGCAGGGGATGAGGGAAGCAATGAGTCAAAAATATCAACATGGATTCACGAGTAAACTGGAGTGAACAGGAACTCCCGATAAATAAGTTTATGTCAGGACAAGCTAATTAAGCACAGGGTTCTGTCCGTAAGTAATTTGCTATTTTGTGAACCTGCTTAAATCACGCTGGGCTGGGCGCTCGACGATGAAGTGTCATCATCCAAGCAAGAGGAGACAGGTATGGTGGAGAACAGGGAGAAAGTGAGCACAGAGGGGAAGGGGAATGGTAAACAGAAATAGGAAGAACAGAGAGAAATGGGGAGGCGGGGCAACTCTGGTTTTCTAAGATTAGAGTTTGGGGAGGAGAATTCCTTTCCTTGAGGAGAGCAAAAATTAACCCGAGTGAAAAGAATGACGGAAGCCTTCCAGACTGGGAGGGCAGATTCAAGGGTTTTGGGGCACGTGCAAACCCACCCTTGCCTCAAGTCTCAAACTAGTGCCACTCTCAAAGTCTGCAACCCTCTCTCAGAACCTGAGATGCTGACATTCGAGGGAAGGCTGTGCCACCAACATCCCATCAGAGGGATGCAGAACAGGGGCTCTACAGGACCAATTTGTCATCCCATCCTCAGAGAGAAGACCTCAGCCAGGAGCTCATCGAGGGTGACTTCCCCGCCCAGCCGGGCTGCTGCCCGCTAGCACGGGGAGCCTTTGTCTACCCTTACCCTCTGCCTCCCTCTCTCTTGCCTCCTTCCCTCTCCTTCCTCCCCCCGTACCTCCCAGCCTCAGCCTCGCTTGCCCCCTTTCTGTTTCTCTAGCTTATGGAACACACACAGCTCTGCTTTTACAGCACAGAGTTTTCTGCTAGGGTCCTTGGAAGACTGGTTGCCAGTGTGGTTCCTTTTTGTCTTTTTCAGGGTCATTCAAGTGCAAACGGTGATGAGTAACAGATTATAATGCAGGCCCAATTAAAGTCCTTGGATGTCACAATGCACTAACGTCAACATACTGTTGTAGCAGCTGCCCAGGACTAGGAAAAGGAAAGTTGATTTTTGGTTTTCATTTTCTTCTCCAAAATCCGAAAGCCTAAAGAGCCTTCTTAAAAACTCACCCCCAGAAAGACCAGAGCAGCAGGACAGAGTGTGGGAAAGTACAAAACATGCAGATGTGGAGCCCCCGGGAAGCCATCTCTAACGATAGGATGGATTTAATGAGGGACTCATCAGAGGACCTGGATGCTCAGCTTTTAACTTATTTTTGCAAAGCAGGTATTTTTGCAAACAAGAATTAGAGAATGGCCTCCAGCTAAATTGCAGGGAGTCCCTGAAGAGCAAACCCTTAGAGGGGAGAGTCACTGAAGAAGAAAATGAAGATGACAAGGCTGTTGCTTCTTAATAAACATGATCACATTTTCGGCATGCATTATTTATTACTTTTCTTTCACTGATTTATTGTCCTAAAACATGTACTCTAATATGGAGAGGAGCACACACATGCCTTCACAGATGTCCCGGCGACTTTCTTGTATTTCACAAAAAGCAAAACACCTAAGAACCCCAAACATTCAGGAGGTCTCCGTTTGATGTGACCCCTATAAACAACTCAGATCTGGTTTTTCTTCTCTTCTTCATCTCCTTGTTTTTCTCCTTCTTTGCAAGAGATATAAATAGAATGAAATTATTATCATCAAAAGTGATAACATCAGACACTGCTTAGTAAGCACCTTCTACAGGTCAGGGGCTTCATTAATGACATCACCGATCCTGCGGAAGAAAAGAGCCCCTCCCCCATTTTGCACGCACAGCAGTGAAGGCTCAGAGAGAGTAAGTGACTTTCGGGAAATCACACAGCTAGAAATTTCGGAGCTGGGATTAGAGTCTAAGGTCTGGCTGCTGTTTAATTGGTAAATCGCGCTGTCTCTGTAACAAAACCAAGGATTGCAAGGCCTGGGTTCCAACCAGATTAATCTGAGTCCAGTACTTGAGATCTTTTCTACTAACCACACTGCCCTTCACCATAACAATTCCTCTGCAATCAGTCAACCCTGTGACTTACAAAAGAAAACAACAAAAAAGTAACCTTTGGTTCTGCTTCTACTCTGCCTCATTGTTTTTTCTTTTTCTTCTCCTTTTTTCTTTCCACTTTGTTCTGATATAGTTTACATACAATGCACATAACGTCTTCTCGAGCCTTTATGTGGACTTAAATTCCCAGCCTCCAGTATTAAGAAACTAATAGCCATCATGAATAAGGAAACATACTGAGCCCCGATCAACCATACAGAGCTAAAATCTTCTTTTTTCTTTTTTGCTCCTGTTCCCCTTTCCCCCGATGGGAATTAACAAGGAACAACTACGAGTCTCTAAGAACACCTTTTGTTGGCTTTTCTTCCAAGAAGAAAATGGGTACAAAGTCAGTGCTGGGCTTTCCGGAAACTGTTGGCTTGGGGTTGGTAACACGACCTGTGGAGGAGAACCTGACACGTCAGGTCAGGGATGTCTGCTAAAAAGCAAAAGGCCGGTGGACGGATGCTGGGAACCAGAGCTGGGAGATGGGGGGATGGGTACCCAACAGAGGGCCAACATGAGAGCGCAAACCAAAAATGTGCTGGGTAGGGGAAAGGCAAAACTTGAATCTTCAACATTGATCTTCATTCGCTGTGTATGTGCATGTGTGTTTTTTCCTGACTATAATAACAAATCATGTTCCATGTAGAGAATGTGGAAGTTGCGAAAAATATAAAGAAAAATCCCACTTAATGATAAACTATATCATAATAATATAATAACAATGTTACATAATAACATAATGTCACCTTTAATGTTATATCTATCTATAGTTACATCTATCTATAAATATACTGTAGCCATAAATAAATATCGTAGGATTTTATAGGGTCATAATATATATCTGTTTACTAATGTGCCTTTTGTTCACCTTAATCAATGTATTAGGGACTTCTATCTTTATGAGCATGAATTTTTAATGGTGGATGGTAAACTTTTGTATAGTTATCATTTTAAAAAATAATCAATGCCTTATCATTGGACATGGCAGTTGCTTCTAATTTTTCCCTATCTTATAAATACTTCACTGGAAATAATTTACATAAATCTTAATGTGGATATAACTTCTACTAAGTTCCCAGAAACGGAATTATTTTGTCATGGGCCATGTTCACCTCAGAGGCATGTGATAAATTGCCAAAATGTTCTCCAGAGAGTGTGACCAGTTTGAACTTCGTCATGTAGTATGTGAAAAGTGTTCCTGCTCATTTCTCCTGGACTCCCCAGTATTAGATACGGACATAAAAAATACATCAATAATTGGATAGCCAAAATAATAGTAGTAATCCTAATAATAACGATACTTGGTATTTTAAATTGCATTTAAGATATATTAACGTACACATGCCAACATTTTGTAGCAATTGACCAGGTTAAAATGTAAACAAAAATAAAGAAATAATAATAACAAATGTGAACTCCCTGGTGCATACAGTGAGTACTGAACAAGAAAACCAATACTCCAAGGCAGGAGTGAGGTAGAGTGTGGCTGGTTGATGCTAAAATTATACCGTTTTTCTAACTGTCCATTCGGCTTAGCCCATAAGATCTTAGCTATGAGAAAATGTGTCCTAAATGGGGTTGAGACAATTTCTTCAAGAGAAGAGCTTGTTTTCCTTAAGATCTTTATCCCTTTTCCCCTACCCTATCTAAATTAGGAAGATGACTCAGGTGGGGTTTTTTTGTTTGTTTTTTTTGGTTTTTTTTTTTCCCATATGGGAAAGACATACATTTTCTTCAGAGTCATCTATGAATCAGACTCAAGATGAAATCCACCATCTGGGTTACTGACAAGTCTCAGGAATGAAGCCAGGTGACCAGGTAGAAAATAACCAGAATATGGCATAAAAACAAAAGTCATTTGCAAATCGAAAAACAGAGACCTTACTGGAAAAGTCTTCTTCCTTAATTTGCATTATCATGAACGGGGAACTTCCCTTCACCTTGAGGCAACATGGTGCCTGGTTCATCTCTGAGGCGTGGGATCAGGCAAGGCAGGGTATTTCAACCTTGCTTCTGTCTCTTGCCAGCTCTGTGACTGTAGACAAGTCAACTTGCCTTTTTGAGCCTTGTCATTTGTGAAATTGTTATAAATACTCTCTCCTTCACAGTGTAGATGTGAGGATTAAATGAAATAATGGATGCAAAGAACTTAGCGCACACCCCGCACGTAGGAAGCCCTCAATGAAATGTCAGTCTCCTGATCCTCTCAGCTCCAACATCACCGTCATACCCAGAGGAGCCCCTTCTTTCTAGTCACCCTCTACCTCATGACAGCTTTTTTAGTTTCTGGGTGTTTTGTTTTTGTTTTTGTTTCTTAACATTTAGCGTTATCTTGAAATAAGCTTATTTGATTTTGTATTTATTCTCTGAATCCCTCACTTGAATGCCAGTCATCTGAGAGCTAGGATCGCTTCTGTCTCATTAAACATACATTTTTAATACATAGTACAGGGACTGACACTTAGTAGGCATGCAATCGATGTATGTTGAAAAATAAAAAAACATATCAATAGGTGTTCGTGTACATACATACATGCTTCCATACCACCAGTGTTCACTTGGCTAACTAATATTCTCTCTCTCTCTGTTCCTGCCTCTCCCTCTCATGCTCTCCCCCCTCCTTTTTTTTCAGCAAGTAATTACTGAGCCAACCTCTTTGCTAAACACTGGGGATAGGTTCATGAACAAGACAGAACATCCTTGGAAGAGCCTAGGGTTCGGATTTCTCTCTTCGTCTCGTTTCTTCACTGTTCCTTCCTGATGCATCACTCAGATTTCGGCTTCAACTACATATACAGCAGGGACTCAGAGAGCCTTGTCCAATTCTTGGGGTTCTTGTCAAGTAGCTGCAAATGACTACCCCAGACTCTATTGTCTGTGGACTTCTGGCCTTGGCCATATTTTACTTTTCTATAAAATATGCTATTTTGTTTTGAGATCTGCTGCTGTCCACCAAAAATACAACTTTGTTACTAACCCTGCCAGCTCCTGAATGATACCTTTGTGGACACTAAAAACAATTTAATGGCATGTCACAATAGCAATTCACTCTGTTAATAGCCCCGCTCAATAATACTATATTGCATAAACCTCCTCCAGCCGTCTGACAAATAATTCACCTTTACTCACCCCACAGTAAGCTCCATTTCACTAACAAATATATTTCTCCCCAAACCTACAAATATTCAGCATCTCTGTCCTGTGACAATAGCTATTTTTTTTGGATGAGGTCAGTGATATCATGTTTCCATTACCTCTCGCTGGCTCAGTCTTGATGACAATCTTTTTCCACGCAGGGCATCAAATTAGGGGACAACACAGTTTCCAATGTCTCGCTCACACACCAGTGAATGAAAGCTCCATGACTGCACAGGCATGGGAAACATTGCTCTCTTTGTGGACATCCCTTCTGCCAAACCCGGTCGCTGTGTGTGTGTGCTGTAAGACTGAGCTGCAGGGACCATTCACCTCCGTAAGAACTAGTGTTCATTAGATTTATTATTTCTTTAAAATGGCTCCTTTAATGGCAGGAGGCACAGGGGTTCTTGACCTGGGGGGCTGTGGACCCCAAGTGATCTATGAGTTCAGGCATTTCATGAATGTGAATTTTTTTTTAAATTATTTTCACCAACATTTATGTGAAATGTAGCATTTCTTCAATTAGAAATGCAGGTATCAAATCATGGGACCCATGACTTCAGCACCAGTACGAATCACCGATATCATATCACACTACAGTTGTTGCAGAGATACTGAAATATCCTGGACGTTTATTATGATTTCAACATTAGAGTAGTTATTAGACCTCCTGACAGAGCATATTATTTAATGAGGTAACCCAGAAGTATGTATATAACTACATCAAAAACTGTTTTTTTAAGAAACATATTTTGATAACTGAATTTCTATATAATTTTTTCTCTGTCATTTTTTATATTTTTATTTTATGCTTTTAGAAACGATGTTCTGGTAAGGGGCCCGGTAGCGTAACACAGCGAGGAGGTACTGCAGGGGCGCGTGGTGGCAAAGAGCCTGTGGTTGGAAGCCAGGCACGCTTGGGCTCAAATCTTGATTTTTCAGTAACAACGATAATAATAAAGCAAGCCCCGCTAAAGTGCTCACCATGTGCCAGGCATTGTTCTAAACCCTTTGCACGCATTTAATTTATTTAATCTTTCTAACTATCCCATCAGATTTGTGCTTAGTATCCTCCACCTTATGAAGAAGGGGTCTGAGACTCGGAGATGTTAAGTAACATGCCAAGATCACTCAGCTGGTAAGTCAGAACGTGAGGCTTAAGCCCAGAAGGAATTGCTCTCCCCTTCCCCACTCCCCTCTCCCACATCAGCAATAACAGAAACAAGTGTTTTATATGCGACATCCAGTTACTCCTCAAAATAACCCTCTAAACCCGGTATGACTATCATCCTCCTCATTTTTTAGATAGAAAACTGAGATTACAGAGAAGTTGAGCAGGTTGCCCCAAGCAATCCAGTTGGGAAGCGATGCCAGACAATGCCGAATCCCGCATACTGCCTGTTTTTGTAAATAAAGTTTTATTGGCACACAGCCACGCCCATTTGTAGGTGCACCGTCTGTGGCCGCTTTTATGTTGCAAGGGCAGAGCTGAGGAGTTGCTGCAGAGGCCAAATAGCCTGCAAAGGCTTAAAATATTTACTGTCTGGCTCTTTACAGACAGTTTACTGCTCCCGCTCTTAACCATCATGGGCTAAGCCAACTCCCAACTCTGCCTGTCACTTACTGGCTGGCAATATGGTCTTGGGAAAGAAAATCACCTAAACCCTCGGTATCATGAGCTGTAAAATGAGTGTATAGTGGTCTCCATAACTCAGGATGGTTGGGAACATGAAATGCATGCAAAGAATTTAGCACAGCTCCTGGCATACAATAAAGGTTCCGGAAATTTGGGTTGCTGTTATTATTACTATTATTTTCACTTGAATCTGTTATCGGACCTCATGTCATCTTCTAAAAAATTTAACAGTCCATAAGGTCAAGCTGGCAATTTCTGGTCATGTCAACCCATAGAAGAAACTGGATTTGCTGGAGGATGCTGGGTTTGCAATTCGTTGTTTGAAAATGTAATCTGCCTCTCGGATTAGGACAACATTGCCCTCTGAAACAAACCAATTACTGATCAATGAGCTGGTCCTTCCAGAGACATCAGCACTGCTCAACCAGCTCTTTTATTATGTATGAAATTCAGCCCCCAAATGGATTCAAGTGATGAGAACTAAACCTGGGTCACAAATCACCCAAGACACGAGAGCCTGATTGTAAATGAACACGAGGGTTTGAACCTGTGGGAGTAAAGAACACCGTCAAGCAAAGGGGTCCCTGGTGGGAGGAAGGGGCCAGCCCAGGGAAGATAGTAAAATTATATAAAATGGATTTTTTTTTAGAAGGAAAGAATGCCAACCCCATTTCTTGCATGCTGCTTCCCAGGGAAACACTGGCTGATGCTAAAAAGGAGTTGTTTCCCCAAAGCTCTGTCAACAGAGGCAAAAAGGAAATTAAGATGATTACATATGTTTAGGGGAAATTAAAGTGTTTTGGCTTGAAGTTTGCTTTCTCTATCAACCATATTCAGCAGGCAATTACTCAACACTCCATTTGGCCTGGAAGATGCTGCCTTAACATGGAGAATCCTTTTTATAAGCTCCTTTTAAAAATTAAGGCAGCAGAACAATGTGGTTAGGAGCTCAGCTTTGGGGTCAGACATGCATGGGTTTGAAGCCCAGCCTCTTTACTGCCTGGCTCATTTCTCCTAGGCTCAGTTTTGTCATTCAGAAAATGGGATCTTTTTTGTATTATGGGCCTGAATACTTCAGCCCCCCCCATCTTTCTATGCCCTTTGCCAGCTGTTTTGTGTCCCCCTTTCTGACAACAGAAAATTGAAAAATGTTTATATGACCTGGCTTGCTCACTTTTCACCTCTGCAACTGCTACAAGAAGAAAATGCATAGGCTATCTTGCTGGATGATGAGAGATGCCTGGGATGGGGCCAGTTTGTCCCAGCCATCATAGCCAAGGCTGTTCTCTATCAGCCCACAGCTAGCCAATTCCAAACCATGTGAGTGAGCCCAGCCAAGATTAGCAGAGCCCCTAGGCCAACCTGGAAGCTGACCACACATTTATGGGGCAAGGCCACCTGAGATCAGCCCAGGCTGGCCCAGATCAGCTGGACTGCTCAGACTGGTGAGCGAAATCAATGTTTATTGTTTTATGTCACCCAGGCTCAGGGCTATTTGTTATGTAGCACTGTCCTGTCGGCAGATGACTGATACAGATCATATTTACTTCACAGGGTTGTCTTGAAAAATACATAAGATGATACCTCATCAGCCCAGAACACAGAGTTGGTATCCGACAAGCAGAGGTGGTTAGAGATGCTGGAACTGTTACTACCCTGGGATACTTGTGTGAGATATTAACCTAGGTTTTGTTTCTAACGCTTGTATGTAGTCATCAGTTGTGTTCCTTGCCTTGGGGAAGGGATGTGGCTGAGCAGGAAGCAGAAATACCTTCTACCTCTCCTTGGCTTTTATCTCCAAAAGCCTAAAAACCCCTTGAGAAACTTAGAGGATTTGTAACAAAAGATTAAGAAAAAGAATTTGGCCAGAACTGAGTTGAGGGTGGGTCTTCCTCTGCCCTACCTTCCCCCCCCCCCCTCCCAAATAAACAAGGGCTTCCACTTGGCTGGGAGGAGGCAAGAGTGCTCAGCTAATGGAAGCCAACAGCTCAGGGACTAAATGGCCCTGATGCGTCTAAGCAGCCAGAGCCCAGTGACATAGAGGGAGAGGATCCCATAACAGATCAGAGTTAAAAAATTGTGTCTGCTTTGCTGAAAATGGGAATAAACTTGAAATCCAGAAAATGAAAGTGATATCCCCTTACATATCTTTAGTTTGTTGCCCTGAGACTCACACTCACTAGGTGACAATGATGTCATGATTTTTGTTGACAGGGGCTATAACTACTTTTAAGGTCCAAGTACCACCTATATTGGTAAGAAAAGTGGAGGAGGTTTTACAGCTAATGTAGGTGACATTTTACACAATGTCTATCAATAGATGAGCTCATCTCCAATAGATCATGTGCTAGGAGGGAGAGTAGAGAGGTAGATTTGGGACAGACTCCATGACACTTACCTGATGACCCTAGTTGCCCCAGACCTATGGGGAAGACCATTCCATGGAAAGAAGTCCCACCCTGGCAGTCTTCAGACTGTCCCTGGCAAGGAAATGTATTTTCTTTGGCTTGCTCAGTGTTTATACACTTAAAATATGCTATCAACCTTTAAAAATCAAAAAATATCTTTCTACACACACACACACACACACACACAGAGAGAGAGAGAGAGAGAGAGAAATACAGATTTCTGGCTTTTTTCGAAAAGAAGTAAAGGACTACATTACATCACTCATGGAGCATGAAACTGGAGCTGGTAGCATTTGCTCCCCCTAGAGGCAGAGTGTGCTCTTCAGTCTGCCACAGTCCCCACCACTCCCTATAGGTTTGCCAGTTAAAGGTGTAGGGCCAACAGCCTGTTCTTGCATCTTTTAGAGTGGATGAAAATTTCTTTGTACCCATAATGTTTTTAAAAGTGGAAAAAGAAAAGCTAGACAGAGGGGGCTGTGTATTTCTTACCCACTACCTCATTTAATTTTCCTGACCAGGTTTTAGGCATTTGATGTGTGCCTCTCTATTTAATCCTTAAAATGATTTAGTGACAGGATGTGTGTGATTTCAAAAGGGAGATAACTTGAGCTAGAATCTATTGTTTTCATAAACACTTTTACATGGTACACATACATACACACATCTAGGGAGTAACAGTTAAAAGACTACTGGTAAGCAATACTGCTTTTGTTTATGTGAAGTAGTTTTTAATTTTTCCCTAAATAGAAATATTTGTTTTCCAAGGAGTCCTACATATTTGCTGGGGGATAAAGTCTATCACTGGAACTTTAGTAAGATTCTGAGAAGCCCGCAAAAATGTTATGGCAAATGGGGGGGGGGGAAGCCATTTGTAAAGAAGTACTATTTGTATCAAATATCATGAGAAAATAAGTGCATCATGACAATTTTGTACATCTCTATGATTTGATTGTCAGTAATGAAGCCCACAGGAGAGTGATAAATGTGCAGAGGAAAAGTATCTATTTCACTTATATGGCAAATTATGCAGCTCAGAGCTTGATAGCACTTGGCAAAATACAAATGTATTTGAATGGAATTCAAATTGTTGCTCTTTGCCTAAGACACAGGTAATATCACCAGGGGTCCTGTCTTTGGATTTTTATAAGAGTAAGAGTTTAAGTAATAGTAGCAGTATTACAAAATTACCTTTAAACACTGAAAACATTTTTACTTTGTTACAGGGTGTAATTTCCACTTTTCCCCTCTAATGGCTCATATACAGAAAATGATACACTAATGCAATTTTTCAAATTTAGTTACCTTTTTTTGTGTTCTAAAATTATACGTTCTCGTCATTTGCCCTGTTTGTCAGTCTCCAGGATCCATTTATTTCCCTGTTCTTATGGTTCCATAATTTATCTTCTTGTCACAGAACTTTCATAAACTTTTTTTTTAAGATACAAAATACTTGCAATAAACTCTGACAAAAATGCTTCCAGTTCAACTTTTGAAATCTTTCAATTATGTTTTGAACGATTATCATACTTTCTAGTGTTGTACTGTGAAATCTCTCATGGAGTGACATCTTACTGGGGTAGGAGAAAAATTACTTGAAAAGAGACTCACTTCAAACCATTTATATTTCTTTGCCTCTTCACTTTTGAATCTATAGATTTATATTCATAATCATGCCACATAGAGAAGAGAAAAAAGGACTGATAAAACGAGCGTTGTATCTGTGGTAGATGGAAAACACTATTCAGTCAAACTCCAATTATCTAAAAGGGGTGTGGGATGGAAGGAAACTGTGTTTTTGTGAGCCTTTGTATACCACAGGGAGACAGAAAGATGAGTTCATCCCATTAAATGGAACAGATCTGTTTTGTTTCAAACGAAACGAAACAAAACAAAATAAAACCAAACCACACCAAACCAAACCAAACATAATGGTCTCAAGTGATTGGAAGTGCTCAATATTAAATTTGGAGCAACGTGCCCATATCTTCATTATCATGAGGAGATACTCTGTGAACACCCATATTAACTGGATTGTGGATTGTTAGTGGATTGTTCAGCAAGCTTATCTGCGATGCTGAAGGTATGAAAGAAAGAAGCTCCTTGACCTGTGCCATTCAATGGAAATATACAGAAAGCCTCATATGTAATTTAAAATTTTCTAGAAGCCACAATAAACAAGTAAATAGTAATGAGTACCATTAATTTTGGTAATATATTTTATTTAACCCAATAGAGGCAAAATCTTGTCATTTTAGCATGTAATCATTATAACAAATTATTAACAAGATCATTCACATTCTTTCTTTCCATACTAAGTCTTTGAAATTCTAGGTATATTTTATACTTCCAGAGCATCTCGCTTGGGATTAGCCACATTTCAAGTGCTCGATAACTATATGTGGCTCATGGCTACTGTGATGGGCAAAACCTCTAGACTGCCTCCCCTAGATTCAGGGGTCCTAATAAGAGCTCCCACAGAACTTGACCTCTTTCACCATAGAACTTATCATCATTCTTGCCATGGTTTTTTCAGTGGTGTCTCTCTCATTTGCTTAAGTTTGGTGATACCTGGTGATAAACAGATCCATTTTGTTCACTGTTGTAACACTAATTTTGGAAACACAGCAGGTGCTCAAGAAAATTTATTGAATAAATGAATAAATAAATAAATCAATGAATGGATGGATGTTTATATTTTGTGGAAAGAGAGACCTTTTTGAAGGAGAATCTAGGTGCAGGAGACTCTATGAGTTCCCCATGAAGATCCCCCACTGGTGCAGCTACCCACAGCTGTTGTGAGGGGTGTCGGCTGGCTACCCACAGCTGACCCCCTGGAGAATTGTCTTCAGCAGCTGGCAGGTGCCACCTTACCTGGAAGGTTAACACACCTCCCTGCCGCCCACAACCAATGTCTGACTGACACTGGGATACAAAAGTCCATCTTCCTTGTCTCAAAAGAGGAGAAACCCACTGGGTGTTAAGTTCCAGAGCCCTCTGTCTGTGCTTCCGACCAAAGTTAGACTTTAGCTGGGACCACATCCTTCCTCGGCACTGTCTTGCTTCCCTCACTCCCTTACAGGTTTTACCGTGATCACTCAATAAATCACCTGTACTCAAATCCTTGCCTCAGGCTCTGCTTCTAGTGAACCTGACATAAGGCACTACAATTTTCTTTTGTCATATTTTAACTCTTCTTCCCCCATCCCACCCATTCAAAATTGAAATCCATTTGTTTCTTACAAAATCTTTCCCAAATATCTTTCTTTATTAACCCTCAAACTGTCAGTATGCTGCTTTATAAGAACCATTTACCAGTATAGCCGAAGACTTCAAAGGCATTTGGCTTTTTATCTGGATATTTATTTTACCCCATGAAGGCACTGTAAATTCTCTGAGAGTGCCTATCAAACCGTTGTGGTCAACAGCAAAACCCACATCTACACAATTTTACAATTCTCCTGAGTGATAAAAGGAGAGTGATAATTCTGTCACTCCTCCATGTGGCCTCACTGTAATGTGAGTGTGACATGACTTCACAAAAATACATACTTCTCCTATTATCTGGCTGCCATTTCAGCTATTTAGGAATAGAGAGATAGGTGGATTGTGGGAAATCTTGGAAACAGATTAAGCAGGGAGAACTACATTGAATTTGTTT
Organism: Callorhinus ursinus; assembly: GCF_003265705.2. NCBI lineage: Eukaryota > Metazoa > Chordata > Mammalia > Carnivora > Otariidae > Callorhinus > Callorhinus ursinus. Next base: position 6,047,073 of record NW_027397115.1, read on the forward strand.
GCTGCTTGGCCGAAAGGCGAGAACAAAGAACAATTTAGAATCCAAGTGTATTTGCCTTTTGTCATTGTAATGGATTTTTAAAGTGCGTATATCCATGTGTACACCCACATGAGGGCTCAATGCCATTGGCTAGGTTCCAGGACCTAGTTCCCCCTTCTGGGAATGCTGTTCTCCCTAAGTATTTGCATGGCTGGCTCCCGTGGATCACTTGGGTCACCGCTCAATCTAAAATTGTTTCCTTCTCCTTGCATTATTCTTGAACACATGACTGTGTGTTATATGCTCGGCAGCCCTTAGCACTAGCTGCTTACCTTATAGACTCACCTACTGTCTCTACCTCTAGTGAGTCAGCTCCCTGAGGACTGGCACTTTGGTCTATCTTTTTCACTTCTCAATCCCCAGTGCCTAGAACAGGGCCTGGCACATTGTGGTTGCTTGATAATTATTTAAGTGAACAAATGCCCCAGGTTACTTTGTGTAACGCCGAGTCTTTCTTGATAGGGAAGAGATGTCTCATGGTGCCTCTTGCAGGCGTGGATGACACCGGCTACAAATCTCAATATGGGGCTTCCTAGGTATTAAGGACTGTCCCTTCAAAATTCATATGTGGAAACCCTAACCCTCAATGGGATGGCTGTAGGAGTAGGGCATTTGGGAGGTTCTTAGGTTGTAAGGGTGGAGACCCCTGATGGGATTAGTGCCCATGTAGGAAGAGACATAGGAGAGCTTTCTCCCTCCTCCCCACTCTGTCTCTCTCTGCCATGTGAGGAAACCAAAAAGAGAACTCTCACTAGAACCCAACCACACTGGCACCTGTCTCAGGATTCCAGGCTCCAGAAATTTCTATTGTGTAAGCCCCCGACTCTGTAGTATTCTTTTTATAGTAGTCCACGTGAATTAGACACTTGGCAAATATATATAGCTGCATCTTCACTGGCAATCTTGGGGAAGTCACTTAAAACAATATGCTAAAACCCGAACCAGTGGCCTTGACTGTGGTGTCGGAGGCCCTCCAGATAAGAGTCTGGTCTCAAGTCACAGCCCAACTTCCCTGGCTTTCCAGCCTCAACCAGAGACGTCAGCTACTCCTTCTTTCTTGGGAACGGGAAACTGAGATGAATAACACCTCTACCCTCTAGACTGGTGAACACACACAAGCTTGGCTTTCTTGGAAAAGATCTGGTTTTCTTCTCATGGGGCAGTCTTGCTTTGATCCTTCTGCCTTTTTCTTGCTAAGCTTTGGAGTAACAAAACTACCCGTTAAAGGATCTATAAAAGACACAGATGCTTCCTGAAAGGTTGGTGATTCATTCAACAAACATTTATGGCACAGTGGCTCTTAGCCAGAAACTGTATTGCACAGAAATGATGATGGTAAGGAAACTGTAAAGAAACAAATGGCCGTGGTTTCCAGGCCAATGGAGTTTCCACTCTAGCAGAGCACACTGCCTTCAGTTACATAATCACATGAAGAAAAGTAGCAACTGTAATTAGCGCTACAAAGATTTATGGGCAAGGAGAGCCAATTGTGAGAGGCTGGGCCCATTCTGGAGGCCAGGGGAGGTTCCCTGAGACAGGAGATTGGAGCTGTGGTCTTAGGTAGGAGTAAAAGTCTGCCGGGAGAAGTTAGGGGCTGGGCTCCAAGTGATGGAGAGAGGCGTGCAGGATCTCTGGTAGTGCACCTTCTGGGGACGCTAGTCACCCTGTGTTCGACGTGGTCAGTTGCTCCTAAAATTGTGTCATGAGGCCTTGTGGCTAGTTGGGCAAGCAGCATGGGCACCGGCCACGGCGCGGGGGTATGGGTGGGGGGCTGGGGCACTGCAGGAGCTGAGAGATGATGAATGACGGGGAGTGAGGAAGAGTCTGGGGCATTCCAAAGAGGTGGGCTGTGGGAAGCCACTGGCATTTTTATTTTAAAGACGCTTACATGGAAGAAAGGAACCTCCAGGTTACATGAGGCAAGGTTTTACTTGGCAAGAATGGTTTGCCAACACAATAAACACAAGGTGAGCACACGGCCAGATACTAGGGCAGCTCCCATCCTTCCCTACATATTCATTTGTCTTTTATCATTTTGGAATAAAAAAACCCCGAAAATAATAATATGATATGATGTAATGTCGTCTCTAAATAGCAACCATTCCTTGATGTTTCCAGATGCATCGAATTCAGATGAGAACCATTAAGGATAGATATCACTATCCCCATTTTATGGATAGGAACATTGAGGCCCAGAATGGCTGCATAGCTAGCTAGTCCCGCGATGCCCGCCTCGCAGCAGCTCAGGCTCCTCTGAGGGTCACAGCAGCAATGCGCTGGGTGGCCCCTGGCTGGGCTGAGCCCCCAGCCACTCCCATAGACATTCATCATTCCTTCCTTGTTCTTTCATTCCCTGTGATCCTATAATTCTTTGTCTTGATCGCAAAGGTCCTGCATAATCAGGCCCCTGTCTCCCACCTGACTCATCTCCTGTTACTGTCCCCTCACTCACACCCCACCCCTGGACCCCCCCAGCCCTCCCAGCAGCCTTTGCGCTTGGAGCTCTCTTGCCTGGAACACGCTGCCCTCCCCTCACGTGACTCATTCCCTCACTTCATTCTGCTCTGATGACCTAATGAAAACACTTGTGTGCCCTCCCCCACCCCCCCTTTGTTTTCTATTTCTTTGCCTTGCATTATTTTTTTCTGCCATGGCACCAAGCAGTACCTAAAATTAGGGCATATATTTATGGCCTCCGTCTCTTCTAGAAGGAAGATCCACAAGGGCAAAAACCTCGCTTGTATCCCCACATGTAGCCCACTGGTTGACAAAGAGCTGAGCTTCCAAATGGACTTGTCAAATGAATAAATCAGTCAATGAATAAGGAAGCCTAACATGGCAAGGGGGGCTCAGAAATGCATAAGATTTGGCCCCTGCAAGGACGCTTCATCCTGGGCCAAACCACGGAGCACTAATGCTTCCCGCATGCAAGGAAGACACCTTAATGTCTGGAACCCAACCCAGGTGACTTCCTGCCTCTCAGATCCAGACTCAGAAATTGCTGGGTCCAATTTGAAAACATCGGTAACTCTTACTGAGTGAACATGAGCACTGTTCACACTTCTGAATTTGCTGCAGGCAAATAAATACATACCCCAGGCACGAAATAATTTAAGCAGAAGGCCCAAATAATCACATCTTTTCCCTCCTACCTCCACGCCGGGGAACTTTGGGTGCAAGTGGGTTTGTGTCGAGCCCAGAGACCGCCTTTCCCCAGGCACAGGCGGCCATTTGGGGAAGACGCCCCACGGAACACTGAAAAGAGTTTGCAGAGTCAACACGCCAGCAAGTGATCACCAAGATGTCCATTTTGCACCCAAATCTTCCAACACGCTGACGTAGGCAGCTGACAAATACATTTTGACCAGGTGGCAGTAGGAACAGCGGCAGGCCGTATTTATGGAGTGCCTACTGTCTACTCGAGGCATCTCACTTTATCTTCATGACACCCGTGAGGTGTCTGTTTCCACTTTATAGATGAAGGCCTGGAGTTTAGAGGTCACATGACAGCTAATAATGTTCGAGGCCAGGTGCACACACAGGTGCATCTGGCTCAAAGCTCGGCTTCTGAGTCCTCCTCGTCTGAGAGTGTCCCTTCACGGGATGTTTTGGGTATCCACAGACCACAGACAGGTACATCGGAATAATCCCAGACATAAATTTATAAGAGATGAGGAAATTAAGCGTCCCAGTTCAGATGGGGCCTAGCATATATCCTCCACTCAGGTAATATTTATGGACCTCTTGCTGTCTACTGGGCATTGTGTCAGGTGTCAAAGAGCTGATGTTGACTGAGAACCAGATAATCTGTCCTCTCCTGGACTGGTCATGGAATGCAGACCCATTGGGGAGGCTTACACACACACTAACACTAATCAATTTGTGATACGTGGGGCTTCAGGATATTGAAAACTTTTAAAGAGAGGGGATTAACCTACTCGTAAGACTGCCAGATCTTGTCATTGTTCCAAAACACACCTGATGTCAACGTGGAACACATTTTTCTAGGTATTAGGGCACTTTCTGGGCACAGAGGAATGTTTTCTTTGCCTCTTAGGTAATCTAAGCCTTTCTTTAGGACTTCTAAATAGTTATATTTACCAAAAGACTTCTATTATCTGAGGGTAGCAAGTGTATGCACAGCCCAGTTGGATACATGCCAGCAAACAGATAGACAACAATCAGGTAAATTTTAGATACATGAGTGGCTTATAAATAAACATTCGATACGCCAAACAGAGATAAACTAACAAGAAGTAAGTGGATTTAATATGGTTAGATACGCAAAGCTATTTCAGGGAGATAAACAGCAACAGGATAAAGGATAGCCAGGTATACAGGGGAACAAATAAATTCTGGAAAGAAAGAAAAGGAAGAAAAGGAAGAAAATTCCCCTCCAGGAATCACTGATAATGTCAACAGCATTCACTCTTACCACAGTCTCGGTATAGGTTGAATCCGCTAATCTGTTGTAAGCTATATTCTCTACAGACAGATATAATACCAGACAGAACATTAAGACCACCTATTTCTATTTCCCTGACACCTGACTTCTGCAGGCTGCCTCATTGGCAAGGGGGGCAGCTGAGGGCTTATCGAATATGCAATCTTCCTGCAAACACCGGGCAACGGCTGACGTTCTTCGCATAAATTGCAAACTTGCAGACTATGGGCCTTGCAAAGTTGACTCGTGCATTCTACCCCTTGCCTTTCCCCATTCCCAGTCCCAAACAGGGGGGTTACGAAGAGCCCTATATCTTGGAAGAAGACTTAAAAAGAAGAGTAGGTTATTCTCAAGCCCATTCAGGTAGCCTCGGTAGGTGGGGATTTATGTTATACCCAAATGAGTTTCCTGTTAGGATGACTCCTAATCTGAACGTGATTTCAAGGGCAACTGGGAACAAGAACAGGCAAATGATGGGGTAGAAGGCGTTACCTTGGGTGTGGGGGCAGTGTAACTGCACAGGACCCCACTCTCCAAAGGGGCTCTGTCATCCCTGTCTTGGAGACATTTTTAATAATTTCATCTTTGAATTCGTGTTTTGTAAGGGAAGTCTAATGGGGCATGGGGCAGCTGCTGGGGGCCTGGAGTCTCAGCTCAGAAGTGGTTCTACCCCTGCCACCTCCCCGGGAAGGGATCTCAACTGCTCACTGCCTACCCTCCGGTGACCAGATCTCAAATGGCTTCCTCCTCCCCACTTTGGTCCTGTTACTGCTGCCACTCACAGCCTGGGGTGGTGGCTGGGTCATGTGGGGCGGGGAGGGGGTTGGGGAAGGCCCACCTTCTGCCACTGCCCTCGGCTCCCTGTGGGAGCCTGGGTGTGGGTCGGGGGAGGGTCAGGGTCAGATTCATGCCATGTAGCATCCGGGGTGGGGCCAGGTGGTACCATTCCTCTCTGACTCGGCAGTGCCAAGCTGTGATTGGGGGTGGCCCTTGCCTGCCCCTGACCCAGGAAACAAGTTAATTGGGAGCAGAGATTACAGTCTTTGGAGGGTCATCTGTCCACCATGAGTTAAGGTAACGGGCTTGAGGTGACTGACTTCCCTGCCTCCAGCCTGGGACCTGCATTTTCATCTTGCCCTGGGCCTCGCCCATTGGGTTGTAAGCCTTGATGTAGGGGAATGGAAGGTAAATATTTACAGCTGTGAATTTCACCTACTCTTCCTTAAAACCGTCTCTGGGGGAACTCACAGGAGCTACGCACGAATGTTCTAGTTTGCTTCCCTGCTAACCTGTGCTAGGAGTGTACTTTGCTGCCCCTTGAAGTTAGATGCAGCCGCCCCACTTGCTTTCACATTCCAGGAGAAGCTTTAATTGCTGATGCACGTTTTCTTTCTCTCTGTCACGGCAATCGCCATGTTTCAAAGGGTGGCTGCTTTGTCAGTCTGGTGCCCGAATGAGAAGGACAGAGATCAGAGCCCCTGGCATGAGTATGAAGTAAGCCTTTGTGATGTTAAGCCACAGAGATTTGGGAGTTAGTGTAGTAGTAAAACCTAGGACCTGCTGATTGATATAATCTCCATGTTGAATGGTTCTTCCCAGCACACATTCTGGAAAATAATAGATGCTTAGCGTCTACTTATTGAACGACTGAATGACCTTCTCCTAGCCAAGTCCAGGAGTCTCAGGTAGATAGATCATGTAGATATATTCTCCCTTGCTCAGTGGATCCTGCTAGGAAATCCCCTTTTATATCAAACTATCATCTTGATTTCTTAACTTCTTTGCTTCATCTCCTACTTCTCTCTTGACTCTTTCCCTCCTGCGGGTTCTCTTTTTCCTTCTGCTTTCATCTATTCCAATTTCTCTTTCTTCTCCCTCTCAGAGAGAGCTTTTGGAAAACCACACGTACGTGGGCAGCTTCTAAAACCGCAGTTCCCATCCACCTTCCACTCTCCAGGCCATGTCTTCCCTCCAACTGCACCGAATCTATTTAGCGGTCTGCTGGCATCTGACTCAGTATGCCAAAAATGGGACTCTGCATCATCTTCAGAACCATCAACATCCCCCCCACCACAAGTCTCTGCCTCCACGTATGTATCAGTGGCACCAGCAACCCTCAAGCTCTTTCTGTAGCTTTATTTTAGGTTTTGCATCTGCCTTTTAAATTTTTATTTTAGTTTATCTGTCCCCAAACTTTCCTCTGCAGCGTCTTTTGGATTCACTACGGCCTCGATTTCCATACCTTGCCCCGATGATTCCAGTACTCTCGATCTCATGCCCCAACCATCCTAACAGATATCGACCTGCCTTCCCTGCTTCCAACATCAGTTTTTATATATATATATATATATTTTTTTTTTTTTTTTTTTTTTTTTACTGTGTAACTAGATCCTTCTTACAGACTGATGATTCTCAGCTAGCATGCCACCAAGTATTGAAGCATGCCTAACGTGGTTTTAGTTGTTGTTGTTTTGTTTTTCTTTTAGGATTCTGGATTCAAACACTCTCTCAGAAGGATCATTAAGTTCTGAAGGTCATGCTACAAGGTGTAGGGAACGGCAGAGCTGCCACGAGTGGAACAGCAAGCTCTGACCAGAGCAAGTCGGGGACTTACTGGAACCTGTGTGGAAATTTTGGCTGTGGTTGTGAGGGCCAGGCCGGAATGAGAAATATAAATTTGACTGTCCTTGTATCATGGGGTCACAACTTATCGAGGGATCATATGACAGGAGTGACAGCTGGAACTGCCTGGAGGGGCCTGGAAGCTAGCAGAGTGAAGGTGCTTGTGAGTCATGATGAACTTGGGGGTGCCCCGGTTAAGGGAGCAACGCTCCCCGCTCCAGCCAGCTGCGGTCCCATGGAAACATAGTTCTGGCATGGTGGGATGCTCCAATTTTCCAAAAGAAGCCATAAAGAGGGATAGTAGGTGAAAAAACCGAATTACGAAAACTACGTTTTTTTTTAATATAGTGAGGCTACGACAGAACGTTTCTGTGGGCCACGTCCTGCTTGCAGGCTATTCTGTGAGATCGCTGGGTGCAGTGAGTTGAGATGAAATGGGAACCCAGGACAGACAGAGACCCAGGGGGCCGGGATGTGTATGGGGTCACGTGAGGAAGAGCAGAGGAGAAGCATAGTCACAGAGGACGCTGGGCATCACAAGGTAGGTGGAGAATTTTCTCCGGCCCCGACTTTCTGCTTCTATCGTCATTAGGAAGGCAACAGCAAAAACAGTTGCACCAACAACCAGAGAGCAAGTCTTTTAAAAGGGGAGACACCAATAAAATGCCATTACAAATCTGAAAATAAAGGAAAGGAAGAATCGAAAGGTTAGGTACAATACTGCAGGGCAGTCAGGTGGACTTCGTGCAGAATTGAGGGGGGGTGTCTCTGGACAGGTGACGCAGTTACAGAATCATCAGCGGCCAGTGGGGCAGGGCCAAAGGCCAGCTGAAAGTCACATCCGATGTGTAGGAGGTGAGGTACCGGGAGGGGCGGGGGTATCGAAGGCTCCTTCAACGAGATTGGTAATGAAGGACAGAAGAGGGTGAGGGTGCTCGGGAAGGAAGCGTGTGTGCACAGAAAAAAGTATGGAAAGACAGACAGACCATGTGTAATTGAGACAGATTCCCCAGGAGATTCTGAGTTGATAGGAGGTGAGCACGTCCCTCGGGCCAACGATGTCCTATGAGCTTTAACTCTCGCTCATTCACTCCTCCAGAAAACCTGAGAGGTAGTATTATATTTACACCCATTTTAAGATGAGGTATGGAAGTACATTTCAATATTTTAATTATTTATCTACTTATTTATTAAGAAGAGAGACTTAAGAATGTTGGAAAGGAGAGAGGAGAAGTCCGGGAAAGAGAGGGTGAGAATTCAGAGGTCCATCTGAAGGCCCTCCAGTTAGAAAGAGGTAGTGCAGAATTCCAAATAAATGCCAAGAGTCCATTGGGGAAGGGTGTCAAAAGGGAGAGTTGTATCTTGTTCAGAAACTACAGGAAAAAAGGAGAAAGAAATCAATGGTATGAAATTATTGGCAAGCAGGACAGTTGAAGGAAGAGACTTAACAGCCTCTTTGCTTTTGTTTCTTAAATAAATCACATTGGACGTGGGGCTCTGTTACTCTTGAGGATGTGACACAGATTTTTGGTTGTGGGAGAACTTAAATTAATCATAAGACAGGCCTTGGATATCGAGGAGGGATTAATCATCTAGAAATAAACCAAGGATGGATTATTTCATATCTTTGGGTTCTACTCAAATATGCATCCAACTCCACCAGACTGTTGGAGCCATATGGAACCCTTTCTGGTGCACCTGGTAACAAAGCCTTCCCAAAAGGGATGTTCTGAAGTCTTGATGCTCTGAGATTAATTCTCAGAACTTGTCACTGTCTGTGCTGCCCTTTTCTTTGCGGACAACACTAGCCCTCCTCCAGACTGCAAACACCTAGTCCTCCCCGTTGGGGTGTTTTTAAGAGTGGTGGAATGTAGTATAAGAATACAACCCTTTCCTTTAAACAAGAAAATCCCTCCCTGTGCATCATTTACATTGTCCAGAGCCTGGCAGGAAGCGTGGAGGAAAACAACTCTCTCTCTCTCCCCGCTCCTAAACACGGCAGCAGTCCTGAGCCCAGGCGCAAAGACTGTAATCCCAGAAAGCCTCTGTGCTTTTTGCTGTTTTTTTCTTTCTTTCTTTTTTAAATATTTTATTTTTTTATTTGACAGAGAGAGAGAGCCAGCAAGAGAGGGAACACAAACAGGGGGAGTGGGAGAGGGAGAAGCAGGCTTCCCGCTGAGCAGGGAGCCCCATGCGGGGCTCGATCCCAGGACCCTGGAATCATGACCTGAGCTGAAGGCAGATGCTCAATGACTGAGCCAACCAGGTGCCCCTGTTTTTTTCTAACGTTCTGGCTCTCCAAATGATCGAGCATAAATATGAGTTAGGATGCTTTTAAAAAATTCAGATTTTGGGGACGTCCGGGTGGCTCAGTTGGTTAAGTGGCCAACTCTTGATTTCGGCTCAGGTCATGATCTCAGGGTCGTGAGATCAAGCCCCACGTCGGGCTCTGTGCTGGGCATGGAGTCTGCTTGAGATTCTCTCTCTCTCTCCCTCCCTCTGGCCCACCCCACACAGGCTTTCTCTCTCTCTCTCTCTCAAAAAAAAAAATTCAGATTTTCAGGGCCCACTGTCAGAATTTCTGATTAAGTCTGAGCCCAGGTCTAGAAATCAGCATTTTAATCAAACTCCTCGGTTGGACCTTAAACTATCTTTCTAAAAGCACTCTTCCACAAGTCCTGAAGTATAAGAAATTTTATCCTGAATTGTCCTGGCCGGAGATGAAGGGCCTGGCTTGGAGAAATTGGCATTTACAAAAGCCACGCTTTCCTTAACTGAAGGACATGAGGGACTCAGGGGGTCAGAAGGAGAGAGGAGTTTCTGAAAGAGAATTGCCTCTTCTGAAGTTCAAAGAATTCAAAGCAACAAATACGAGGCGGGGCTCCCTAACACACCAGAGAAGAAGAGAATGTGGTCCCCCATCCGGGATCTTTTGGGAGGATATGTGTGGCCCACACATGGGAGTGTGCACATGCGCACACACACATGTACACACACATGCACACGCACACACACACACAATAATGACAACTATCTGCCCTTGCAATTCAGAACTCTGGCCCATCCTTCTAGATCTGTCACGTGACAGATCCCGGTTTGGGTTCAGAAAATATGGTCAAGGAAAGTAGGCTACAAGGGAAACTGAGGCAGAGGTACAAACCAAGTCTGCAGAAGGAAGAAACCTTCAGACTATGAGATAGTCATATCAGCTGACATGGGCGATACTGTAATAAATGCATGTAATAAGTATTACATGCAGGTGTTTTTCTCATGAATCTTCACAGCTACCCTATGGATATATCCATATGTCTATGACTATTACCCGATGCTATATCGATTTTATAGATAAGGAAACTGAGGCACAAAGAGATCAAAGTCACTTGCCCTGTAACAGGTGGAGGAACTGAGCCCAACAGCGCTCCCACGTTTATGTTCACCAGGATGATACACTGAAGGCTTCTGGAGATGAGCTCACTGGGACTGGGTCTTGAGGGTCTAAGAGAGATCTGGGCAGATGGAAGCCACGCCAGGGTCTAGAGTGTGGCTCTGCTGCAGGCACTGGGGACACCATGGTGAACAGGGCTGACAAGGCAGAAACAATGGGCAAGCCACAGGGAGACAACAGCTCCTGTGACCTGTTGGAAAGTCTGAGGAGAGCAGGTGGGATTAGTGTCAGTTGATGGTAAGTGGGTGGTTAGAGGAGACTTGATCAAACCTTTGGAATTCTGGGGAGATTGGACTTTTCCTGTAGGTACTATGGTATCTTTAAAGCCATGGTTCCCAACAGGGGGAGATTTTGCACCTCGGGGGACATTTGGCACTGTCTGAAGACATGTTTGGTTGTGAAAATGTGGGGAGGTGGGTGCTATAAGCATCTAGTGGGTGGAGGCCAGGGATGCTGCTGGTAAACATCCCCCAGTGCACAGGACACCGCCCCCCCCCCCAGCCGAGAATGATCCAGCCCCCAATGTCAATAGTGTCAAGGTGGAGAAAGTTCAAAGCTAGCTAATGAAGTACAGCCTGCAGATCTACTAGATCTTCCTAGAGTGACTCTACTTTGAATATTGCCATCTCACAATGCAGAAATCTTTAACCAAATGTGACTTTGTCCTTTGGCATTAGGATATTATTATTCTGCTGGTGCCAATAATTAACCTTTGTTTAACAGAAACCTTTCCCTGGAGAAGAGCCAGGGCTTCTTATTCCTCAAAGAAACCTGTGCTGGGAAGGGTGGGATGACTCTTCTCCCTAAACAGGCCTGGAAAAGCTAACAGGACCAGCCAACTGTAATTGCTCTGATGCTTTGCATATTTATGTTTGAGACCTTCGTATGAACTGTTACTTTAAAAAAGAAGGATCAGTTCATCTTTAAAAAGGAGGTGATTGATTGCTGCCAGTCGGGCATTCCTTCATTCTTGGCTTCCTCTTAGCCTCTGTAATAAGTTCTTCACGAACACCAGCCTGCTATTAAAGAATGGTATTCATCATAAGCCAAGCCAGAGGAGGCAGAATTTGATGGGCACAATACCATATTTCAATCCACAGTGTCCTTTTTGTTCAACTCAATCTGCTGTGTCGTTAATATTTGAGAAAAAAACCACACAAAGACTTTGGTAAATACTAATCAGAAATGTACAGCCCCTTTCCCGACTCAATTACCCATTACTGGGCACTCCAGGTGATAATGTCCTGCTAAACCTTCTATTTGCTTAAAATGCAAGTGAAAAGTACTTTCTGTGGATCGAATGTAGTGCTCTTAGCAGCCTAAGTAGACTGTAACAGTGAGGAAACTCTCATCCTCATTTCTGTTTTATTCAGTGTTCTTCCGGGTCTTCTAGTATATGCGTATGAGTCCAGCCCCCTGGTTTGACTGCTTTCCTGATAGGTTCTAACTTTTGCAGATGTGTCCAGATGACTTGCGACATGCAGAATTAATAGCAAGTGTGCCCAATGGTCAACATACCCAACGGCCCACAGATCATGGCACCACTGTAGGGTGCAATCTCTTTGAACTCAGAAGTCCATTTCCTTCCACTTCAGATCTCATCAGACCATGCAAATTACCATCAACCTTTCCACACTGGCTGAAGCAGGTCTAAGACATGATCTCCCTTATTATCAGTGAAGTCATTAAAAGTCCATCAGATCAATTGGGCTCTGACATAACATTAAAAATGTTCTTGGGTGAAATCTATTTCTCCACTCCTATAACTGGTATAAGTTCAAAGAGGTTCATAATGAAATTTTGTCCCATCTGTGTCAGCTCCTCAAGTTAACAATGAATATTAAAATCTAGGTGTAAAGAGCTGGATTCATCATGGAACATCAAAATCTGAACCCAAAAGGCCATGTTACTGAGAGCTGCTCGCTTCATATAAACAGCAAATATTCAATCTGACTAGGGGGCAAGTCTTCATCACATGCTTCCCAGAGGCCAGGTCATTCTGTCTAAGAGCCTGAAATTATGGGCAATGGAATGAAGAAGTGAGATGATTTTTAACTAAGTTATTAGGTGTGCTGGTGATTTCAGTTATTCTCTACTCCCGTCCCTGCTTCAAAATCAGGCTGAATCTCTCTGCTTTTCTGAGAAACTGGGCAACATCTTTTCCCCACCATAATTTCTTCTTGGCTTCTGTATGACATTATGTCTTTCCACAATAAAAGCAGTCAATGCACGGATAGGTAGGAGGCGTTTGGCATATTTTAATTTTGTGAAAGAGTCATCCATGAACTCTTCTTTAAGCATGCCATTGCAAGTTTTTTTTGTTTTTTTCTGAGAACCTCCTGGTGACTGTGCTGTCTGCTGAGCATTTGAGAAAGAAAGAGGTAGAACCCAAAGACACCCCATTTTGCTCAGACACAGGCAAATCAAACCAATGAAAGAATTATGTTTTTGCAAATAATGAATCATGGAACACTACATCAAAAACCAATGATGTAATGTATGGTGATTAACATAACATAAAAAAAAGAATTGTTTTTTAATATACTCAGGAGGTAGAAATCTTGCATAAAAGCTTGTTGTTGGGTTACTTTCTACTCTTACATGTGGGAAATTGGACCTTCTATAACAGGGCTTCTGAACTTCTTTTGTGCTTGACCCACTGTAAAAAACACATTTGTTATGATGACCCAGCACAAGTTTGTATGTATAAAGAAACAAACTATTACTTCCCTTGGTACCTGCAAGGTACTCAGACATACACCATTCTATTCTTTTTTTTTTAATGCTAGTCATAACCCACAAAATTGATTGCCTAATGGGTCTTCCACAATTTGAAAAACAGTGCTCTATCCTAAAATACCTGAGCTACTCAACTCAAAACCCAAGGGGTATTCCTCATTTCAGCATACTTACTTTTTTTACAGATTGATTAGGATGTCACTTATGAAGAATCTGTGTTATACTAGGAATCAGAATCACTAGTATAGACCCCAAAACATGTTTCAGTTGCAGAAGTCGTGGACATCCTCCAAGTTTTATGCGGGTTGTTTCTACCGTCTATAAATTGTACCCTTCACCGTGCATATTTTTTGTTTCTGTTTTTGTTTGTTTCTTTGTTTTTAAGCCCCACTGGGCTCAACTCAGGGCTTAAACTCACGACCCTGAGATCAAAACCTGAGCTTAGATCAAGAGTTGGATGCTCAACCGATTGAGCCACCCAGGCGCACCACGCATAGATTTATTACAGGAATTTTTTTTCTTTTTTCATTCGTTCCTTTCTTCTTTCTTTTTCTTTTCTAACTGAAGGTGGGTCTACATGACAACAAGTGAAAGAGTTAATTGTCCGAATGTTTCAAAATATACAGATGCTTTGGCATCACATAGTAGACACCATGACATTTCCACCTCTGCCTTGGGCTGCCTCTCATGCAGATGTTTTGGTATGTGCAGATAGAGTTTTAGGTAGGGGATTCTGACAGTGTTTCTTGAGCTAAAACTGCACACATATTGTACATTATCTACCAAATACAGAAATCAGTTACCATCAAAATGCAATTTTATTTTTAAATTTTTTTCCAAAAGATTTTATTTACTTTTTTGAGAGAGAGAGAGAGAGCACAACTCAGGGTAGGGGTAGAGGTACAGGAAGACTCTCTGATGAGTGGGGAGCCCGATACAGGGCTCAATCTGAGCACCCTGAAATCATGACCTGAGCTGAGGGCAGACACTTAACTGACTGAGCCACCCAGGTGCCCCAAAATGCAATTTTAATGGGAAACTTCTCATTGCCTAGAAAATTATGCTCTGGAAATTTGCCCTCACACCATTATGTGTTCAGTAGAAATTAGGATAAAGTTGGTTCACCTTGGAAACCAGCCAAGAAACTTTAGTTATTTATTACTGCAAACATAGGCCTTCACGGGGATATTCCAACAATGAAGGCAACTTTCTAACGAGGTTCCCAAAGAGGTTATTTTAAAACTGAAAATAAAATGTAATCGTTTCAAAATAGTAATCAACATTCACATATCTGGTTCATACATTTGACTTTAACATCTTTTTTTCACATAAAATGAGATGCTTGAACCTCACCGTGGATGTGACCTCTACAGGAAACTCAGTGGGAAAACTATTTGAAACTCCACATTGCCAAAACAAATTGATGATGAATTTTTCAGCTCAATTCTTGTATTGAGTTACAAAGTGTATTAGCAAAAGTAACTCAAGAGGTGACTACAGTATGATTCAACAGAAGAGTATAAAAAAGAGGAAGAAAGTCAATTGTACCTTGCTATTGAATCTCTCAGATGGGGCAAGTTACGGTTTCTACAAATTCTCAGAAAGTTTTAAAATCAAGAACTGATAGAGGATTGGATTAAATGAGAGACACCTTAATTGTATTCTCTGAACATCAAAATACAGATATTTTAAAATGCAGAACATCTTCCTGGTTTCTACCAAGAAGAGTGATAGGATATTAAAAGTCTGTGAGATCATTGGCTCTCCCTAAGATTTGCAAGGCAATAAGGAATAAATTGACGTAAGTGATAAGAAAAATCACCCCCCCTCCTTTTCCATTATTAATGACCAAATATTATTAAATCAATAATTTTGGTGATGATCTGAACAGGTTATTAACTGTCATGAATTATTAACCTTAAAAGTTGATCAGAGCTATGACAATAATTCAAGTTAATGGGAATCTTTGGATTTCTAATGAAATATCCAGTCATTGACAAAACATCTCTGTTAGGATTTTTGGAACTTGAAAAAGCAGAGACCACAGATGTCCTTAAGGAAGAGAACACCATTCCTTGCTGGATTACAGGAAATTAAAAAACCAGACACCCATGATCAAAATAATGGGCGACTAAAGAGACCAAGTAAAAGGTGCCAATGGCTATAGGGAATTCACTTCTTCCCAGTCCTGCCCCTGCTCCCCACCCCCTTCAATTAATATTGCACCAATTGTTTCGGAAACCTCACAACATTGGGAAACCAGCCATGGATTTGTCAATGCTGGGTGTGCGTCCAGCACTGGGGAGCTGGGTATAGAGCAATTAGTTGGTGGCTCTTGACCAGCAGCATTATCTGTTCCAATTACTTTGCCTTAAGCAAGGTGCATGTGGAAGAGTATTTTGTCCAGAGGTTATACAATAAAAGGCAGTGGAATGTGATTTAATTTAGAAGGGACAAGGAAACAGGAGATGAGGGTTGGGGGTGGGGTCCAGAGCAGGCAAAGAAGGTTTGATGGCTTTGACCCTTTGTGAAATCTTAGTTACCATCCCTGGGAACGTTGACACAAACAAGCCACGGATCCCAGCTGTCACTGAAACTGAAGGCAAACAGATGCCCCATCGCTCTCTCTTTGCATACCTTCTCCACTGCAGGCTTCCTGCTAAAACAGGATCGTGCCAAAAAGCATTATCCTGTGGTAGAATTTCCCAATATTAAAGTGACTCCATTATTGAAGCATTTAATGACATGTACTTTTTTTTTTTTTTTAACCATTTACTGCAAGGTGAGCCCTGAATACTAATGGGGAAAGGAAGCCACAGCCAACAAGGGATTTAGACTTTTTTGCAAAACCAGACAGGTGGGTCAGGACCTGGGCAGTTACCTAGAAAACAGGAATGCAGAAAAGCTTCCTTCTTTAGAAATGAGAGGGAGAGGAGGTTTGAGGCAGTCTGCAGAGGGGTTAAGAGGCCTGGCTGGCCCTGGGATCGGAAGGCAAATCAGGGCTCTATCTTTTCCTATCTGTGGGATCTCGAGCAATTTACCTAGGTTTCGCTGAGTCTCCAGGGTTAATAACGTATACTTTCCAACGGCAGTTGTGGGCTGGATTTTAACTGCTGAATTTCCAAAAGCCAGCACTCAGCAGCAACTTAGCCTAGAGCCAGGCACCGAGTGTTCATTCACTCAGCACGTACTGAGGGAATTCCTTCTATGTCTCCTTCCCTGTTCTTGCGCATGGATCCGGCTATCATGACCTTTCCAGACTAGTCGTGGGAGATGACAGTAAATAAGCAAAAAACTACTCATGATACTTCTAGGTCAAAATAACCACTGTGAAGAAAATAAAACAGGAAGTGCGATAGCAAGTGATCAGGAGAGGGACAATTTTTATTTTAGATGTGAAAAATTAGGGAAAGCTTCCTGCCGGAGGTCAAGTCTCAACTGGAACTTGGGGAGCACATAGCTGTTAGAACAGGAAGTGGGTTCAAGACTATTCTAAGGGCGCCTGGGTGGCTCAGTCGTTAAGCGTCTGCCTTCAGCTCAGGTCATGATCCCGGGGTCCTGGGATTGAGTCCCACGTCGGGCTCCCTGCTCGGCGGGAAGCCTGCTTCTCCCTCTGCCACTCCCCCTGCTTGTGTTCCTGCTCTTGCTGTGTCTCTCTCTCTCTGTCAAATAAATAAATAAAATCTTAAAAAAAAAAAGACTATTCTAAGATGAGAGAATTGCAAAAGTGAAGGCTCTCCATTAATGTTGAGGATGATAATAACAATGATCATGATTTTTATTACTAAATCGGGAGTAGGGACATTGACGACCGGCCCCCATGAAAACTTGTCCCTGGAGCGAAACAACTGCATCAGGCACACCTTGCCCCCTGACTCAAAGCCTTGCATGCTGTCTCGGAGCGCCCCCTCCCCCAGCTGGGGCTCGGTCAAAAAGCTTCATCTCATTGCTTCTCAGACTCACTGGGAAGGGGGGGTTGCCATCCATTTACCCCCAAGCCTAGAATTATTTGTATGACCGCGAGATGGCATTGGAGGTGGTCCAAGCACAAAGGCAAAGACTCAATGGGAGTTAAATCATGCTAAGACATAACAGTAAGTAAATATGCCCAGAGAGGGAATTTTAGCCATCCAAGGATACAGAAAAACCACAACCCTGGCCTCAAAACAGCATTCCTTATGTATCTAACCCATGTTCTTATGCTATAGGATAAACGAAATAAATCAAGAGCCTCTTGGGATAGATCAGGAAGAAGCCTGCAATAAATTCTCTTAAACTTGCTTGTCAGTGCCTTGCCTAGAAACCTCAATTCTTTTTGGAAATTAAAAAATATTATTGAATGATGTGGCAATGTGGCAGAAACTGAGAAAGAAATTCTCCCTGGAATTTCTCCCTAATTTTTGAGGAGGTTAAATAATTGGAGACAATTCAGTTTTGTGGAGATTCGTCACATGTTAGGATTCAAATGGGATAAAAAGAACTTTCTTTTCTACATGCTACACATTTACAGTTTTACTAACTTACAAACGGGTATGCCGCCGCTCGCCTCAGTCTTCTTTAGTTGTCGAATTACTAATTGCTAGCACAGTGCACAAAGCAAGCATTAAATAAATATTAGTTGAAAGAACCGAGACAGGGTGGAATCGCATAAATTTGTTACATATGGTAACTATATTTTTTTTAGTGTTTCTTATGTACTAAATGTTTTATCCAGATTATCTAATTTACTATCTAAGATGTAGGTTTTCCTGTATTTTGCAGATGAATGAGCTAAGCCTGAGCAATGGTCAACAGTCAACCAATATTTATTAAGCACCAACTATGTGCCAGGCACACATAGCTAGTAAGTAGCTCTTTAGATCTGTCTGACTTTAAATTCTACCCTCTTAACCACGATGCTCCCCTGATTCTGAATGGGGGACGCTGGAAGCTGAGCATACCAGTATCTAAATATGACTTAGTTAAGGGGCGCCTGAGTGGCTCAGTCAGTTAAGCATCTGCCTTCGGTTCAGGTCATGATCCCGGGCTCCTAGGACTGAGCCCCGTGTCGGGCTCCCCGCTCGGTGGGGAGTCTGCTTCTCCCTCTCCCTCTGCCCCTTGCCCTGCTTGTGCTCTCTCTTTCTGTCTCTCTCTCAAATAAATAAATAAAGTCTTTAAAAAATAAAAAAGTAAATCTGACTTAGCTTCTGACTGATTCCAAGGAACATCAGCATCAGGCAAGCACGGGAAAATGAAGGATTATTATTGTATACACTCAGATCATCAGCACTATCATATTTCTGCACAGCTACGCGTGTGCATCTAAAGAGCTACACTATTCATGGTCTGGCCTATGTTTTTCATTAAAATCTAACAAGCATTTTCATTACAACATTCAGGCCAAGCTTTAGAGCAATGATTTTCCATCTGGTAGCCAGACATGAGGACACATTTTAAGTAACTAACTGGACACACTACGTGGATCCCTTGGGCCAGACTGAATCTGGAAATAGAACAAGTGTGATCTGGGAGTCTTGGGGCAGCCTTTCTAGGTTGAGAGGTAAAGGCCAAAGGAGATGGGGGCACCCTCCTGCTCTCTGCCTGCTCAGGAAATCGGAGTTGCTGTTAACAGTCAGGTGGGTATCATATCGGGCCTTGGTTCAGGCACCTCAAACTTTTGCCTTGACGGGCTGGGCAGTAGGACCCCTTTCTTTTCTTTGGGAAAATAATGGGACCAGCCTTGGGAATAAAATATAGCAAGAGAATCATTACTGTCCCCAGAGGGTCATCTGAGTGGATTTAAATCAAAGGTTCTCGACCAGGGGCGATTTGGCAATGTCTGGAAACATTTTTGGTTGACTAAGGTGGGGTTAGCCAGCATCTAGTGTGTTGAGGCTGAGGAATATGACTCCACACCCACAGTGCACAGGACAGCCCTCCACAGCAGAGAATCCCATGGCCCCAGTGTCCGTGTCACTGCGGGAAAAACCTGGTTCTGATGATAATGATGCTCCTGATCACATGATACCGGCAGTTCGAGCTCCTGTTTGTTGAGGGATCATCTCAGGCCTGACCCTCTGCCAATCAGTTGTCATATGCGGTCATCTAAATCTCGCATGAACTCCCAAATTACCTTTATTTTCCAGGGTGGAGAAAATCCAGACTCTGAGCTGCCAAGTAACTCACCCAAGGTCACAGACCAAGGGTATGGCAAAACGGGGATTCAAACCCAGTGCTCCCTGATCCCAGGACTCTTAAGCACTAGACAGCACCGCCTGGTTTTGCTCCTGCGGATAGGTATGGCTGAGCCCCTCTGGTCCTAAAGACCTTCTCCAGGCTCGTCAGGGAGTGAAGACTTGAAATCTTTGCTGTAAAGTTGATGACCACAGCCCTGGAAACAGCCCTTTCTCCCCTTCATATCTTTTTCTGGGGGATGATGAGACAAGACCCCTCGGCTCACCACTCTCGTGTTGTAATGCCTACACAGTGGTTCTTAACTGAGGGTGATCTGGGCTCTCAGGGGACATTTCTGGTGGTCACAACTTGGGGTGGGGGAAAGGGAGACGCTACAGGTGTTCAGTGAGTAGAGGCCAGGGATGTTGCTGAAGATTTTACAATGCACAGGATGAACCCCAAGACGATGAATTATCTGGCCCCAGATGTCAAGAATGCCAAGGTTGAGAAACTCTGTGGTTTCTCAGGTTCCAAACTCAGACCTTGGAGAGCAAGCCAGCTTTTACACGGAGGAAATCTATTGTTGCTTTGCCTCTTATCCATCCACTCGAATTCTGGTAGTAGCTTCTGCTCTTGTTTCGGGCTTCTCACTCAGAGCCCAGGCAATTTCGGGGGAGCCGGCTAACTCTCCCTCAGCTCCAAGGATGGCATGTTCTAGACTTGCCCTATCAGAGCATCTCATTTCTCCGGCCAAAGTGGTTGGTTGAGCCCAATACCAGCACAGTCAGATATCATGAGACAGTGACTGGGACCGCTGCGAGAGGGGCCAGCTCCTTGAGTCTGGACTTATTCCTGAGAGGACATGAAGCTGGGTCTGCTGGAGGCCATGTGGTCACCGTGAGGGAAGAGACTACCTCAGTATGGAGCCAACACAGTAGAAGTGGACCAGAAAAAGAGAGAGAGAGAAACCAAGCCTCTGTGATACGATTTGAGGTCTTAAAATAGCAATATCTGAAGCCAGCTTATCCTGGACTTTTGATTTACCTCAACCAGTTAATTGCCTAATTATTTCAGCCATTTTGGGGCTGCATTTCCCGCCTCCACCACTGGAAGAAGCCCAATTGATATCCTTCCCTTGGCAGTAATAACACAAATGATTTTCATTGAAAAACAAAAATAAGAAGATATCTGCAAATTCCTTTGCATTCTCTACAAGAGATTGCATAATGCAATATGTAAACCTGGGGAAAATTTTGGAAGGCAGAATTTTCCCGACAAAGGGATATCCAACAGAACAGCCACCAGCTATTCATAACACGAGAAAAAGTTGGTAGCCCTGATTTCTGGAAGTCAGGTACAGAGAGCTATAGGTTTCATCTACCTTGTCAAGAGTCTAGGTGTTCTGGGAGAGTAGTTAACATTTTTGACACCTGTTATAATGACATCCATGATGCAGATGTTCATGTCAGACTCTTGGCTGACTCGAGTGAAAGTTGGCAAGAGGATGGCAGGTAGAGGCATAGCTCTGGGAAGAAAGACCCATGAATTGACTCTCAGGTCAATTTGGAAACTGCACTGGGAGTCCTTAAAGGGAGAAAACATTCTAACCTGCACCGAGCCTGGTACCCATATGTTAGACTTTCACGTGGATGCAGAGTCTAGCGGGTGTTGTTCAAGGACTATCGTGACAAAGATCCCCCCCATGTGTGGCTGGCGTTCCAGAGGTGGCAAGCGAGATGTCTTTAGGGGGTCCTTGAGCAAATATTGTAAAAATCACTAACAATTATGAGATAGTTTTTAATGAGAATGGAAATAAAAAAACTAACATACGGAACATGGGATTTAGTGACTTTTATTACTTAGCACTGGGGTCAGGAGATGTTTCCTGTGAAGAATGAGATAATAAATATTTTGAGACTTGTGGGTTAGTCAATCTCTGCTAAAGTACCCAACTCTGCCATTGTTGTGTGAAAGCACCCATAGATGATACAGTAACGAATGGGTGTGGCCATGTCCTACTAAAATGTATTTATAAAAACAAGTAGAGGGCCAAATTGGAGGTTGAAGGGCTAGAGTTTGTCAATCCCTGGCTTCAGAGAAAACTAAGTTAAAAAGGAAAAGAGTTTTAAAAAATTTAAATATAATATAAGTGGGACACAGATATGGCAAAAATATGAAGCCAAAAATACATCGTATCTGGCTCTTCTACGGCAAAAGTTTGCTAAGCCTTGGTCAAGCCCTATTCAGACATGGAGTGTTTTCTTGCCAGTAGAATGTCCCAAATGAACACAATATAAGTAAGATACTTTGTCATCAGTTTCACTGCCCTAGGATGTCATTTTGACCAGTACCTCTCAGATCCTTTTCCCACTCTGTTCTCATGCAGTATTGTATTTTATCCTTACCCAGGGCTTAAAAATATTTTTTAAAAAATACAGCAATATACAAGTTACAAGTGGGAGAGAAATGTTTCCAAGGAGGGTTTCAGAAGGATCTAATGACATAGCATGTGATAGTCAGCATCATACAAGGGAATAGAATTTCCTTTTTCCCATGGCTAACGTTTATCCCCGAGGTAATACCTTGTTTGTCAAGCTGTCTTGAGGGAAAAATAGACTAGCAACCCACACACTTTCTTTGTCAAACAGATCAGGATCAACAACAGACACAAGACTCAAGTTGACCAAAGAAATGCCTTCTGGTAATGGGGGCTGCGGTAGAGAGTAAATTCTGCCTTTGAATTCTGGTGGAAGCTTCAGGTGACACTTGACTCAGTTTACATGTCAACAAAATGGATGTGACACTATGGAATGGTAACTAGGTTGGCTTCCAGTGCTCCTAAGGTCTCTGTATAGAATTAGAATTGACGTCAAGAGGCCCTCCCTTGGTGAACCCACAGACACACGGTGTTTTTCAGTCTCTGAACGTCTGAGCTACACTATAGCGAAGGTTTCATCCACATGAGGTGGAAATGTTGTGTTTATATCAACAGTGTCTCATTTCCTCCTGGATATTTTCGTTTTTTTCAAAAATCCAACTTAAGGGCATGGATGGGACTTCCAATGAATGCGATTGCTTTGCACCTCAACCATAATCATATTGCAAAATTTAATAAGAAAAAGTCAGAATATAAATGGGTGATTTAAGTAGCAGGCAAATTTAAAACATGATTTAAACCACCACGGAGCAAAGCAACTGGAATCTACTGAGAGCCTTTGCTCTCAGCCTGCCAGGCATTCCATACCAGATGAAAGACGGGGAGGACCTACAAACTTGAGAGAAATGCCTGGTGACCACAGGATTCCTTCCCGGGGACCGTGTCCTGCAGACCTCAGCATATCTGCACTGGCCAGTGTTACCATGATCAGAGTACCCCCCATACTGTTACTTTTTCTCTAAAATAAACTCACTTCTTTAATAAATGTATTTGAACGGTAAATTTTATACCAGAAGTGACAGTGACCACAATCGAATGATCAGAGCTGCCGAATTGCTGGTTTGATTTGGCCCTCATTTTATATTAATATTACATATCACATATATTACGACAGAATGGTTAAGAACTCAAAACGCCACTGTGTACTATCAGGGACTCACATATCTTCCGAAACACCCCAAGGGACTATAAAAATTCATACGTGTGAACATTTTATTTGACACATTAAGCAACTTATTTGAATTAAATATTAAATGGTATCAAGCATGTATGTGTGTTTTGTTACACGGAAACATGACATGTTTAAAACAAACCAGCAAACAAAAAGTGGAGTTCAGCTACAGAAGGGGCCTGCACCGCGTGGCGGTTGAGGAGTGTGCAAACACAGCATCAGTAACCTCTTACCTCAAACTAGAGGCGCGACAAAGCCTTTGTTTATTCTGCAAATCCAAGGCAAAATTATTGCCGCAAGTTATCTTAAGATGCTGAGGAAGCCACCCAAAGTGCACCTGTATTTGCGGGCTTGGCGTCCCTGGAGGGCGAAGCTTCTAGTCATGCTGTCAGGTAGAGAAGTGGGGGTACCTCAGTGGTCCAGAGAGGCCCTCTATGCCAACCCAGGCCAAGGTTCATGATTGTGCTTAAGATTCTTCAACGGGAAGGAACTTTTAAGTCTGTGTCACGGCCTTTGAATGCCTGCAAACCTATCCTTGCTGCCTCTTCCCGGCCTCCATCTACCCCAGTCACTAACCCCAGACAAAGCAGCCTTCTCTGCACCCCCAGGATTCTCTCAGCAGGGCCTGCACCCTTGCTGTTTCCACTAACCAGAAGGTTCTTTGCTTGTCTTCATCTGGACAGCTCATTCTCACTCTTTGGGACTCATCTAGAATATCACTTCATCAGAGACTTCTCAGATGGCCCTCCATCCCACGAGCTGGCATGTTACCTTTATAGCTGTCATCAGTGCCTGAAAATCACATTTATTTGCTTACATGGTTGATGTCAGTTTTCCCAACTGGGTTGCGGGTCCCTCAAAGGCAAAGCTTTCCTAGTCACTTAACACAGGCACGTTCCACTCCCCCATGTCTTCAAGGACATTTTTCTTTTTTAATATATATATTTTTTTCAGTTCATACATAATAGAATGACATTTACAAATCTGCAATTTGCCGTGTAATGTAACTAAGAGAACGTAATGGTGCCTCTGTTCAATGGTTTCTGTGTGTGTGTGTGTGTGTGTGTGTGTGATTTCGTAGGTGAAATGCATCTGTATATAGACAGCCTTTTCACTGAGCCCTTCAGTATAATTTATATACACTTTTATTATTTCCTTGCTGGCATAAATGTTTTGCATTTGAAAAAGTTTTCTGGGGCATTACATAGAAGATTTGCTTAAGCTTATAAAGTTGAATCATAATCATAGAATTTTAGGAAGGATTAATGATTAAGCTTGTATAAAATACTAGATTTAAGCAAATTTCACATTGGCCAACACCGGGATGCGCTCTATGAATGTTGTTATTTTGAATTAACAATTAAAGTCTAATGTTCCCAAATTATGTTTGAAGTGTTTGACCCAATTTGTAAAAAAAAAAATGTGTCCTTTCAATGTTCTTTAAATTTAAAATAAAGCTTGTATTTAAAATGTAAAAAAAAACTTTATCCCTGGTGCCAAGCACAGTGCCTGGCCTGTAACACATGTTCCATAAAGGCTTGTTGAATAAATGAATGGATTTATGAACACTGGCTTTCCAGGCCCTGGAAAAATCCAGATTCGTCACTTTTCATCATGGAGCAAAATGTATATTCCCTCTGCCCAGAAGTTGAAAGAACTCTGTTAACAAAAAAAAAAAAAAAAAAATTCCATCTCTATACCTCTCACTGCCGGGTTAAACAAGCTCACTTAATTTTTTTTTTTGCCTCTGTGTGGGCTTTGCTTGGGCCCCAAAGATATGCCACGTATGTTTTATGAGCTAACATTTATTTTAGACACTTCGGCCCATTGGACATGATCTCGTAAGCCCCAACTCTCCGCTGACATGCTGTTGAACATAATGGGGAGATTTAAAAAGGTATCGTGGAGGAGAAGAGTGGATTGCGGAGAGCCAGGGGCGAGGAGGAGTTTGAGGTGAGCCTCGGAAGGCTCCACACTGCTCTTGCTGCCGTCAAGGGGCCGTGGCTAGATGTGCAGGCCCAGCGCTCCCTCCCTCGTCAGGCGGGGGGTGCAGAACCACCTAATTGCTATCTTTGGAACTCGGCGTCCCAATAAACCTGGAAGCCGAACAGCAACATTTCACAAACAGGGCTGGAAACTCTGATCTAGGTGAGGGGCAGTGGAGGAGTCTTGGAGTTGCTGTGTGGTATTCTGGATGGAATCCACAGGCCTCAGAAATTCCAGAACACTGTCTTCCTCAGATGGGGTCTTCAATTAATTATGGAAGCTAAGTTGCTGCCGGGCATAAATCAGACATTGAAAAAATGCCATACCTCACTCCATAGTGGAATTCATAGGGGGGAGAGGGGAGGTTTTAAAGGTTTCTGAAAGCCATAAAATCTCCATTTAGATAGAAATCTTTAAGAAAAAAAAAAAATTTACCCAGTTATTCGTTTGCACTTTGGGGGTAAAGTTGTCAATTCAGCGGAACCAAGGCACCTACAATGTGACATTTAAAACCTGTGAAGAGTTAATATCAGTGGGAAGAAGGGTTAAAGTTGGTATCCTCATTCCAGTTCCTGATAAACACTTTGAGTGAAAGGAGCCCCAGGACCCGCCGGCAAGAAGCGCACCGTCCAGTAGGAAACAGATGAGAAAGGAAAGGGATTGTAGCAATAGGGGTTGAGGACCAGGGCAGAACTACGCCTGGGATATTGTGAGACAAAAGAGGAAGAAGCTCCATTCCGCTGGACAAGATAGGGTCATGGAGTGCTTCCAAGAAGGGATGAAGACTAAGTAAATCCTGAAAGGTAATGTCAGACAGAACAGCTGGGGAGAAGGCCTGGGGGAGAGAAGTATTTTGTTCTTCTTCCTGGAGCCTTAGTCCAAAAATTACTGAAGTGGCCTATTATCAAAATGGCAGGTACAAAATCTTTGGCCAAGCCAAATGCCAAAGGGATTTACCTGTCCTTAGGTAAACCTACCAGCAGAGAAGTATTGGGTATGCAGCCAATATGACAATGTATTACAGTCACTTAGGTCCCTGTCAAATGCTGATTCAATAGACCTATTAGTTTTTCTCTAAAAAAGAAGCCAGAAGAAGCCATTAAAATACACATAAGAGAACAAAAAGAGAAAGTCCCTTCCAAAAGCTTTATTGAGAGCTGTAAGTCCCTGCAAGCCCCAGTTCCGGAACCTTCCTTTATAAGAGACACAAGTCAGAAGCACATTATGAATTAGGCTGTACACTTGGCAAAAAGGGAGGGGTAGCCATGATGTAATTAAATGCCCCAGTTCCCCATCTACCATCTTTAAAAAGTGTGTCAATAGCTGGAGACGGAGGGTTTGCCTCATGAGTTCTAGAGAGCCAGATATCAGAACTAAGCAACAGTATTTTTGGGGTAAGGATCCAAAGTGTACAAATCACAATGGCTATAGAGTTTACTAAGGGACAAGTGTGTGGTAACCAACTCTGTAAGTAACAATCTATGTTTGTAAAACTAGACACTCGAATAGGATAGGTAAAATTTGGCCTTGGGAGTGGAAGATTCTTTTGGAAATATCTCTTAGAGTGGCCACTCGTTTGATTGGAAGAGCTGCTGATCCTGGACAAAAAAGTTTCCCTTTCCCACCAAGCTCAACTTTTCTCTCCATTCCTGCAAAGCTGTTTCTCAGAAAAGAACATGAGGCTTAGCCCATGTGAGGAGTTGATTTTATGAAGCCTCTTCCTCCAGATATCCATATGGCTTCCTTCCTTTTGTGTCTACTCATAGGTCCCTTTCTCGGTGGAGCCGTCCTTCAGGGACCCTCACACTGGACCCTCCACCCTGACCCCTGACTCTTCCTCTACCATCTCCTTCACATTTACCACCTAACACACTGTATATCTATTTCTCTTTATTTTCTTTCTACTGTAATTGAGGTAAATATTCCTAGGCAGAAATATTTGATTGTTTACTGTTATATCCCCAGGTCCTAGAAGAAGTATGGTCATAAAGCAAGTACTAAATAGAGGCAGCCCTCGCTTTGTATGGCATCTCAGTGACCATGGACCTAAGGAAAGTGAAGAGATGGTACCAGCACCCACAAGCCTCAGTTAATATAGTACCATGCAAAGCAAGGACTGCCTATGAATAGTTGTTTGGATGGATGGAGCTGTTTCATGCTCCTACATGATGGGCTAGGCCATCTAGGGCAGTTCATTATTTGCCCTATAATACAGTGTGCCTGAAGGAAATTCCTCCAACAAGAGAGGACCAGTACAATGGACATATTTTGGGATCACCTATTCAGGCCGCCTCTCTTTTCTTACTCAAAAATGCTCACCTATGAACAGAATGTACCTCATTCTGTTAGAAATGTACCAAACAGGTACATGTCTCATGGACAAATTTGTTATTTGTTTTCTGTATGGACAACAGCACCATTCAGTTTTTCACTAATGACACATTCTTAGGTTGCATCTCAATGAAGCTAATGCAAAACAGTGAAAATCTCAGTGGAAAAGAAGAGGAAAAAACACTAAGCCCACTTGAATGTCTAAATTGCTTTAAACACTCTTAATACGACATAATTCTAGTACAAAAGTAATTCTAAGAGTTCTCTATAATTCGTCATAAAGCAATTTAACCAATATATAAACCCTTGTTCATAATTCCAGGACCTGAAATTAACCAGAATTGCTGAAATGAACATCTTTAGAGTAATTGCTATGTGTCCCACCATTCTTTGCTCTTCCCGAATTATAAGATTTTCAGTTATGGAGGTGATATTATCACTTGTGATCAATTTGATTAATGTTTATTCTGTGAGAGGCATTATGAAAAACATCTTAACCTATATTATCTTATTTAATTTTTAATAATATTTTGTTGCTTTTTTAAATCAGAAAAGTCTAGGGAACAAAATAATAATAAAGAGAGCTTAGGATTTCACCTGAGATAAATCAAAAGGCATTAAAAAACAGAAGTAGATAAAAAAAGACAATAAATGCTTATAGTTTAAAAATCTCAAGTAGAAAGGTAAGGAAAAAAAAAGACATCAAAGCAACACTATTCCTTATTTGTGAAGCTAACCACTGCAACCCGGAGGTTCTTACGATTCCTTCCAGAAATAAAAAAAAAGAAACAAAATTCCACAAGGTTTCATTTGATTTGAGTCTTCACGGCAATCCTATCAAGCAAGTACTACCATTGTGTCCAGTTTACATAGAGGAAACTGATGCTCCAATCTGATAAGTGATTTGCCGAATGCCTCACAGCTGGTAAAAATGGTAAGACCAGGACTTGAACCTGGTCTTCTGACTCGGGAACCTGTTTGTTCTTTTCATCAGGTTATGTTATCACAATCTGGTAATCATCTTTTGGCTTTGTGACATGGGCAGCAATACAAGGAAAGTAGATATGTTGGCTAAGGGACCACCAATCTTTGTCCTACGGGCCAAACCAATACAAATATGAGGCTTCAAAATGATATTTTGGAGACTACTTGGGAAGCCTAAATAATGTGCCAGGTGTACAAGTAATGTCTTTTTACATGCCTAGGGAAGGTAATATTTTGGCACGACTCAAGTAAAAATTAGATGATATACATTTAGAGAGGCAGGCTGACAGACACAAAGGCATAGCATTCAATTAGTGACCCAGCTATCGCTTAGACTCCTCCCTGTAAACGCAAACACGGTAAAGAATTCAGCTAATTTCATATAAATTTGGACTTAGCTGGGAAACCTGTTTGATCTGCTCATTTTACAGCTCTAAGGTGAAGGCACTAGCTGTGGTCATTTTGCTGGCCAGTTGGAAGAGTAGGAAGAATGCTCTGACCTCCGAAAATCCCTTTGCTGGGTTTTGCTGAATTACCACCACTAAGTGTCAGGTGTCTGGCCTGGCCTCAATCTAATCAAGCCCCCCCCCCCCCCCGCCACCGTTTCTAATATTTCTATCAAAGAAGAATCTGAAGTTTAGTGAAACTATCCGATACAACATTTAACAAGATTTGGCATGGACAATTTCGTAGGAATTACTGCTGTAAGTACCTGGCAGTTTCCCATAATGGACTTTGTGATTTTATAGATGAAAGCACGGGTGTTTCAATCCCATGTAAAATCAACTCTCACCAAATAGATTCTTTAACATTCAGAGAGCTTATCATTTCCAACTTTGTTCTGTGGACTCTTTGGAACTGCCATTTTGGAGAAAGGCCATCCATGAGCAAACAACCAGGGCACAAGAAGTCCTTCAAGAGGTTTAAAAAATTAGTCAGGCTAACACAATGTTTTCCAAAAATAATGTACTTTGGCTAAAAATGTAAAATTAACATCAAATGAAGATCTCTTGAGAAGCTCTAAAATTGAGATGACTATCTTAGTGGCTTATAGTAGGTACTTGATGCAATCAGTGTGTTCTACACAGGTAATTACTTTTACTACTAATGGTACCTCCCACTCAGTGAGAAAGATAAGAGGCTCCAACTCTACTTAATCACAAGGCTTCTTCATTACTGCTCCACCACCTACTGGGTAAAACAATTCACTTGCTCTATTCAGCAACTCTTACAAATGAGAAAAATTTATTAAAGTGTGAGCAGAATGGGACATATTTAGTATGTACAAAGGAGATTACCTACTTGATTTTAAAAATAAATAGATGATTCAGACACTTGCGTGGATCATCTTGAATTAAGGTGTTTCTGGAAAAGTTTTATTTTCTTAACATAGAAGTTGGTTCATAACAATTGTCCAGTTCCACGTGCTTAGAAATGAGGCAGAGGTGTTAAAAGTGGTGGTGGTGGGGGGGTGATGGAATTAGACAAACATGGCGTCAGTCATGGGTCACCTTGGGTAAGTGGCCATCTTTTCTGAGCTTATTTTCTTCTTCGCGTAATAAGGAACAAGAGCAGTAATAGTTGTCGAATTCTCATTTAAAGTCAGCTCTGCCGTAAGACAGATCTGTGTTTCTAAAAGCTACCATGCTATTCCAAATTGCACAATAAAAACCACAGAGCTTATGGGGAAGAAATGGACTCAGGAGCATCATGTCTCTGTCAGCAACAAATTAAAAAAGACAGGAGCCTAATAAAAATGGTGGCACTGCTTTATGCATGTTAAATGGTTAAAAAATTATATAAATACTATGATAAATATGGCACTTTGTCTTGGAAAAGATTTATGGAGGTAGATGTCAGAAAGGTTATTGTGTCTTACTGTGACATGGTGGGAGGAAGGTTATCTGAAATCCAGTGGAGTTGAAACACTGGATATGGATGGGCGTGGCTCGTAGCCCACCTGGTGAACTGAGGTAGCTGGTAGGTGTTTGAGATATGTGTGTTTTGGCCTTTTTTGTATCTTTACATAGCTCGGTTCAGCTGGGTGCCATTTTCTGTGTTCACCTAGTTTTTCTCACAGGCAAAATCAAACACATGCAAATGCAAAATGCACATTATGCTCACAATGTATCAATCATGTTGGAACAAATTCCTATTTTCAAAAGAAGCATTATAACAGCAGGGACTCTATTAGAAGGATTAAATGAGCTACTATTGGTAAAAACACAGTAGGTACTCAAGAAGTGTCAACGTCCCCTGATTTCCACTGCTACCTTAATTAAACTGGAGTCAAATGCGATCCCAAACTCACAGGGGTTGGATTTAGAGAGATTGCCAATCTTTTTGCTGCTCTAGATCAGCAAAAGGGATATGACTCTGAAGGGCTCCCCTACAATGTTCATAGATGACTCCATGCCTTTGTTAAATGTTTTTACATTGTACCTTTGTCCTCGCCTACAACAATATCATTTCCTGTAATGAGTTTAAGAACAAAGCCAGGAAACACCATCCTTTTCCTTAAGTAGAAGTTGAAAACCACTCTGTAAGAAGAATTTGGCTGCCCTTTGGTGGTGGTGGTGGGTGGGGGGAGGTGGTGTTAGTATTCACAGTGTTTGATTAGCCCTGGAGAGGGGGAAACCCATTTCTCCCCAGAGCCTTTCATTTTTTTCTCTTTTGTAAGTGATCTCTACCCCCAATGTGAGGCTTGAGCTCATGACCCCGAGATCAAGAGTTGCATGCTCTTCCCACTGAGCCAATCAGGCAACCCGCCCCCCCCACCGCCCAGAGCCCTTTAGTAAGTGATAATAGATAACACTTTATGTTTGCACTATATGAGCTCTGGATATATTAACTCATTTAAGATTCAAATCACTCTATGCAATTGTTTTCAAGTCTTAATGCTTCTTATCAAAGTAGGTAAACTGCACAAGTTTGGAAATGCAGTCGGATTTCCAGTTAACTAGGCAGTGAGTTCTCTTAGAGCAGCGATGACTAGAGGAGACCATATAACCTAATGGTTGACTTGGGCATTGGAATCGGACCAATCAGAATCCTGGCCACACATAGCTGTGTGTTCTTAGACACTTGATTTAACATCAGGGGTCCTCAGTTGTCTCTTCTGTAAAATGGGGTTAGTAAAAAACTCTCTTGGTGCTGTTGTGAGAATTCAAAGAGATAGAGGTTAGAGGGGGTCAGCATGGTACGGAGCACAGAGTAAAGGCTCCACAGTGGTCATTTTTATTTATATAATTATTATCACTTTATTACCAGTATGGGCCCGTTGGTATTCACATGGTTAGGCATATTGGCACACATCCAGCTGTTTGCAGCAGGACCTGGCACAGACCAAACTTGGCATCTGAAGGCTTTGGAGACTTTGCCTCCCTGGTTTTTCCTTTGGGTGTCCCCAGTCCACAGGACTGTTCTGTCACTGTAGCACTCAGATGACTTCCACCTGACTCACTGTCATCTGGAAACCACGCGAGATGTTCACTCTGCTGTCTCTCTCTCTCACCTCCCATTTATTTATCAACCCACACAATCTGGCTTTTCCTCCCAACAGTCTATGGCGAATGTTTGTGCTAGGTTCACCCACGAGTTCCATGCGGTCAGGTCCAGTGGGCACTTTTTCAGCTTGTACCTTTACTGACCTCTTCCCTCTTGAAACATTCTCTTCTATTAGCCTCCTGTCTTGAAAATCACCCTATCTTGATTCTCTTCCAATCTCCCTGAGAGCTCATTCTGTGTCTTTTTGTGGATTCATTCTCCTTTACAACTTGAAATATTGGCCTTCTTTAGGGCTTGGTGGTGGTGGTTGTTTCCTTTTATAATCTTTCTCTAGATATACGCCCCTGCTACAGTGGCATTCATTACATCCTATTTGCTGGGACTTTCAAGTTGGCTTGTACTAGTATGAAGCCAGGGTCTAGAGGGGCACCCAGTGGTGTTCCCCATATCTCTTGAACATTTCAAAAGTATCTCACACTTAAGAGTCCCCTTCTATCAGTCACAATCTCCCTTTAGGTTAGACAAATACCCAAGTTCTGTTGATTTTACCCACAACATGTCTCTCAGTCCACTCACTTCTCTGTATCTCCATTGCCAGGAGCCTAAATCTATCTTTTCTCCTCCCAGCTTCCTACTGATAATAGCTTATCCCCAGTAATGGCTGACTGGCGTCTTTGCATTCGGCTACATCCCACTCCCGTGCATCTAATATAATGTGGCCAGAGCAGTATTTTCCAAAGATAATTTGTTTATATTATCCCCTTATTAAAAACTTATAACTTCTCAATGCTCAGAGACCAAATATAATATTAACATGGCTACAAAATCCTGAATATGATAGATTTCCTCTGATCCACTTTTACTTTGTACCATTTCATTTCTTTTCATTCATTCATTCATTCAAGAAATATTGAATGACTACCTATTATGTGTCAGCATATTATATAATTCCTCGGACTTGGAAAATGTCTTGCCATGAACAAGTGTTACTTGAAATTTTAACTTTCAAAAATTCCTCAGTATTCATTCAAAGGAATAGATGTAACTGAAATGAAATGCTAAAATCCACATTATACTCTCTATTTGGAGTAATCTCCCTAACAGCAAAACTCTTTCCTCACATGGTTTTAGATCTTTGTGGGTTTAGATCTTAGGTTTATAGAAATGTCTCTTTGTAAGCATGAGCACACAGATTTTGTAGCGTAAAGTTGGATTAGTCATTGATCTAAGTAAGCCCTTCTTCCTTCCCTCTTCCTCTCTTCCGACGGTTGCCCTCTGAAACAGCCATGTAAACTCTGTGCCTTTGCATTGAATAGGCTGACATTCCAAACCCCTAAGAGGTCTGGGATTGGGTAACAGACACTTACCCACATTGCACACAGGGCACATTTCAATTTTCTGCTGCAGTACTCAGAGGAGATTAGAGTGTGTGCAAATTTGAGAAATTTCAGAAAAGACAGGGAGAGTGAACAGCCAATTTCCATTGCATCTTTGCAAGTGAGTATCAGGAAATTTGTTATTAAATTTGTCCAAGGTGATGTAATCCAAGCATTAGTCACTGCCTTTTCAGAGATAACGAATGATCTATTAATTGCCACGCTTACTGGCCTTTTGTCAGGCTTTGTTTTTCTTTGACCTTTGTGCAGCATTTAATGTGTCCACTGCCCCTTCTTAGTGACTCATTCTTGGCTTCCATGTGCCTAACCCTCCTGAGTCTTCCTCCCTTCTGACTGGCTTTTCCATCTCTGGATCATCCCAAGTTGGTCCTCAAATGGGGAGAGGTCCCAGGGCTCTGGCCTTGTCAATGTTTCTCGTCTAATTCTTTGTTCTCAGAGGACTGGCTCATTCTCCCAGCTTCAAGCGTATAGAGGAACCCATGGCATTATCTTCATCACTGATCTTTCTGCCAAGTTCGTGGTCCCACATCTCGCCTTCCCTAGGGACTACTTCCCCTTGATTACACTATTCCTGTCTTCTCGCTGGCCTTTCCACCAGAATGGACCTCTCTGCTCACCCCTGAATCCCCCAGTCTCTCAGGAGTGCCAATATTCTCCCTGATACAAATAATCAAAACTCAGAAATGGCACCTAGGGTTCTGTTTATAATCCCTTCTTTAATAAGTTCCCATTGCTCTCAGAATTAAGTCCCAAATGGGTTCTGTGTCTGCAAGTCCCTTTCATAATGTGACCCCTTCCAACCTATCAGGATCCCCAACCACACGGACTTCTCTAAGTCCATCACATGTGCCAACCTTTTCCTGCCTCATGTACTTGGCCAGTGCTATCTCTGTATCTAAAATGTTCCTCTCCATGGCCTGCTTCCTCCCGGTCTCCTTCACTCCCATCACCAACCTAATTCATTGCTAATTTTCAGTTGTGAGCTTTAATAACAGTTATCTCAGGAAGCCATCCTTGATTTTCCCCATCCAACACTAGCTCAGCATCTGGCTCATTCTTTCCCAGTCTTACGACACCATGTACAACTCAGATGTGCAGTCCGGTGTTGCTTTTC
Source organism: Callorhinus ursinus (assembly GCF_003265705.2). Lineage (NCBI taxonomy): Eukaryota > Metazoa > Chordata > Mammalia > Carnivora > Otariidae > Callorhinus > Callorhinus ursinus. Next base: position 6,081,442 of record NW_027397115.1, read on the forward strand.
GCTGCTGGACTGTGAGCTCCATGAAGTCAAGGCCTTGTTCATCTCCATATCCCCGGGGCCTGGCACATGCGCATGCATTCAATAGGTCAAATAAAGGGATGAATTGTTGAGATCCAACTTGGGCCACTCCATTATCAGCCAAACGCATTTAGCCACCAAGTCTTGCAATCTTTCAGGTTCATATCCCTCCATCCTTCTCTCCTGCCCCCACCACCATTTTTCCTTCCCTCCTGCCCCTACCACCCTTTCTGCTCCTGCTCCAGTCCAGGCTTTCATCATCTCTTGGCTGGACTGTTGTAATAACTCAACAGTCTTCTTTGGATCTCTCTTTGCTGCAGTGAATTTTGTACACTACTGTCAGATAATCTTCTGTAACAAAATTCCCATGTTATTCCTTTGCTCAGGACTCCCTGATGGCTCTCTCCCACCTACAGAACAAAGTGGAATTGAAATCAAAACCCAGAAAGGTCTGAGTCATCGGGTCTCAGAATTGAAAGGAACCTAGAGCGTTCTCTGGTATAACCACATCTTGCTACGAGTACAGAAGCTGAGGTCAAGAGGGATTTGGTGACTGTCAAAGAACACAGACCCAGGGTCCCAGTCTCCATGCAGAATGGCCTTGAGGGTTTGCCTGCTTAAAACACACCCACACCCTCTACTGCCCAAACTCCTTCCCATGTCCTACCTAGCCCGTTATAATCTGGCTCCTGCCTATGGAAACCAGCTTGCTCAGGTTTGCCCAGGACTCTCCCAATGTGAAAACGGAAAGCCCTTCATCCCAAGAGCGCTCCCAGTGTCCCCTGGCCATCAGGGATGGCTGGTCACCCAGTCCTGCCTCCATCTTCGGTCTCATCTCTATCATGCTCTGACTTCCTTGTTCAGTTCTCATCAATCACATTCGGTCTGCCTTCTGTTTCTAGAACACACTGTCCAAAATCATTCTCACCTAGGGCCTTTGACCTTGCTATGGCCCCTCTCCCTGTCTTCCACAGTTACTCTGTGTCAGAAACTCATATGCCTGACTTGTCATCCAAATTCCTTCATTAGCTTGGCCTGCGACACTTTCATAACCTGACTGCAGATCTCCTTTGTGTCCTTAATTTACTACTTCCATTCTGGTCACATATGCGCTCAAAAATTACACTAATCATTGCAGGGATGAAAATATCAGCAGAATGAAAAAGCCGGGCCCTCTCATTCCCATTGCACAGATTATTAAAATAGGAAAAAGGGAGATGTTTTGCTTGGAGCAATCCATGAGCTTGACAGGAAAGAAGGCAATAATGAAAAAGTTTGAGACTACCTGTCTCTTTTTTATTTATTTGCATTGCTCAATAGATTCCAATCTCACTCATTATAACAGCCACGGCGGCCCTTCAGGCCCAGCACATCACAGTGATCTATTGTTGGGATAAAAATCTCCTGGTGATGACAGCCAGGATTGACAGAAATGTTTAAATCCTAAACTACGCCTTGGACGACATTCAATTTTTTGTCATGAAATTTCAAAATGTGACTGGACTCTTTTCAGAGCTTTCCACATGGAGGAAATGCCAGAGATGTAGAGAACATGACACAGCTGGGGTACAGTGGGAGGAACACTGACCTTCAAGGCCAAGTACCTTGGGAGAAATCAGGACTCTGGCCCACGAGCTGTGGGACTTCAGGCCAGTCACCTGCTTCCCTAAGCCTCGAATGCTTCATCTGTGAAATGGGAGTACAGAAACCACCCTCTGATGAGGAAGGGGTAGCACATGTGCATGGACCCTCAGCACCCTACCTGGCACGAAGTACATGTGCCCTAATTTTTCATTTACCAAAATTACTAATATCTCTGTTTTCCATGAAACCTTTTACAAGTCTGAATATTCCTTTATTAGAAGTCCCTGAAACTCAGACACAGCAATCACTGTTGTCTTTTATTTGTTCATTATTTTGCAAATCTTGTCTGGCTGTTTAGTGTGCGTATATTGGAAATTCCCAACAAACAGAAACTTTACAAAACCGATTCTTGCCTTTATCTTTGACACATTGGTCTGATTTTTACACTCCATACAATACCCGTCTCATTCTGACTTGTATTCTGGCCAGCTCATTTCCTAGTGAGTAACTGAGGCACTTTGAAAAGTCTTGGGGACACACAGACCAATAGAGTCTGTCCCGGGCCCTAGGGGAACCCAGAGTCCAGTAGGAAAGACAGATATGTAAGGACATAATTTCAGCAATGTGGTGAGTTTTATATCTGAGTACAGTGAGAGACACTGAAAAGAAGGAAACATTTAACTTCTCCAAGGAGGAAACATTTAACTTCACAAGGAGTAGTCAAGGAGGGCTCTATTGAGGAGGTGACATTTGACCAGAGGTTTAAAAGATGCATGAGTATACCAAGGCCATTAAGAAGGGAAGGGAAGAAGTTATATACATGTCACTTACAAGCCCAAACTGGTAAGGCAGAGACCACCCCTCCATTTCTTGTCTCTTTTGCCAGACTGCAGATTTCTTAAAATTTGGAAAAGCATTTCACATTTCACTGGACATCACATTGTCTCTATCACAATCATGGTCCAAAGAAATTCTGTAACTAGTCCCTATGATAAATGGCCTCAACTTTGAACTAATGTATAGTAAAAGTAACAAACACTGAGATCAGTGGGAAACTATAATTAAACATACATATTTCAGAATGAAAATTTACATCAATCAACCTAGACCCACAACTGAAAATAGACCAATTTTTTTTTTTCAACTTGGCAAAACAGAGTTAATAGAAGATGGGAAGCACTCTTTTCAGCTATCAAAACAGATTTCAGGGACTGTTGAAAAGCATCTATTAATTCATCCCATATCATCCTCTTCTTTTTAAAAAATAATAATTTCATTGTTTAAAATGGCTTATGCTAAAAATGCATTTGAGTAATAGAAAAAATTATTATAAAGAATAAAGTTTAACAATCATCCAGAATCTCAGCATCTAGAAATAACTCTAACCTTTGTTGAATTGTATTTTAGATGTGTCTCTATCCATATGAGTGGATGGAAGCAGATAGCTGGATGGATGGACAGGTAGACAGATAGATAGATGGATGGATGGATGGGTGGAAGGATGGATGGACAGATGGATGGGTGACTGGATGCATGGATGGATGGACAAATGGATGGAAGGATGGAAAAGTGGATGGATGGATGGATGGATGGATGAATGGACAAATGGATGGATAGGTGGATGATGGATGGATGGATGGATGGATGGATGGATGGATGGATGGAAGAACTATATCTCCCTTTTTCCCCAAGGCTAATGATATCTCCCCTTGTAGTGAATTTACCTGTCTGACCCCCAGTGAACAAGAGGAAGCGGCCCAGTCTCACATACTCAATTCCTTTACTTTCCAGATTCCTCAAGTTGATTTCCTAGAGGAATTTTGGAAAGTCTTCCAGGGATGATGTCAAAACATCTGGTTGAGAAAGCCAAAGCAATTATTTTTCATCATATCAATTAAAATCTATGGAGGCTGGATGTATATTATGGGTGCTTAGAAATAAGGGGTAAGGAATAAGACATCATTTACATTTACTCTCTCATGTTACAATGAGGAATAAGGAGACTAGAAAAAAAAATCTAGACTAGAACTCAGGTCACTCACTCCTAATATGACCCCTCTCACAGAGCTCTTGTGAGCATTAATAAAATAATATTGATAAAGTACTTATTTTTAAGACTGGACCATAGTAGCATCCAACCCCTGCCTCTCCCCCCACGTGGTAAGTAATATTGCCACATCACTTAAGCACCTATATTTGCAAATCATGTTCTTCTAAAGAAGCTGGAAACATGGGCTATGTAACTTTAAAAAAACAAAGTGCTCGATCTAATAGAAACAAAGTGATTTCCTGAACTACCTCTGCCCCAACTCAACTTAGCATTTCCCGATCATTTTCAATTGGATGTGTTGATTGGTGGGGAAAACCCAGCAACCATAAACGTGGCTGCCTAGAACATTCAAGAACCAGCATTACCTCATTACTCTCTACTAGGGTCAGCCTCTGCACCGTGGACATTTGGGTTTGGATCACTCTCTGTCATGGGGGCTGTCCTGGGCATTATGGGACGTGCAGCAGCATCCTCGCCCTCTACCCACTAGACACCAGTAACAATTCACCTAACAACCCAAAATGCCCCTAGAGATTGCCAAATGTCCCCTGGGGTGGTTGGAGGGGAGAAGGGTAAAGTCATCCCAGGTTAAGAAAAGATGCTCTAGATTCTGACAATGCAAACTTCTTGGTGTCTCCAGTAAAAAAGGCAAAAGGAATTGTGTTTTGTTGTTGTTGTTGTTATTGTTTTAAAGAGAGATACACTCATTACTGAATAATTCTCTAGGAGTCATCAGAGGACATGACTTCATGGATATCTCTGGACCCAGGGGAGAGGGAAAAGATCTTGGAGAAGTGATAAAACCCACATGCAAATGTCACATCATAAAAGTCAGCTCTAGGTTTTCCCCACCTTGCACCTTCAATAATTACAAGAACAGGCAAGTTCACAAGACAGACTCCTACCTCAAAGCCTGCCCTTCTTTTTAAGCCACAAAGAAGAGGACTGGAAACCTTGCAATGCTTTATTTTCATCAGATGTGCTAACAGGAAAGAAGGGGGAGGAAACAGGACAGCTTTCACTTTTTGGATAACTTGAAACGTCAATGCATTGCCAATTATGGCAGCTGTAGTTGCTTTATCTTTTGGGGACATGAGCGGTTCACGAATCGGGAATGTTAATTTTCCAGTTGGAGTTCAGATGGCTGGTTAAACAATGTCTAGAAGCCCCTGAAAGATAGTCACTAATTAATGAACATTAAGCCCTAGTTTTGGAGACATTTGAAACAAAGCAGGACAAAGCTCTCCGCTCTGTGTACTTTGGGGATTGAGTTGAAAGCACCAGAGGAAGGAAGAAAACAGTGAGTAGAGAGGCCTGTCCCTCTTTCGAATTCCCATGATTCACCAATTCATCAAGTGGAGGGATTTTTCTCTTTAAGCATGACTTTTATTCTGAGAAAAAACTATCATTTGGGGAGTCAACTATGTATGTGCTATTTAGTAATATAAACGTGTTAACATTTACTAATCAAATGGAAAATTGTTTTGTTCTAACCATTTTGCAACTTTCCCATCCCTCAAACAAACAGTACCCATTACTTTAAACACCTCAATGTCTAGTAATGGTTCAAAAATGTGTCAGGCTACCAGTAATTTAAGTCCTGTCAAAAATAAATCTCAGACACTCACTTCTTCCAGTCAGTGACTTGAAAAACACGCCCACATGTCAATTACCGGAAGCTGCAGCAATGTTTCTTTGTTCTGAATTTGTGTAAACAGAAAAAGGTTCTTCCTCAGTAACAACTGTTTTCTAAAACCTATATAAATGTTTACGTGAACCTTCCTGCAACAACACCTAACAGAAGCAGTAAAAGTCACCACGGTGATAAACATACATACACACACACACACACACACACACACACACACACACACACACACACCTCGGTATAAGCCTCTGGGTAATAAATGTTCGAGTGCAGAGGAACAACGTATCGACTTGTGAATTATTTTTTTCACAGAGGCCTGACCTTAAAGTATCCATACTTTAAATTGTAAATCAACATGATCTACCTTTAAGAAGGTAATAGTTAGTATGCTTGTTTCCATATTATCCAAAAGAGATTGCTTCACAGATAATTTCAAAATCACAGGTAAATAAATGAGTAGGAAAACTCCGACTATAAAACCGAAATAATTCACAAAATCGGCAGCTAATTAAGACAGGCTATTAGACAGAGTTTCTCTGTGTAAAACTGTTCTCCACAACTCAGATGAATAAATCTTGCAAATAGAATCCAGTCCTTATTGCCATGTATACATGGTTGTAAACAGCTATCAATTGAGCTATAGATTAGGAGTGCTAGTGATTTTTCTAAGGTTTTGCATTTCTAATATAACAGGGTTTTTATTGAAGAAGATTGTAATCACGTAATCATAAAATCACCAATGCCCATTATGTTCCAAGGTCTCCATGAAGGTTTTTCTTGCTAAATCAGATGGCTGAATTTCAATGAGGAAAGAAAAGAAAAATAAATTTTGTTGACCTTATATTATTGTTCCCTTCACCCTCCCTGGTTCTCAGCTCTATGAAATAAATAAATAAATACATACATACATACATACAGCTATGAAAAATACACAGATGGACAATGCAAAATTGTTGGAATGAGATCCGAAGTGGTCTTCTTTCCAGGCGTAAATTAGAATAAGTTGATTTTCATTAAGCAGGAACAGATCAATATTTCATTATTAACATGGTGACAATTGCATGTTAATAAGAAGTCATCATTTTTCAAGCATCTAACTGCCAAGCCCACTGGATTAATGGCTTCCCTCATCCAGTGGAGTCTCTTTACATTTCCTCTCTTGTTATATGGCCACTTGAGCAGATGTGCATGTGTGTGTGTGTGTGTGTGTGTGTGTGTGTGTGTGTGTGTGTGTGTGTCAAAGTATTGACCTTTTGCTAGGCAGGATTAGGAAACACCTACTAATGTTTCCTTCAGGAAGCAAGGGATTTTGCTAACCTGTTTCCCCTTAGGTTTCTCTTCCCCAGAATGTTCCCCATCAACTTGTTTGTCACTGGGATTTAGATAATGATCCTGTTTGGCGGACGGTAGTTTTACAGATAGAAGTAAAACCTTTTTTTTTTTTTTTTCCCCTTCAGGAAGGAAGATAATCAGATAAATCATTAATTAAAGGGGCTGCATATGGGACAGATGGAATTCTACTCATGTGGCTGTCTCCTCCAACAGTTGAGGGGTAAAAAGCACCATAAATCACTCATGGTCTAGCAGCCTTCAATAGGGACCGTCTTGCCCCTTCCAAGTGATGATAAACAACATATACTCCCAGAGCACCCCATTAGGTATTCCAGAGTAGGTGAACTATGAGATAACGCATTTATCCTTCTTGGGAAGGTACCTCTTCATGTTTCACGTGGCGCAGAGAAAGCATACCCAATTGATGACGACTAATGAGGATTAATGCATTATTCCGCAGAGGATTATGGGCTCTTCTTTTGTGCAGTAGTTAAATAATAACAAAATGAGATAAAATGGCTCCTGATGCTTCCCTGAGCAGTAAATCTGACACCACACACACTTGCTTTGCTCTTCGCTTCCCTTCCTTTCTTTTTTGTTCTTTTACTTTTTTTTTTTTTTTTTGAGGGCTCTTAGTTATTCATCTTCTAAAGCCAATTGGCATAGGCATGGCCTCTCAGCTCTTTCTGGGAACAAGAACAACAGGAAATCTTCCCTAGACTCCTTTGCAAAGTCAAAATTAAGTTGCTGAGTACTAAAAACCAAAAATAAAAATGACAAATGACAAAAAAAAAAAAAGAGACAAATTTTCTAAGTATAAAATGCCATGTGGGTGTCTTACAGGACTTACCAACCGTAGTATAATCTACTTTTGTGTTCATGAAATTTCGTATTTATTCATTCAATAACTATTTATTAAGTGCCAGAGGTTTTTTTGCTTCCACTTTATGCAAATGAGATTGATACAATTTAAATAATCAGACAAATCACCAACTGTGGTAAGAGCCCTGGAGGGTGGGGACTCTGGGAGAAGACAGAGGAATTGGGCTTGGTCTGGATGTTCAAGACAGTTCTGCTGCAAAAGCTAACGCTCACCCTGAGAACAAAGGTCCCAAGCGTGGTAGTGAATAAAGAGAGGGAGACAATTCAGGAAAAATGAATTCCTTGTCAAAAAAAAAAAAAAAAAGATAAAGTCCTAAAGTTGGAAGAGGCATGACAATTCAAGAAACCAAAGGAAGGCTCATGAGTCTGGGGTACAAAAGAATGAGGGGGCAATGACAGAAGTTGGGACTGAAAAGATAGGCAGGAGTCAGGCTTTGTAGGGCCTTGTAGGTGATGGTAATATGCTGGATTTTACCTGATTTTACCAGTCTTGGGGGTTGAACTGTGTCTTCCCTCCGAAGATATTGGAGTCCTCACCCCGGTGCCCATGAATGTGACCTTATTTAGAAATAGAGTCTTTGCAGATGTAACCAAGTCAAGATGAAGTTCATTAGGGTGGGCACGCTCATCCGATAGGACTCGTGTCCTTATAAAATGAAGGAAATTTGGACACAGACACAAAGAGAGAAGATGCTGTGTGACAACACTCACACGAGGGAGGATGCCAGGTGACAGAGGAAGCAGAGACCGACGTGACACATCCGAGGTGGCAGCCGAGGGCTGTCGGCCACAACTGGGGCCTCGGAAGATGCAAGGAGCAATCCTCCCTGAGAGACTTGAGTGAGGGAACATGGCCCTGCCGACACCTTGATTTTGGACTTCTGGCCTCTAGAACTATGAGACAGTACACTTTGCTGTTTGAAGCCACCCCATTCATGGTACTTGGGTCCAGCAGCCCTGGGAAACTTAACAGCACCAGGAAGCCAATGAAGACCGACTTTCTTTCTCTCTCTTTCTCTTTCTTTTTTCTTTTTTTTTTGCCACTGAAGAATTTTAAGTCAAGGAAGGAGTTTTAAAGGAGGAGCTGATATGTCACATTTTCAAAAGAGCCACTCAGCTGCAAACGAATGTGATGGAATTGGAGGGGTGTCAGAGATGGCCCAGGGATGCGTACCGGAAGGTTCTGAAAGCAGCCCTGGGGAGCACTGGGGGTCAGGGAGTGGGGAGCTGGCGTGGATGTTTGCCCCGTGTGTACTTTTGGCAGGAAGGATAACGTGGAGGGCTGGAAAGAATATACTTTTCAGCGGCGCTCCTCAGACTCGGGCACGTGCGTTTATATTCTACACAAAGATGTAATCTGCGGACCCCACCTGAAGCCCTCGAGTGATGTTAGAATTATTTTACCATTTCACACATTGAGTTGTTTTTCTCTGAATTGTAATTAGTTTTTACATAATGAAAAGCCTGCTGAAGAATGACAAAGCATAAAGAACTACTTCTCACCTCCTCTAAGACTGGCAGTGGAATAGGATGGGATTGAAAAAAAATCAGCTGGTTCAATTGGGAATAGTCCACGATTCAAGAGACAGTCGAATCTGGACTCATCAGCCCCACAACCCCATGAGGCAAGCAACTGACATTGTCATAAACGGACCAAAGCAATTCACAGATCCTCATCCCCAAGTACAGATTGTGGCAAAATAATAGTGGCACACTCCTTCAGGAATTTTCAATGGTGGGTAATGTTTTTAAGCATTATTGCTGGATACCATCTTTGAGTTAGGAGCAGCCCTCGTGGGACCTCTTTGGCTGTCCCCTCAGCTCCATTCTGGAACAGGCAGTCCTTGTCCCAGAGGAGATATCATGGACTATAAAGCAGAAATCAAGGAACCCAAGTCTTGGTTTGGGGATTTCAAAAGCAAATATCCTAGCATTTTAAAAAAAAAAAAAAAAAAAAAAGCTTCAGGAGAATAAAATGTGATGGGCCAGAGGTTCATTTCACCTCTATTCCCCACTTCCCTTTCTCTGAAAGACAGGGATCCCTGGGCACTGATGGGAATGTGTGCCATGGAAGAGAGATGGGAGGAAAATCCTATACAGCTAGAGGCTGGAGCGTAAGAGAGACAGTGCTCTGCCTCCCAGCTGCTATTTGCTGGGCTGAACCCTTGGCCACTGGATGGGTGGGGTGGGGTGGAGTGAGAAGCAGCATACAAATTAATATTTCCAATGAGCTTGGGGATTCAAGAGCAGAAGAGTCTTTTTTTCCAATGCTTTCTGGAGAAATTCCACCTCCCCCAGCCCACACACCATGTTGCGGGGGCAGAAGACTAGAATGCTGTAACTAAGCAAGGGGGGCTGAGACATCACTAGAAAAGTACTAGTGGTTCCATTCTGGCCTTTAATCAGAGATCAGAAGGGAAACTGCACATCCCTGTAGAAGTCAGTGTGGACACAAAGTCATAATGGAGGACCACATATGACCTTCAAAATTTTGGACATCTATAAGTCCCTTGGAGATGGGACAAAATCCCAGGGGGCTGAGTTGGCCCAGATCCCTCAAATTGACTCTGATTAAATGGATGTCATCCGATGGCATAAGTGTGTATAATAAGAATTTAATTCAGTAGTAATAAAGATAAGTTTTTTGTGAATGGGCTTGAGACTTCTCCCTTTATGTCTACTGCATAGGGCTCCTCCTCATGATAGCATTTGTTGGGAATAATATACGTGCCCATGCATGCAACAGCAAGACATCCATGCCCCCTTCCAGAAAGCCTGTACTTTAAGCTGCTTTCCCGGGGTGGGAATGGGCCATGCTCAACCATCTCTGATGTTGCTGGGGCCCAGACAGTATCTCTATTCAGCCACACATCTTGTTCTTAAGAATACCTTGTTTTGTAACATCTCTGAAATAGAGATTCCTTGGGATTTGAATATGGCATTTCTTATCCTGTTTTTTTTTTTTGCCTTCTACTTGTACTAGTTAATGCTTTTTAAACTCCTTATCTTTTTTTTTTGTCCCTTGTGTGGCTCTTCAAAGTCGGAGGAAAAGACATCATGCTCCCTTTTGAAAGATGAGATGACCAAACACAGAAAGATTTAGTAACATGTCCCAAGTCACGGAGCATAAAATAATCATCGTCATAACAGCAACCACCACAACAAAAACTCACAGTCCTAACAATCCGAGTCAATACTTTTTGATTTCTTGTTACCTGTCTTCCAGCAGCTCTTCCTGCATTATCATGATGTGTGAGCAAGAGACCTCCCTTAAGAAGGTCTCATTCTTATCATCGAAGTGCAGATAAGACAACTGAGGCATGGCAGGGTGGGGAGGGTGGTGGTTCAGGGCACTGACAAAGATCTCATAAATGAGGTCCTGTCATACAGCACATGCAACTTATGTAATGATTCTCGAGCTTCACCCTCAAGGAAGATGCCATCCACTGTTTCATTTAATCCTCAAAACATCAAATAAATCCATTAGCATGTATTAAGGTTGGAGAGGCTTATTATTACAACCAAAGAGAGTAAACCCTGCAGGCAAGCAGGAACACTCCAGAAGCCCCACCATCCGCCCTTCACACGGGGGACTGGATCATCTCTTAAAGGCAGGATGATTCAAAAGTCCAGACATCTGCATACACACTGTTTTTTTTCGTTCTTCCTCTGCCACAGTAGCGCTCAAACTTTAGTAGGGCATACAAAGAATGAGAGAACGCTGTCCACAATTCCATGTATGTGTGTTTGTATGTGTGCCTTGACTGATAATGAATTTTGATCTCCTGATGGCAGAGGGGCTCAAACATTTTTAAAGTCAGTAAAGGAAAAAAATAAATAAAAGGTTTAAGGATAGAAGATTTAGGGGGAATTTCAAAGATAATTTTGACTCTTTGTGACTGCGCTAATGGTCTGACTTCAGAACCTAACCCTTACATAAAAGCTACTTCAGAGAATACAGGGTGTTAAGACTCGGTGCCCCCTGTGTCTGACTCCAAAGCCCTTATTTACTGTTTGGCCTTCCCAGCCAGGGCTGGAGATCACCTATCTCTTCTTCTAATATGTCAGTTTCCCCCCCATTCTAATCCAGTCCAGCATAGAGTTAAAACGTAAATAGATAAACGGCTGGGTCATAAATACTTGTTGACTATCTTGCTGATTGACCGAAAATAACACTGATTCAATCCCATCTGAAATTTTTATTTTAAATGCCTCAAATAACCCTCAATCTTGCCAGCTCTTAAGAGCCAAGTGCCTGCCATGTGGATATAGTAATTTGCTGTATCCCTATTGAGAAACATAACTTGAGGCTTCCGGTTGTAACACGCAACAGCACAAACAGAATGTCAATTTCCTACTGAGTTCAGATGGGTCTATTTCAGACTACTATTGAATATATATGCTGTTTGCTAACACTCACCTATAAATTTGTGTTTATTCTCCCTTCCTTGAGCTCTAAGTGCAATCTATGTTAATTTCCCCCCTCGCCAAATATTCAGTTGCTGACAAACACACATTCAAATTTTCTTGCATATTCATGCCTGTGATTTTGTGCTCAGATTGAGTTCCTGGATAAATCAGTTTTGATTTTTTGCATACACACATGCATACACAAGCCCCCCCCCCCCCAGTTTCCATTAACCTAGAATTGCTGGCAGGAGTTTAAGAAAAGATGGGAAGTATGCCTTGAAATAACACACTAACATCCAGCACCCCTGCTTTAGTAATTGGAACTACATTATGAAGTCCCATCTTCTGTAAGGGTTGAGTCTGAGAAGTAGTAATATGTGTATAGTTTAAAAATCTACCCTGAAATCTTTAAATTGTTCATAAATTATGTTATACTCGGTTTCATGAATACAGTTGAACCTTGAATAATGTGGTGAGGGACACCGACTCCCTGCACAGTCTAAATCAGCCAATAATTTTTGACTCACCAAAAACTTAGCTACTAATAGCCTACCAGAAGCCTTACCAATAACACAGTTAACACATATTTTGTATGTTATATGTATTATATACTGTATTCTTACAGGAAAGTAAGCTAAAGAAAATGTTATTATGAAAATAATGAGGAAGAGAAAGTGCATCTACAGTACTGTCCTGTATTTATAGGAAAAAATCCATAAGTGGAACCGCACAATTCAGACCCATGTTGCTCAAGGGTCAGCTGTATAGCTCTGTGGAATGGCATTTGTTAAAAATGTATACTATCTACAGTAATGTGCATATGTAAGATATATGCAGAACAGAATTCTAGAGTATTTTACAGTATTTAAAATGTTTTGTCAAGTGCATAGAGTTGTAAACATTTAACTTAAATGAGTGTATGTTATAAATCCCAGTATTTTGAACTAATATTGCCACAGAATATTATTAGGATGGATATATCCACTTTTATTATTTCCTTTCTGAATTTGTGTTATCCTGGGATTTTCTCTAGCTTACTGTTTTATGCTCAAGAACCCTATATACTATCATTTTTAGTGATTATCTCCTCTGTTTATATGGCACTTTATGATTTGCCAAGCAATTTCCTGTAGATTATTTTATCCTGATGATGGCCCTGTGGGGAAGACCCTATTAATTTCCATTTTACAGATGAGCTGACAGAATCAGAGAGGTTAACTGACAATGTGGCTTAGTTGAGAATTAAAAACAGCTCGGAAGAGTCCACATTCCTGCTCTCTCCCTTGAACCACAGCTGCTTCCTGGCACAGTTTAAAAACTCATCTCTCCTTAGAGGTCTCTTAGAAAATATATGGTCTACATTAAAAAAAAAAAAAAAAAAAAACAGCTTTGCTAATTTCTGCTTATGTGTTTTTAATTTCAGCTCAAAGTAACATATTTTTTCAAAAATACTGATATATTTAAAAAGGGATAGAAAAATGATGTGACCTATAATTGGGAGAATGGCTTCAAAAAAAGTTGGGCATTGAACTTAAAGACTGTTAACCTCTGTTTCAAGGGAACCAACTCATCAAAGTTTGGGGTGAGTAAGTAAAACACATTTGTGGATTTCAAAATGGAATTTAAGTTTAACTCATACAAAAACAAACAAACAAAAGCATCTCTTTCTGTTGCCAGATCCAGCAAATCAGGCCATTTGGAGAACATCTCACTGAGAAGCCTAGAGTCCTTCTAGAACCTTCCAAGATGCTGTTTTACATTGAGTCCACAAAAGGAGCATAGCAAAAACAAGTGCAACCTGTCAGTAGAAGAAGGTCTAAGATTGGCAACACATTAACAAAAGTAGTCAACAAAGCTAACCTTCCCAACAGCTCTTCCAAATATTCCATGATCTGCTGCCTGGACTCACCATTTGGAAGATTAAGGAAGTCCAGACTAGATGTGTAATGCTGCATTCATAATTCCGTAACTTTCCCTCACATCTCCTAGGCACCTCTGCTAGAATGATTCAGGGTATCCTTTGCAAACCTCTCAGGCAGGAGTTCAGGTAGAGACTGGCTCAGTTCAGTGCATGTATTTGGAGCCCACGTTATGGGCTCCCTCTCTTTGATGTAGGTGCTGTCTCCTTAGTGCCGACCCCTCTGAAAGGAGAGTGAGACCTCCTCCACATGCTTGAAAAGAAGTAAAGATTTAAGGTCCCCAACGTTAACTCTCCCCTTTCCACTTCTGGTTTTCATCAAAAGGTCTGAAGATCCAAAAAAGTTTCACAATTGCAGTGAGTCACTTAACTTATTAACTCATTCACACACGTTTTTCACATTTCTGCAGTATTAATTTTGTGCTTTACACGAAGAAAGGAAAGGAAAGTTCTTGTGTGGGCCAGTAAGGGACAGACAGTTGAGTTGGGGAGACACATAAGAAAAGAAGCCACCAGGGTATGCAAACAACCATGGGTGGAGACATGGCATGACCTTGTCAAACAATACCCAACCTTGACCAGGAAGACCAGGAAAGACCTCAGAGGAAGAGAGATCACTCTGAATCCTAAGCGCAGCTCAGACATGGAGAAAAATTTTCCATTGATTTCCATGTGTTTGGGGTCTTGACAGGAGTTTTATTACTTATAAAGGACACTTTTGTGTATATGAAAGGTATTTCAATACTTCTGACTCAGTTTTATGAAATACTACCTTGAAACACTTCTGTCCTTCTCTTTCAGATATTATTTAGCTAATCTGTTTTTACTGCATAGAGGATAATTTTGGGTTTCCCAAATGTAGAAGACTGATTGCCAAGCTCTGGGCTGAAGCGCCAACTTTACATTT
>NW_027397115.1:6096290-6111730 GCF_003265705.2 Callorhinus ursinus
AGAGAGAGAGAGAGAGAGAGAGAGAACACAAGCAGGGGGAGTGGAAGAGGGAGAAGCAGGCTTCCAGCTGAGCAGGGAGCCCAAAGTGGGGCTCGATCCCAGGACCCTGGGACCATGACCTGAGCCGAAGGCAGACGCTTAACTGACTGAGCCACCCAGCCACCCCAGGACTCAACTTTTTAAAGAAATAACTTTCGACGACAGTTTGGATGGAATGAGCAACTGTGGGGCTGTTTTACGTATTAGTAGCAAAGCATTTCCAATCTAAGTAGCAGGGTAACATCTCCCGAAAAATCAAAGTTATATGCCATAGACCCTTTGACATTTGTAAGAGATATATTCTGCAGCCTTCAAAAACCCCTAAATTTATGAAGCCACCAAAGCATATATTTTCCCTCATAAAATGCAGTGAGGTGTATCTGAAAAATTTAAGTGACTTCTTTAAGTTCTTAATAGCTGTATAAATAGAGAAGAACCAAAAGGCATTTATAAAGTTGGTCACCTGTTTCGAGTGCATTGTTTTATCACAACACTGGCCGGCAGAGAGGATGTTGTCAACAGAGAAACTGGTAATTCATGCTGTGCTATAGCTCCGGGCAGCTCACTAGTAAAATTACATACTCCTACATCTAAATGTCACCCTGCACAAGGCAAAGTCCTAGCTCAGCAGATGGCCATGAGCTCTTGGTTATCTCCCCGGTAGATGAAGGAGTAATGCTACCTCTGCGGACATCATAAAGTTAGGGTACTGTTAAAATGGCTAATAGTCAAAACAAAAGCCTTGAACGACTGGGTATTCCAAAAGGATGCAGCTTCAGTGTTGAGCTTTGGCAAATCTTCTCGAGTGGGAGGAGAGACAGTTACTTTACCTCTTCTTAAGTGTGCATGAGCAGGAAGAGAGATAGCATGTTGAAGTCAACGAGAATGTGAAACTGGGGATGGAGACAAGCTCCAGAAGTCTTCACTGGCCTCAAAATCAATCTCAAAGCTCCAGGAGGGCGTTTCGTCAATTAATAACCTTTAATTAATCCCACTACAATATTTTTATAACATTCTCCCTGAAACTGGATATGCATTCAGTGGAAATGACAGCTTGTGTCCCAGTCACAAAACATCACGGGCACATTTTGTCATCTCTAAGACCCTGTCATCAATATAGATTTCCATTTTTGTAAATCATCTTTTATTTGGGGAAGGAGGGAGGTATTGATTTTTTTCCCAGTCTTTTCTCGGAATGCTAACCTTGTTTAAGTTCTTCATTTCCTCTGCCTGAAGCACCATGTTGCAATAGAATTAAATGCATAGTAAAATGGCCATGTGAGAAAGGTTTATGCATTATGTTAAAACCTGCTCCCTTGATAAATGGAGCCATTAGGGTCTGGAATTCACTGCATTAGTCTACTTAGCTCAATCCAACAACATGCCTTAAAAGTCTCACAAATTTGTTCAAATGCTAATGAGCTGCACCACCAAACCTCATCTGTTGTAGAAGGATCTAATATTTCCAGGGGTTTAATGCATTTAAGAGCTACCCATGGACTCACTTTACCTGACTTGGCAATTCGAGACTACTCAGATTTATAGACAGGGAAAAAATGTATACATTTCATTGTGTGGCAGCTTCTGAAAATGCACTCAATGAGCCTTAATAAAAATCACTTTTGTTTAGTGTCAGTTTATCCTCATCAACTGTCAGGATATGACATGGAGAAAGATCGCTTCCAAAAGGTCATATATATGTATTTTTTCCAAATAAACTGGTTAAATGTAATAACACCCAAGTCATCTCAAAGACAAAAGGCAGCCTTACTGGTCATGTTTCTCCAGGCGAGATATGAATCTTTGCGTCTGTACAGAGCTTCTAGAAAGGGAAACTGCCAAAGTAAATGCTCGTTTTAGACTTTTGTCACCTGGTCAGGTCTACTTCTGTGGAAAGAAAAATAAACTAAAGAAACTCATCCTCCTTCAATAAGCCATTGTTGAGCACATACAATGTGCTAGGTGGTAAATGTGCTTCTGTCTCCAACTGTCTTTTGAATGACACCGGGCCCATTTTTGGGACAACTGTCACAGCCAGCTTCTAGT
Organism: Callorhinus ursinus; assembly: GCF_003265705.2. Taxonomy (NCBI): domain Eukaryota; kingdom Metazoa; phylum Chordata; class Mammalia; order Carnivora; family Otariidae; genus Callorhinus; species Callorhinus ursinus. The sequence goes on from NW_027397115.1 coordinate 6,098,376, forward strand.
GCATGTGACCTGTGTCATCAGATGGGACCCCGTGCTTGGAAAGACCCCACAGTTGGCTTAATGCTCTGCTGTTCCTTCTTGAAATTCTGGAAGGGACCCCACAAATTATATAGCCTGTCATGACTTCAGGTGGATTAGTTTCGGGGTAAGTAGGTTTATCAAGCCTAGCTTGGGGGAAATTGGCTGTTAAGTTCCCATCCTTCAAGACTCATCTAAGACATTGCCTCCTTCAAGGAGGTCTTCCCTGGTGCCCTTTCCCCACTCCCATTCCTCTCTGTTCCCCTCAAATCTTGCTTTGCCCGTGCCCTGCCCCCCAAATGGGTCTCCTCCTAGTCTCCTACTTGCTTACCTGCCTACACACCGGCTGGACTCTAGAGTCCCTTTGAATAAGAACCACACCTCTTGTGTTGACCATTGTATCTGAGAGGGTCCAGGCTGTTTTATACATTAGGAATTTGAGGTAGAGTGCATTGAGTATGCCAGCTTCCCAAGGGCCTCTGAAAAATTCAAGGGCTTTCAAATCCTTGGAGATCTAACCAAACAATGCATTGGTTGAAATACAGAAAAATAAAACTTAAAGTTGCAATCAATAATAATTTCAAAAGCAAATGAATTGCTATTGTATTCTCTAAAAAAGATCATACTTAACATGGTAAGCAAGTGCATTTTACCAGGCTTATTTCTGTATGGTGTGGGGCCTTCCAAAGTAAGGTGGTAGAACTCGTGGGAATTCGTTAAGTTTAAATTTTGTCTGATGTAACTGCCAGCACAATGCCAAGGACCTGGTGCTTACTCAAGACTCAATTCAGGTCAAACACAAATTGGGTAACAGAAAGAAATATAAAGATGGGTATGAAATGGTCCTGCTTTCGAGAAAGAGGACAGAAAAGGCTAATAGACAAGGAACCATTAAATAAATCCTTGCATGCAAGAGATCCTAAGCAGTGAAGGTCAGGCCCATGAGAGAGAGGAACAGACAAAAGTAGTTCTGAAGTATGTCAAGGTGAAGAGAGACATGGGATTAAGTGGACTGTGGACATTTATTTCCAGCAAGTAAAATGCATGGGGTGACAAGGACATGGGATGGTAACCAATGGCTGGGTACATGCTGGGGTTTGCATAGATGGAATGGGACAAGGTGACATAATTAAGCAGAAAAAAACAAAGACATCTTTCTTTATATAAGTTGAAGACTCTAGAAACAGAAACTCATTCATTTGGTTAAATAGGGTTAATCCACAATGTTTGATAACTTAAAAATAAGTTGAGTGCATAGCCTTTCTTTGCTTGGCAAAGAAGAGTTAGCTCTTGTTAGTGGCACTGGTGTAGGATGAAGCAGACATACAATCATGATGCCATGATGGTTTCTATTGGTTTCACAACTTGGCTTTTTCTCATTAAGTACAAGAGACAGCATTACAGAATATAATACTTAGGCCTCATCTTGGTGTATTTGGTTTGTCCAGGTTACTCAACCAAAAACAAAAAAATTTACATGTTTCCCCCCAGTTGTACTGAAAAGCACCTGTGTATCAAAGCTCAGGGAGCCTTCTCTGCATTAATAGAAAGGCTAAAGTATAGAATTTATTAAATTTACTCAACCAAAATATATTGTGTACTTACTATGTTCTAGGTACAAAGAAAAATAACCCCTAGGAAACATATATTCTAATAGTACAAGTGAAAAACAAGCAACACAAAAATAAGTAATTTCAGATATTAATCATAATGTGAAGGAGGTAAGACAGGGCCATGGGCAAGTCTCAGGAGTCGGCAAACATTTTCTATATAGGGCCAGATTTTGGGATTTCCAGGCCAAACAGTCTCTGTCACAACTATTCAAGTCTCCAGGTATAACAGAAAGGCAGCGATAGACAACATGTAAACAAATGAGTATGGCTGTGTGCCAATAAAACTTTATTTATAAAACAAGCAGCAGGCTAGATTTATCGTCCCCTGGGGTAGAGAGCTGGGGGTTGGTTAAAGAGCTAAGATGTTCTGGAAAGGTTTTCTAAGGAGGTAACATGTTAGTTGAGATCTCAATGATGAGAAGAGTCCAGGTATGCAAATATGGAGAGAGAGAGCATTGGAGGCAGTGGAGAAAGTGGATGCAAACATTCAAGGTGTGGAGGAGTAAAAGGAGGGACAGTTTTAAGACCTCTAAGTACTTTAAGTCATCCAAAGTTCATGCAAAGGAAACTCTAACATCTGGACTACAAAAATGTGCCCAGAAATAGAAAACCCCACAACATATTTTGAAGCTTTCTTTTCTTTTAATAAGGATCTGGAACACCTTGTTTGAATTATTGCAAATGTCAGTGGATTGTCTTTGGCATCCTGGCACGGTGAGATGTAATTTCACCTTGAGCCCTGTGTTCTAACTCTACACCTGGATTGGGCTACTTTGGACACCATTAATCAAGAGCTGAACTTAGAAGAAACTCAGATTTATGTACAATGCACATTAGCACTTGATGAATACTAGCTAAATGATTTAAAAAATTTTAAAAACCTAGGTGGATAATTTCATTGTATTGGTGCTGGAAGACAATGGTGCAGATCGATGGCCCACCTGTTCATTTAGTTTTCCCATCGTAAGTAACAAGGGCTGAACACTGGGCCCACAGATCACATTTGGCCTTCTGATTAGCTTTGTTTGGTTAGTTCTCAACATCTGGAAATTAGGTTTGACGTGAAAAATCTGAATGTCTGGCTTCACTTGAGGGAACTGGCCACACTGGGCCCCGGAATGCCCACCTGGCAATTGTCTGGAGCTCAGCAAAACCTCTTCCTCTAGACTGGTATGAACTGTCCACCTTGCCCTAGTGCCTATTTGGCTTGCTGCTTTGGTGAAGCATGGAACTTTTAAACCCTTTTATTTTCCTTTTTTCAAAAAAGTTTAAATTCAATTAATTAACATACAGCGTATTATTAGTTTGAGAGGTAGAGTTCAGTGATTCATCAGTCTTATCTAATACCCAGTGCTCATCACATCACATGTCCTCCCTAATGTCCATCACCTAGTTACCCCTTCCCTTGCCCCCCCCTTCGCCTTTAAACCCTTTTTAAAAGCTCTTCCTGGGGTGCCTGTTGGCTCAGTCAGTTAAGCGGTTAAGTGATGGACTCTTGGTTTTGGCTCAGGTCATGATCTCATGGGTCGTGGAATGGAGCCCCACGTGGGCCTCCATGCTCAGCAAGGAGTCTGCTTGAGCTTCTCTCCCTCTGCCCCTCCCCCCAATTCATGTGCACGTGCCCTCTCTCTCACTCTCTAAAATAAATAAGTAAATAAATCTTTAAAAAAATAAAAGCTCTTCTTTGAGAAACAATACAGAATTATGAATATACCATGTTTGCAGAATCCCCAATACTGCAGGGGAAAGTGCAAATAAAAAATGGCCATAGCCCATGAGCACAAAACTCCCGAGATGCATCCAGGGCCATCTAGCACCCAACGTAAGGGAAAGTATGATGGAGGAGGATGTCAGAGAGAAAAACAACAGCCCTATTAACCAATTAATGTTAAATATCCTACTTTTGCAAATTTCATGAAAACACACAATCCAGTAAGTAGAGGTCAAAGCCCCACCTAGGGCTGTTGCAAGAGCCCATCTATCTCTTTCAGCTGGTTTTCTTTTTGATTTTTTTTTTTTTATTACCTGTCTGGACTCTGTGGGCATATGAGTTTTCAAACCCTTCAAACCAAAGGATTTCTAAGTTCTCTGACATTTTAAAGTTCTGTAGACTTGCTTTTGTTCACACTCTATAATGTTTTCTTAAAAGACTCATAGCCTGAGCTACCTACCTTCCCTTTAGTCTTAGAATAATCTGCTAAATGAGCTTGACAATGGATAGAATGTGTGGATTTCTTTCAGTTGCTCGCGAGCAATCTAACACATCCAAACTGCCAAGCATCAATTGAAAACTGAAGAATTCAGCCATTATCCTAAACAAGTGACAGGCAAATTCTTACACCACGCCGATGATCAAACAAATGACAAGTTTCTCTACTTTCTTTGTAACAAAGTTGGATGGCAACTGCATATATGTGAAATATGAGTGAGAAGGGGAAAGTTTGTCAGGTTGCTCAAATAATGAGATAGGTGCTCCCTTCCCTCCAACCCGGCGGAGCTTTCAAACAGATGCCGGCCACCTTGTGACAAGTCTTCCCTCGGGTCACTCCGGATCCGACCTCGGTCCCTTTGCAATGTCCAGAGCAAGGAGATGTGTTGTCCCAAACCCCTAAGGATCTTTTAACCTGGCATTCGATAACATCAAAATGCTGTTGGATACATGGCCAAGAAGTGTGCTGCACAAAGCACTCTGAATTCAGCGAGGGCTCAGTCGTGAATTAGAGTATCTTCATCTTCAAACAGCTTATGAGTCCTGGACAGCAGCCGCACGGGGCAAATGCAGTGGCTTCCACCAACCCTGGAGTCAGAGACTTGTCACTAATATGGAAATTCATAAAAGCCTGAGCAGACTTTTACTTTGGCATAGATCCCTTGCATCGAAGGATAATTCCTGCATTAGCAGATAGTTCAGGAATGTTTTATGTATGTGCTATTTCCAAAGAGTCTTTTAAAATTTCCTTTTTCATACTATAATCGGTTGTTACCCCTTCTTTTGATTTCCCTAAAGAGCACAAGTCTATTTTATTAGAAATAGAGAAGAAAGAAAATACGTGTGTGTGTATACACACATATATGCATTTACATATTGCTTTTAAGCGTAACGGAAGTTTTCTTTTCTGCTTTTTTTTTTTTTTTTTTTTTTTTAATTTGGAGGGAACAAGACCGGTGACGAATCTGCTTTCAACCACCGAGACAGGTTCTCTGAACTACATTTTTACGGAGGGCTGGCTTGCCCCTGGTAGAGAAAAGGGAAATTCTAAATGTGACAGGCTAAACATTTGCAGAGTCAAAAGGCAAGAAACCAATAACCGGCACGGTGAATACCAACCAATTGTCCACCGACTGATGAACAAACAGATGAATAAACAAAATGTGTCACATCCATAGAATGGGATACTATTTGGCAGTAAAAAGGAATAAAGTCCTGACACATGCCACAGCATGGATGAACCTTGCAACCATTATGTTCAGTGAATGAAGCCAGAAACAAAAGACTATATATTATATGATTCCATTTATATGAAAGGTCCAAAAGAGGCAAATCTATAGGTGCAGAAATTAGGTTAGTAGTTGCCTAGGGCTGGGGTGATGGAAGCATAGCGAGTGATTGCTAATGGTAATGAGGCTGTTTTGTTTTGTTTTCTTTTTCCCAGACATAGTAATATGGAAATATGGAAAGAATATTTCTTGAAATGTGGCACCCAGTCCAAAACCATTTTTACCAAAATACATTCTTCAAAACACAAGTCCTATAATATGTTTCTTGTATAAAGGCTTCTGAGTTCAAAACAAGTTAGAGAACGGGATTCTCTGGTTCCCACATGGAGATTCACAGTGTGGCTCTATTAAAGGATCCGAAGAGTCTGCAGTAGAGGAAGTTGGTAAATATTGTTTATCTGCTTCTCCAATATCTACAGACTTCATTTTATTTTAGGTGACTTCCACAAACGTGCCAAGGCGCATGGATTCTGGAAATATTGTGGTATATGCTGATATAGGCAGTTCCCAAGTAGTTAACTCTTTTCTGCAAATGCTCTGAAGCTGGCATGCAGCCCATCAAGAGCTACCATTTAAAGGGATGCGTAATGTAATGGGGCACCTGGGTGGCTCAGTTGGTGAAGCGGCCAACTCCTGATTTTGGCTCAGGTCATGATCTCAGGGTCCTGGGATGGAGCATACATAGGGCTCCACGCTCAGTGGGGAATCTGCTTGAGGATTCTCTTTCCCTCTCCCTTTGCCGCTCCCCTCACACTCTCTCAAACAAACAAATAAATCTTTAAAAACGTAAAGGGATGTGTGATGGATCACCTCTGCAGATCCTAATACTCACTTCCTTCAGCTCTCTTTTCAAATGTTACTTTATCCAAGACCCCTCCTTGATAACCCATTTTAAATAGCAACCCACTCAGCCAACCCTCTCTCTCTCATCCTTCACGTTATATGTCTCTGTGACGTGAGACATTTACACATGGATGTCTCCCCACCTAGAATGTGGACCCCATGAGGGCAAGGACCTTGTTGTTTCACCCCTGAATCAGGAACTCAGTAAATACTTGTTGAGTGAATGGACACCATCAAGAGAGAGCTTGGAAAACAGGGACAAACTATCAGTCTTTTATCGAATGACTGTAGTGTATCAGATACTTTATTTGCCAGGAGCTCACCCTGGAGAAAGAAAGGTTTCTCTCTTTGCAGACTCAGGGCTGCTCACTGGTTGGTAAAGGTGACAGTGAGGTAACAACTGCACTTAGAACAAGAAACTATAAAAAAAAAATAGCAGCTACTAATTGATCCAAATATTTCTTTTTCTGCAAGGTACTGCTCTCTTGTGTGTCCCTCACTCAACCCTTTCTTCTTCCCTTCTTCTCTCTCTCCCCCATGTCTCCTTCCTTTGTCCACTTGGAGAGACATTTGAGCAATGTGGACGTATAGTCCTAAGCCGGGCCGACCCCAGAGACTCAAGGATGCCTAAGATGCAATCTCTGCCTCTATGGAGGACACTTCTGGTGAAGATAACCAAATATTTAAATGACTGCGGAAGACTCTAAAAATAAATCAAAATCAAAATCAAATGACTGAGGAGTGCAATGAGAGATAAACTGGGACTTCCCCAGTCGCTAAGAATGGGATGTGCCCCAGACTGGGGCAGGGGGTGGGAGGGAGGAAGCAATCAGGAAGGGCTTCCCAGGGGAGGAGACCCCTGAGCTGAGCTTGAAGGTTGAGTATGTGGGGGTTAACCGTGAAGAGAAGAGACCATGAAGAGAAGGCTGGAGGAACTGCCTGAGCAAGAATATGGGGGCCCGAAGAGAGCCCGTCGCATGAGGGGCACCAGCAAGAGTCTGATGCTAACAGAGCACAAAATCTGAGTCAGGACAGAGGCCTAAGAGGGCCAGACCCCAAACGGCCCCCATCCTCCCAGTTGCTTTGTTAGCTTGACACCAACAGCTGACATTCACAAGAGCCAGCTCTGGTTTCTCATTTGCCGGGGGTCTGGGACGGTGCTAAGCATTTTCCAAACACCCCCAATAACTTCTTGGAGTCAACCTAATTATTCTGTCCATTTCACAGGCATGGCAATGAAGTTTCTGTGACATGATGACACTTTCCAGGTCACTCAGCTGGAGAGGCACAGGCCAGGAAGTAACCACAGTCCGACCTGCTCTCTGCACCTGCATGAATGTCCTGAAGCCACTCCAGGTCCCCACCTGGACTGATTTTGCGTGCGCCCCCCCCGCCCCCCGCCCATGGGGACAGGTGACAATGTCTGGAGACCTTTCTGGTTGTCACAACTGGGGGGGGGGCTGCTGCTGGCATCTAGAGGGGAGAAGCCAGGGACCCTGCCGCACATCCTGCAGAGCGCAGGGCAGCCCCCACCACGGAGAACGATGTGGCCCCAAATGTCGAGAGTACGGAGGATAAGAGAAATGCTGCCCTAGTTTACTGGCCAGCCGAGTGAATCTCTGACCTACTTTATTTTGAGGAAAAGGTGTCGAGTTTGTTTTTATTTAGCCACCTGGTAATGTGGAAGGGAAGTTTCCAGCAGGTGGTCGGAGGGGTGCGGTGAGCAGCTCTGGGAAACCCCTCCTCGCAGAGTATGTTCCAGAAAGGGGAAGAAAGCAAGGCTTTTCTTCGGTGAGGGAAATCAGTGAACTAGAAACCGTGTGCCGACTGTTTACAAAGAGCCCGACCTGGTCTGCTCTCCCCAGACTGTGTGCTGCTGAGGTGTTGCGTGGGGCTCCGTGCGGAGAGGCTCTGAGGTCATTCTCTGGAAACTGCCCTCTGCCCACGGATATGGCAAATCAAAGAGCCGCTGGTAGGTGTTGAGGGCGAGGCGGTTTTCCCAGTGCCCCCCTTGATCCGAAGCAGGATAACGGCTGTGATGATGGATTGCCCGGAACGGGTGTGCTGAGGAAGGCGAGCAAGGGGCAACATGAAGGAGACTGCCAAGTCCTGGGCAGAAGATGAGAGGCGAACGCCTTCCCAGACACACCACAAAAACAATTATTCGTGATTCTGAAGAAAAACAGTTCAGCTAAGAGTCATTTTTTTTTTTTTTTGCTCTTCTCTCTCTCTTCTTTATAAAATAGCAGTAGGTGAAAGAATCTGGAACTTGTGAAAACAGAGATCAAAGAATGGTCGAAAGGGCCCAAAGTCAGGATGTGGGGGTTCGGGGCCACCGTCTTTGACCTTCTCTGACCTGGGCTCCGCGTGGTGATGCTGCTGTGACAGGGTCCCTCCTCGGCACCGGGGCTGGGGGGGTTAGGGGGGTATACAACGGGCAGCGCTGTAAGGTGGGGGGAAGGTAAGGAAGTGGGAGACTGTGCCCAGCACAGAGCAAGGCTGGTGTCTGGTGGGTCTGAGCCGAGAGCCCCGCTCAGCCACTTACAAACCACGTGCACGCGGTCACATCGCTTCTCTTCTGCCCTCCTTCCCACGGCTGGTTAATGGTGATGACGATGCCCAGCCCGCAGGGGTGTTTGGAGGGTCAGGGGACAGCCATGCACGTGTTTAGCACCTAACGCTGCATCTAGCCCGTAGTAGGCCCTCAATACATGGAGCCTATTTTGACGTTGGTGCCAACGATCATTTTAATAGAAAAGACATTTTATTATGATGCGTTCCTATCACATCCCCAGGGGAGAAGGGTTCTTTCCGTGTTCCCAAATGCTCCAGAGGTGTGGCTTGCTTGGTGGTTCTAGTGTTTAAAAAAATCCAAAATACTTGTGGCTTTGTTCCTGTTTTCTTTTCATTTAAGATGTCCTGATTCTTGGTTATTTGGCCATCCAGAATAAAGACTATGCTTCTCAGCCTTTCTGTCAGGTAGACGTGGCCACGTCACAATGCACTAGCCAAAGAGAAGTGAGTAAAAGTAGTATGTGTGATTTCCAGGTTAGATACTTAAGGAGAGGGGGGCATGCCCTCCACTGCTCCCTTTCTGGCTGCCTGGAATAGGCACATGATGGCAGGTGCCTGAGCAGTCATCTTGGACCACGAGAAGGAAGCTTCATGTTAAGGTGGCAGGGCAACAGATAGACGCTCGCTGGGTGCCTGACATCAAGGAGCGCCTTGCTAGCTCTCGGCCACCTACCTGCCCTTTTGCCTGAGACAAACAAAATTCTATCTGACTCAATGCGCTGTTACTCTGGGGGGGTATGGGTCTTGGGGGAAGTCTATTTTTACTGGAGTCAAATAGGTATCCAGCTTAATATATTGGGCAACACTGAAAAATCAGGAGATTTCACATAAAACTTCGGACTTTTAAAATTCCTCCTGAAAACATAAGAAGCTCTTGCAACACAGGGCTTGTGTCTTCTCATGTCCCTCTCTATAGGGCATGTGGCATCCTACCTGCCACAGCCACCTTCCAGTACGTTCACTCGTATACGCTTAGTCTTGAGATTGTCCACCCGCGGTGACTCTGCAGAGATGCTTTCTTAAAAGATTTTATTTATTTATTTGAGAGAGCATGAGAGAGCATGAGGTGGGGGAGAGGCAGAAGGAGAGGGAGAAGCAGACTCTCTGCTGAGCAGGGAGCCCGACATGGGGCTCGAGATCACGACCTGAGCCAAAGGCAGACGCTTCACCGACTGAGCCACCCAGGCGCCCCTCTGCAGAGATGATTTATGGGAGAGTCCCAGTTAAGCTACCTCGTTCTTGACACGTGTTGAGGGCTGATGTGCCAGACCCTTCATGAGATACACAGTCTATTAGTCAATTTTCCCAACTCGGTGAGGTCAGTGTTACCACCTCCCCTTTGCAGATGAAGGCACGGAGGTTTTGTGAGGACACGGAGCTTGCTTAGGGTCAGAGCTCAGGGGCAGAGACTGTCTGATTCCAGAGCATGAAGTTCTCGCCAGGATCTTCTCTACGGCTCAAGCTGAGCCTCCAGGTGTTTTGAATCAAGCACAAACTCATTTGCAGAAATCTAAATGAATCTAAGGAGAATATTTATTGGACAATTAAGAGTTTGCTTCCTCTGCATTCACCACACAAACTTGTAGCAACCGCTTTCATTGTCTCGTTATTGGTGAATGTTTTAGCTCGGGGTGATAATATCTCTATCATCACACTACATCGTTCAAAGGCAGGGCAGCCTGCAGAACAAAAATAAAACTGTCACATTCGGCCTGGGCTAGGGGCCCTTTGCTCTCTACCAAGTGCCGTGAAAGAAAAGACTAGTCCAGATGGAGACTGATGTTGGTGGCAGAGATCACAAGGCCTGTGGAGGGTTCCAGAGCATCACTTCCTGGGAAGGTTCATCAGCAGATAATGCACAGTTGGCTCACATCAGCGTTCCCTGGATGGGTTCAAGGCCAGAGCTTGTGGTTCAGTCTGTTCCCATGCTTGCCTCATAGCTTGGCTTCGTGTCTCTCCCCTGCCTGCAGCCCCCGTGACAGATACACTCTCCAGATCCACGCTAAAGCATACATCGGGAATGCTTTGAAAGCTCAAGAAGGGATCTGGGGGCCCTCCTTGTGTCTTGGAATCACAGAATGTCAGTACTGGAAGGGACCTCAGAAAGCTCCTGGTCCGACCCTTTGGATTAGGAGACGGGAAACAGATACAGAGAAAGGAGGGGAGCTGGTCAGTATTCATCCACCAACGGCATTTACCTGGCAGCCCCATTGTCCCATAAGTGAAAGGTAAAGGGAAGGCTGCACTTTGGAAACATGATGATGATGATGACGACGATGATGATGATGATGATGACGGTGGTGGTGATACTATAGCAGTTGCATTATTTCTGTCCTAGGCACTAAATTAAGTGCCTTGCATGGGTTTTCTCATTTATTGCTCGTCACAGCCTCTGAAGTTACTACTTTACTACTATTATTCCCATATCCCTGTGTCCTGCTCCCATTTCCCAGGGCTACCTGCACCCCTTGGACCTGAGACACAGAGAGTCAAATCAGTCAGCTGTGGTTACTCAGCCATAAAGGGGTTTCTCCCAGAATCAAAGCCAGGCCGTCTAACTCCACAGCCAGACTGTCACCACTAGACTGCACCAACTCAACCTCCTCCAAGGACCGAGCTGACCCCTTGGATGAGTGGAACAGGGCAGACAGGGTCTGCCAGCAGGCAAACAAAAGTCCCATCTAAATAGAGTCCTTGCTAATCGGTGCCTCTCCTTCTTCCCAATGATTGCCATACAGTCGCGCAGGTCCAGTGTTGCAACATCCTGCATCTTGCAAAAGAATCCAGAAACTCAGATTAGTACACGATTTTTACACCTTGGTGACTGTGGGAGTCATTAGAACTGTTCCCAAGTTTCCCGTGTCTCTTGTCCTTTTGGTGTTCACACTCCCCCACCTCCCTGAAGTTCGGCAAGGCCGTGAGAGACGTGCTCAGAAGTGGCGCGTGTCACTTTGAGAGTCAGGGTGTGATTCAGCGTGCTCTCTGGTTCTCCGTCATCAGAGCAGGTGATGTCCCCTGTAGCGGGTGGAGTCCTGGGTGAGAGCAGAGCTGAGCCCCCAGCGGTCCCACAACACACACGTATCCCGAGAGAGAAATAAATACTTGTCGTTTTAAGCTATTAAAATTTGGGGAGTGGAGCTTACCGCAGCATAACCCATCCTATCCTGACAAATAGGGAATTAATTTCCAAAAAGTAAAGTTTTTTTTTTTTAATTTAGATTTATTTATTTATTTTAGAGAAAGAGACACAGACCGTGCATGTGCCTGAGTAGGGGGAGGGGTAGAGGGAGGAGAGAGAGAATCTCAAGCAGACTCCTTGCTAAGCATGGATCCCATGGCCTTGAGATCATCACCTGAGCTGAAATCAAGAGTCAGATGCTTGACCGACTGAGCCACCCAGGAGTCCCCCCCAAAGTAGAGTTTCAGTCAAACAAACACGTATCAGTAGGCCAGTGTGCATCTCTAAAGGTTGTGGTGGCTCCAAGAACTCTGTGTCTTTTTTTTAATGTATTTTTATTTATTTCTGTGAGAGAGAGAGAGAGAGCATGGGCGGGGGGGGGGCGGGCAGAAAGAGAAGCAAGCTCCCAGATGAGCAGGGAGCCCGATGCAGGACTCGATCCCAGGACCCCGGGATCATGATCTAAGCCAAAGGCTGATGCTTAACCGACTGAGCCACCCAGGTGCCCGAGAACTCTGTGTCTTATACTTCAGAGTCAGGAGGAGGTTTCTTAAGACAGAGCCCATGACAAGGGCTTGGTCCTTGGGTCAGCAACAACATTCTGTCCTGGAGCCACCAGCATGCTGTTAGTCATAGCCAGTGTCTCGCAAAGTGTGAGTTACTGGCTTCATGAGGAGCATGAAAGATTTTATAGTACACCTGTCCTCCTTATTAGAAACCTCACTCAAAGCTGTCACCTCCTCAGTTACACTTGGGATCTTCTCTGCACTCAGAAATTTAATGTGTCAAAAGACAACCCACCAAGGTTACACTACAGAGCAGAAAGTGAGAGAAGAGATGTTTTATCTCCAAATTGAAATGATAATGCCCTGCGAGGGGAAAAAAAAAAAGTATTTCTGTTTAGAGGAAGAAATGAGGGGGCACATACTCTGTTCATAGAGAAGGAAGGATTCCTTAGGAAACTTGCTTTGTTTCACAATTAAAGAAGTGGAAATAATCAGTGATTTTTTTTACCATGAGTTTCAAGCAAAACACATATGTTTGAGATTAGGCAATTTCATATTCCAGAAACTATTAAAATTATTTATCAAGGTTCTAGCTGGTTGTATAAACAGTGAGTCTTCCCCAATTCTTAGTTTTTAATCTGTGAAATGGGATAAATATTATTGGATTGTTTTGCTTAAGGATGACTGTAAACTCTTTTGAAAGACAAATATATAGAAATGCTACATTTAAATAGAGAAAATTTGTTCTGCTAATGGAAGAAAAAGTATATTATGTTCATATGGCAAAACTATTGATGTTAAAATTGTTTCTTTGATTTGATTTTTGAAGGCACCAGCAACAATGTTTTTATTCGGGTATCAGAATGGAGACTTTGTTTTGCAAATGTTTTTTAAAGTTTAAGATTAATGGATGCTTATTATAACAAACCTAAACACTAAACTAGGGTATAGAGTGGGTTTCTCAATCTTGGCCTTAGTGACCTTTTGGGCAGGATAATCCTTTGTGTGGATGTGTACGTCCTGTGCACCGAGAATGTTTAACAGTATCACTGGTAAATGCCAGTACAACTCCCTCCCAACACACACACACACACACACACACACACACACACACACACACACACA